>NW_026607515.1:2400000-3000000 GCF_021117445.2 Syzygium oleosum | reverse complement strand
AAACAAGTGACAGGCTTTTATCGTGCAATTAAGAAGGCGAGCAACAAGTCAAAATTGAGGTTGATGGATATCACCGAGGCTTTTGGTTACCGTCATGACGGGCATCCTGGCCCGTACAGAAGCCCTGACCCAAATAAGATCACAAAACGTGGTCCAGACGGAAAGCCTCCTCCACAGGATTGCTTACACTGGTGCATGCCTGGCCCAGTTGATACCTGGAATGAACTTGTGCTTGAAATTATCAGGAGAGAGCTTGATGGCGACTGAAGCTTCTACCACGAAAATGTGGCATTCTTGTAGCTTTGTAGTTCGAAGGGTTACTATGCCGCAAAAATTTAAATTATGTCAGGGCCAGAGTTAGCTTGGTTCTTCTTCTTCTTCTTTTTAAAAACATACACACTAGGGAAGAAAGTGTACTCCCCAAAGCATTTTTTAGTCAGAGTGAATACTGTAATTTATATGTTAGTCTCTGTTCTCAGTTTAGACAGATATAAGTTAATGAAATTTTTCTGGACTAGTATTCTTTCATGACTATCCCCTGTAGTCGGATAAGTGTGACGGGTTGATCATTCGCACTTATTGGCTGATGATCTGGAGGAGTCAGTGGCAAGCATCTGGAGGATATTCTAGTCGGCATGGATATGGAGTTTTGGATGTACATCAGGATCATTGCCTAAATTGTTGGTTCCTCCCCCTCATGAGTTATATCCTCTTTTTTTTTTTCTCAATGTTCTCTGGAAATCCGCGCTGTCTTGTGATGGCAGGCTTTAATGGGTGATTTTTCCTTTGTATTAACAAATTGGATTGTTTCCTCTCAAATCTTTATTTGTGAGTATTTGATATAGCTCTCCACAAAAAAAAATAAAAAATCACTGGTGTCTAATCGCCAATTACGTGAAATCGTTTTAGGCGATTGTAGATATTTTGTTGGACTAGAAGCTAACAAAAAAGATTATAGGGTCTTAATAATGAGTATCTTTAGGACATTTTCATTATAAAGTGAACGGAAAATAAATCAATTTTGTATATCGTAGAAAGACTTAATCTTAAAAATCGTAAAAATTTTCTTCATTGATTATTCAGCAAGTGCTCTCAACCCATTTGTTAACAACGTTTCTTTCCAATTTCTCATCACAAAATACTGAAATAGACGTAAAAAAAATTATAAAATCATCCAACTAATTTACGTTAGCAAATGCTCAATGTTAGTACTACATTTGAAAAAGTCAATTTGACCGGTGATTCATAACATGATTCGGAACTTTTCATGAAGAATGATCGCAGAATATACGTACTTACAAATTTATTGATCGGTAATTTTCATAAACTTCGAAATGAATTATCACAATTTATCCACACCTCAGTACATTTTCCATACGGAATCAAAAAGTTTCCGATGAATTAAGTGAACAAATCGTCGGCAAACTCAGCCACGGATCCCAATCAAATCCCCGTGTACTTTAAAAGACTATGCTCGAATTGCCTCCTGTCTGCCCGCGGAATAGGAAGAGAACAGGAAACGAAAAGCTCGTGAGAGAGAGCGAGGCGTTCAAAGTCCTCTGGGGGGGGGGGGGCCCACCCTCCGATGATGTTCGTCACTATTGCCCGATTTCAAATTCAAACGTCGTCGAGATTTCCATTTGACCTTTGCGATTTTCTCATTTACGTCCTCCGTCATTAAAGATGACGACGCGTCCGTCGCGTCCGCTCTTTAACGGTCCCCTTTATTCCCCCCCCCCCCTTCCAAGTTCAAATACGAAGAGGGACAAAAGAAGGAAAAAAAACCGCATCTCTCTCAGAAACTTTCCCGGAATTCAGAGCTCTGACATCAATCGGGAACGAACTGCGAATTTTCCCCGGAAGGAACTCGGAGTTTCTCAGGAAAATTCCACTTCAGAGGGTACCGTACTGCTGCTGCTGCATTGTGTTTCTGGAGACGGAGGAAATCGCCGAGCATCGATCGTCCGTCGAGGTTCGTCTTCCTCTTCCCCCACGCGCTCTCCGATTTCCTCATTTTTATCAAGCTTTCGAAGAGGCACGAGTTCGCCCTGCTGGAGTGCCCCGCTTTATGAGTTTGAAGCGGATTTCTCGAACGCGGAGATCTCAGTACGTTAAGCTCCAGTTCCAGTTGAGCTGACCGTAATTTGATCTCTGGTTTTGAGCTGTCCTTGCTCTCGGATTTCGTGTTCGTGATCTTCATTTCCGAAATTCCGGACGGGACAGGAGTTCGTGCTGAACTGATGATAATGATGAGCGTTTTGAGGTTCAGCGGTTTTCATGGAATTTCGTCGCTAGTTTATGACGAAGCGAAGACCTCTTGCTGTTCTATTGTAATCTCTTTACCATGGAGATCTGAATTTGATAACCTTTGAAGCTCAGAGCTGCTTAGTGCAATTTGTGTTTCCTCGGTGTTTGTCTTCAGACGTACACTCTTGGTTTTTAGTCTCTCCTTCCATGGTCGGCTTTTCTCTCTCTTTAGGTTAAGGAGATGATTTAGCTCTCAGATGCCTTTCACTTGCTAAGCTTTTGAAGCAGCTACTAGCTAGAGCTTGCATTGAACTAGGCTTTGTATGTTGCAAATTGAATTGGTTCCATCGAATTTACTTATTGAATTACGTTCCGAGGAGTCAATGCTTTTCTTCGCTATTTTGCTCCAGCTCCTGTTAAAGTCGAACTTAGACGAATTATGTGGAATTTGTTCAACTTTGCACTATATTGATCTACTGGTCATTATATAAGCATCACCTATGAGAGAGAACGTTCGACATAGAGTTGACTGTTTATTTCATCCGATGAGATTGGGCATATCTAAAACTTGATTACCTTAAGTGATGTGCATGTTGAACTGAAGCTAAATCCAAAAGTGGGGTTATAAAAGGATGACTGTTAATCATGCCTTTTTTGTAGTTTTTTGAAAGTTTTACCAATAACTAATGTCTGAGCATGTATGGTGGAGGCTATTTCAAAGAGTTCGAGCGTCCAGCTTTTGCACTTAGTAAATCAATTTCGCAATGGAAACTTTATCTGTCTATGAGGATTTATTGAGTCGATAATTGTAAGGATTGGTCTTTCTGTGTTATGCATTTTTTGTTCCCCTCTTATATTATTCTAGTATATTGTTCAGCAATTTTTTGTTTTGGGAAAAATTTCATTGCTACCAAGTGTAGGGAAGGCCAGATTCCTCACAGGCCCAAAACCACCTTTAGTTTACAACCAAATACCAGCCCAGTACAACATTAGACTGTTGATTGCATTCTTTAAAGCTTTAAAGAGCTAGTCTTTCCGGAGAATGCATTTATTGCTCTCTCATTCTTTGGAGGTGTGGATGTCATTTACCTTTTCTGGTTTTGACTGTCCATTGCAATCTATCAGTTCTCTGACAATCGTGTGTATATAAGATTTATGTTTCTGTAACTTGTCAACATGATCATTGCCAACAGGTATAGCGGTCGTTAAACATGTCTTGCCTTCAAAGTGATCCACTTCTGCAAGTGGAAACGACATGTGGAACACTTCTATGTGAACTCCAGGTTTATCCTAAACAGAATAAGGATTTGTTCGTATATATTGTTCTGTTTTAGTTGAAGGAGGTCACTTTTCTATTCTAGATAGTAGTTTTGTCAGCATAGATACTTACAGACTTTCTTTCATGATTTGGATTCTCTAGATAATTTGGGATGAAGTTGGGGAGTCGGATTCAGACAGGGATCAAATGCTTCTTGAACTTGAAAAGGAATGTCTACAAGTATATATGAGAAAGGTAGATCAAGCAAACCGCTATAGAGCTCAGCTAAGGCAGAAAATAGCTGATTCTGAAGCAGAACTTGCAGCAATCTGCTCTGCCATGGGGGAGCGGCCGGTACACATAAGGCAGGTTAGGACCGTCCTGACAAAGCTCTTGTAGGAGTCTGAGTATTTTGAAATAATGTTCTTTCTTCCATCCTTTTAGACCTCAGAACTAGTGAAGATTGCAAAACATCAAGACACCTTGAAATCCATCTCAGTTCTATAATTTGTCAAATCTCACTTTGGTGTAGTGAAAGTGGCCTGTAATCTTAGGGATTTTACCCTCTTTTCACATAAAAAATAAATGTGGCATCAATGTGTTGAAGTGATATCTAATAAAAATATCGAGAACTAGTCTGCTCGAGCAAGTTCATAATTGAATTTATGTGTAAAGCTTTTAGAGCAATAATGAGTTATTTAGAACATATTGTCTAAAAGTAATTTGGGAGTAGGTTAGGAACAATTGTCCAACATAAAAATGGCTTCCAAAAGTATAATCAAGTTGAACATGTTATGGGTTTTTAGTTGTTGGGTCTTTAAGCATCATTTTTCTACATGATTGCATTAATTTCCATTTCAGTAATCATAACATGGAAATATCATCTTGCGATGACACAATCAAGAGCATACTACATGATGAATAATGAGATTCAAAAACAAGTCTGAAGTAGCCCCTCAAAACCAAAAATAGAAAATAAAATCCTTAGATTTCAATTCTAAATCCTACATGCTACATACTATTTGAAAAAAATATTCTATAGTTCAGAAGGTTACTGTCAGCCAACTAAGAGTTATACAGCATTTTAGGTAAAAGATTACAGTGTTGACAACTAGCATATTGCTATTGAAGGCTCCATGCGAGCTCTTCGAAAATTTCATGGTAAATCACAATAATAGACTCTCTGGGATGGTAGGATGTCGCTACTACTATGTTTTATAAATCTTTCCAGGACTTGAGAATCCTTTTCTATAGATCCTTTAATTCGTCTTGATTTTCTGAGTGTACCAGAAACATTTACGGTTTGGAATTCTATTCCAGTCTGATCAAAGTGCAGGAAGCTTGAAAGAAGAGCTCAAGATAATTATTCCTCAGTTGGAGGAGATGCGGAAGAGAAAATGTGAGAGAAGACAACAATTTCTTGAAGTTCTAGAGCAAATACAGAGTATTATAAATGAATTACATAGGTCGAAAGAACATACTTCTTCTAAAGTAGTTGTGGATGAAAGTGATTTATCCTTGAGGAAGCTTGAAGAACTCCACAGACAGCTGCATGCACTTCAACAGGAGAAGGTTAAATTAGTTTGTTTTATTTACTGTTGCTACTTTCACCATCTTGTGTTGGCTGCTACTTTTTCATGAATTCACATATATTCTTGCACCAAATTCTTGTCCAGAGCAATCGCCTGAAGCAGATTCAGGATCATATGTCTACACTGAACTCACTCTGCGTGGTACTTGGACTTGACTTCAAGCACACAGTTTCTGAGGTTCATTTCAGTTTAGGTAATGCTGAAGGATCAAAAGATATAAGCAACAGGACGATTGAGCAGTTGGCTTCTTTGATTCAAAATCTGCGAGAGGTTAAAGTGCAGAGAATGCAGAGGGTAAGTTTTATTCCTTTCACCTATCAAGATTTACCTCATAGTAGTAATCATAGTGGGGACTGGGGAGTTGTAATTGTTTGGTTGTCCACAGCTTCAAGACCTTGCAACTAACTTGCTGGAGCTATGGAATTTGATGGATACACCTCTTGAGGAGCAACAAATGTTTCAGAATGTTACTTGCAATGTAGCTGCTTCTGAGCATGAAATAAGCGAGCCCAATGCCCTCTCAGTGGCTTCTATAAATCATGTGAGATATAAGTAACATTAATTATCTACATATATCACAAGCGTCGTGTCCGGTTTCTTACACTAAAGAGAGAGATAAATTTGCTAATGGATTTACGTATGAGCATTTTATTTAGGTTGAAGCAGAAGTAGCTCGGTTGGAAGAATTGAAGTTGAGCAAAATGAAAGAGCTTGTTTTAAAGAAGAGGTCAGAGCTAGAGGAGATTTGTAGGAAGACACATTTGATCCCTGAAGAAGACAGTACTGTGAAATATATCATTGAAGCTACGGAGACCGGTAGTTTCAATACCCTTGAGCACATTGGCAAGACCAACTCAGCAATTGCTTGAACTCTCTTTGTTCACTGATCTCGCAGGAGCCATGAATGCTGCTAGTGTACTTGAACAAATTGAAGTTTATATTGCGAAAGTCAAAGAGGAAGCTTTTAGCCGAAAAGAATTGCTTGAAAAGGTCGAGAAATGGTTGGCTGCATGCGATGAGGAGTGCTGGCTTGAAGAGTACAACAGGGTTGAGTGTTCTCAATCATCCCTTGGAGTTACAGATGGACGTTTATCCACTTTATATTGCTTAGTTATTATGTTCTTTGTTTTCAGGATGAAAATAGATATAATGCTGGAAGAGGGGCCCATCTTACCCTTAAACGTGCGGAGAAAGCTCGATCACTGGTTAATAAATTACCAGGTACTTATAAGAAATGTTGCTCTTGTTATATATGTAAATCTCAGAGCATGGGCTCCTGTCTTAAATTCCTTCCTCATCTCTACCATAATGACCTGATGAATTTAATTTAATGCACTGCTTCAATCTCATTGCAATAGCAATGCTTGAGGCCTTAGCTTCGAAAACTGTGTCATGGGAGAAGGAAAGAGGGACTGAGTTCACCTATGATGGTGTAAGTATTTAAATAGTTCAAACAGTAATTCTGATTGTTTCGATGCTGTATTTCTAAAACTGGTAATCATTCTATACAGATCCGACTACTCTCTATGCTCGAAGAGTATACTCTTCTACAGCAGGAGAAAGAACAAGAACGTCGTAGGCTGCGGGTATGAATCTGTGAAGGACATATATTTATCGATCTCAAATATTCTCATAAGAATTTTTGTTGATATTTCGTCAATACGTCCACACAGAGGTGCAAACAAATTTTGAGACTGGAGATATAGTTAAAGAATCCAAATGGTACTCTGCTTAATTTTACTTGTTCCAGGACCAAAAAAAGCTTCAGGGACAGCTGATAGCAGAACAAGAAGCATTATACGGGTCAAAACCTAGCCCCTCAAAAGTTCAAACTTCGAAAAAAGCTCCTAGAATGTCGACTGGTGGCGCAAGCAGCAAAAGACTTTCTCTCGGAGGAGCAGCGCTTCAAACTCCTAAAGCTGTGCCTCATTCTCGTCCTATAAAGAAGAGTGATAGGGCTCAGAACAGATTTAATAATCAACAAGAAGATGGCTTTGCAGCTTTTTCAGCTGGTAAGTTCCTTCCTTCTGTAGCTAGCTACCATGTGTTAGTGATTTTTCTTCAGTGTATGGGTTGGGGCGTTAACGCTGGATGTGATGCATTGAGGTCGGTCACTTATAAATAAAACCTTCCTTTAACTTCTTAATAGAAGTCTTGCATTCAATATGACATTTACAATAATACCAATTTGCATGTATCAGCTTTGAAATATGTTAGTGTTGGAAAATCTCTTACAGACACCTCTCAAACTGCTTGAACTTCTCATGTTGTCTACTTAGTGATTGATTCATGGGCATTTCCAACCTGATAGAATGTTGGAATAAATTGTATTCCTGCAATTGGTGGATAGTTTATCAAGTTTGATTGATTGACCAAAGGAATAGAACAAGCTTAACATTCTCTTGGAAAACTCTTCTCTAGGGCCGATGGTAATATCTCAACTTCTATATGTGGAGAACAGGCTAATGACTGTCGCTCTTCCCAAAATCATGTATAAGGGTCAATGGTCATCGTACATTTTCCTTATGCCCACTATGTAGCTCAGCTTCATTATTTTATGTGATATAGGTAGGAGAGGGTTGGACGTGGCTGGCCCTGCAAAGAACTCGTTTGGTGCTCATGAACGGGAGTCACCCATGAGGCGGAAACCCTTCTCACCCATCACCTCTTCAGGGTTAACAAAGGCCCACAGGACTAACTCCTTGGACAATGCAAATGTAACACACGGAGAGATGCTACAAAAAGCATTTCCAAGCAGCAACACATTTTCTACTCCCTCAAAGAAGACTCTTCTGACAACAGAAGACGAGAATATGACTCCCAGGACAATGCCAATCTATGTTCCCACCACACCCTCCACAGTGTCAGTTCCTATGCACACGGCTATGACACCAGATCTTCTGTCCTTGCCTTCTAGTGTCGGTACCATGACCATCAAAGAAATTCCTGAGGAGATAGAATACTCTTTTGAAGAACGAAGAGCTGGATTCGTGCTTCCTAGAACGAATATCAAGTCAGCCATCCATGTCTGATGGTATGAGGGAACATTATCTTAAGATGTTTCTGGATACTTCTCCACATTCACCCATTGCCTTTCAATATCGTGATGGATTAGTCAGTTATAACGGCTTTACTGATTATATGTACATGGTCTATGAGTAATTTGCGTAGACATAGGGACAGTCGAATTCCTGCCTGATTAGTGTCGCTATTTGGTCGCAACTGCTTTATCCTGTTTTTCTCAAAAACAGGCTTGTTAAGCCTTTTGCAACATTCCTTCTCCCCATGTACTGGAACTCACGGGAAAGAAAGGATGCGTGAAAGAAGTTTGGTAACTGCAACTGCCATCTCGGCGCGCAAAATGTTTGGAAACCTCCTCGAGTCTACTAGCTAAATATTACTTTCTCTTGGTCATGTGTAAGTTGTTGCTGCTAAAATCCGAGACGACATTGATGGTTACCGAACGAGCATCAAAAGAACAAAAATATGGTGACAACCCTCACTGATCGGAGGGTGTGTAGTACAGTCCATCTGATTCAGCCATGACTTGTGACTGCTGTAAGTGTATCATTGTTAAGAAGCGAGTGAACGACTTTTACCTTTGTCTTCTTACAAACAGCCCAAATAGAACGATTTGACCAAAAAAAACATTTAAGTTTCCATAACTAGCTGATGACACGGGTTTACAAGCTATTTTGTTTTGCCCGAGTTGCATCGGTTAACTATTTGTGGAAACTAATGTTGAACGGTGATGGAGACGATACATGGTTTTGCAGTTGCAAGCTCAAAGTGCGCTCGAGACATGTTACAGTACAAGAAATGTTTCAATCTTGCAGATTTTTGAATCAGCACGAAAGGTAACCTCGGCAGTAGCTAAACATCGTTTTCTCTCGGTCCTCGTCTTCTATTTTTGGTCATGAAGAGGTTCAACTTTTTAGATCGACCAACCAAACGGCAAAATAAAGAAAAAATAATAATGTTAGTAACTGCAAATTGGCCATGCTCTTGCTCGACCATTACCTTTTCTTTTTTGATAAGAATAATTATCAGAAAAAGAAAACAAAATAGCTACGCAGAGCTTGAACTTTCGTCATGCTCCTTTTTTCTTTTCTTTTTCCTCGTAAATTTAAATTCAAAATCAATGAGCTTTTAGCAACTGGCAATTTTAAATTAAAATTATTTCCCCCAATTTGAGCAGCCATTTAGTGCTATTAATTAATTTCAATACCTTGATTATTTAATTTCCATTATTAGATATCGAAGACGGACGCCAAGCCTTTTCTTAATCAGACTTTATACTTTGAATTACGCAGTTAAATATTCATAAAAAATTTATAATCCGTAATATTTTATTACGACTATGGGAATTTTGTAGCATTTTCCTACTTTTATTTATTTCTTCTCAAATTTCATGCCAGAAACCCTAATTTCAACAAGATTGCATTTCCTTGCAGCAGCGCTGATTTTAGCTACTGAAAATTTTCACCCTTTTTTTTTTTTGAATTTTCAGCAATGAGTCGTGATCGCTCCGGAAGTCCGAATCTTCCAAGGTAGGATCTGCTTCTTCAACATTTGGGTTGATGTTTCCTTGTTAATTGAAGTAATTTTCTAGTTCTTGGCCCGAAAATCCAATGTTCTAGCTCCATTATTTCGTCTTCCATGAATCATGTTTGAAGCCGATGTATAGCGAGTTTTCTCTTTGCAGGTCTCAATTTTCCCGAGCACTGAAATCTTTTCTTTTGATCACTCAGCAGTTAAATTCAAGAACTGGATATCATACTAGCTGAAGCTCATTACCCAGATTCTAAGCTCGTTCAGGGTTTTTGGGGGGGTTTTTCTTTCTTGGTTTTGGGTTGTTTATAATAATGGAGGAGAAAGAGGAAACAAGTTCTGAATTTGAGGGAGAGGAAGGTGCGGAGAGCTTCAGAGTTGAACCAAGAACTGAAAATGCTAAACAAATTGATGGGCCGGCAATGGTGGTCACTTTACCGGCTGCGACTGCGCTGCCGACGAGCGCGGCAGTGCCCGGCATGAAGGTCTCGAAAAAGAGAGGGAGGCCACGGAAGGCTGGTCGTGGTGGAGTGGCATTGTCGCCAATGCCGATTTCGGCTTCGATTCCCTTGAATGGTGAATTTTCGGCATGGGAAAGAGGTAAAGGGGCGTCAGTGGACACGGTGATGAAGAAGCATAAGGTCAAGCATGAAAGTCCAGGTACAAATTTTGAGCTTCAGTCTGCATGTAGACGTTTTCAATATGCAAAGTTAGCTCATCCTGTTATTGAGAAAAAAAACATTAGAACGTGTAAGCTGTTATTGTAGTCTAGTTTAACAAGAGAAATGCCTCACAAATATTTTTTTGTTGGTTGGAAAATGCCTCACAAATTTGCAAAGCTCATATCTGGAACTTTTAGTCATTTTTATTTATTTGAAGTTAATTTTCTCTGAGGTATAGTATAACTTAGATTTATTTGTATAAATTGGGGCTCCTCACCCTTGTGTCTTCATGTCTGATGATCGGTTGCTTTCTTGTCTGTCTATTTGTAATTCCCAAAATATGTTTCTATTTTGCAGGAAAGGGGTTTGCATACTTTGTTGATGCCAATTTTACGCCTCATGTGCTCATTGTCAACCCCGGTGAGGTATGTAGCATAATGTAAAGATAAAAGCTAATTCTTATCACATATATGGGCCTGCAGTACATGTATCCAATATTTTAATGCAATGATTCATGCGTTAAAGTATTCATTGACACATAGCGTGGTTGAACTGAGGTTCTGTATTCATTGACATTAACTCAGGCTTACCTGTCAAAGGAAAGGTTTCTGGTAGGTTCTCTAGGTCTAATTATTAAATGAAGTTGATTCAATGGCACAGAAGCCTTCACCCATTGGATTATACACGATTAGACAGTTGCTAGACTTTCTGCTGCTGTCTTAAATTGTTTTAAGTGTGCTTATATATAAAAGTTCATATAAGCTACTTGGTCTATAGTCTTTGCTTCCCAGTTAAGGATTATTATTCTGATTGAACTGTTCCTAGGACATATTTACAGGAATAGACCTTGCAATTAGCAATTTCCGTCAGTAACAGATTCCTTTTGATGAAATATATCATGAGATTCATACATCTGGGAAATTTTTTTGCAGTAATTATGTCTTGTATGATTTGCTGTACTGAATTAACTTACTGAAAAAATGGTGATGTGCAATGGCGGCATATTATGTATGTGTTCCCAGTTTGAACATTGTACATTGTGGCACAAAATTAACTATTGTGGGTGTTCTGTATCGCTACCTTTCACCTGAATTTACAGGATGTCATGATGAAGGTTATGTCATTCTCTCGACAAGGATCTCGAGCTATTTGTGTTCTCTCTGCCTGCGGTACAATTTCAAATGTATCACTTTGTCAGCCTACTTCTTGTGGGGGTACTTTAACATACGAGGTATGGTCACATAATTTGTTCTCTAGAAATAACTTGATTTGTTTGAGTGAATTTTTTGAAATAGTAATCAAATGGCACTCTCTATACAGCTTAAGTCTGCTGAGCTTATTCACATGGTATTAGATGTTGTATATGTCAGATTAATTAGAACACAATAAAACTGAACGAAAAGATCAGTGACCTTACTGGGGAAAGGCTGATGATTTTATTGTACTAGAAGAGGGAAGTGGACAGAGAGTACTTATTTTTCGTCAGTCTTTGCTCCTGGAACACGAGGGCTCGGATGGTAGCAATTGAGAATAGTAACCACTAACCATCCATCTATGCTTTTCATTAATGTATATAGTCAATTGACTCTTATACTTTGACCAGGTACCAATAGTTGGCAGTATCTGAATATAGCTTCTCTTGAGATGGTATCACTCTCGACCTTGAAGAAATTTGTTACTGGATGTGGTATTGCTGTAGATGATTGTATTACTGGCATGAGTTGTTGGTTGTGAAATTGGAGGTTCCTGTCATGGACTTACGGTCTACTTTTCGTTCTGTCTTTGGAGTAACAAATTCAGCATATGCAAGTTTCTTAGTTAAGAGATGATCATTTTCATGGAAAATTGCATGGAGAGATGTAGAAGTTGATTTGCCCGAGGAGCTAGTTCTCAACTAAGGGGCTGAACCCTGACATAGATGATTTCTTCTCGTTTGCCCTTCCTCTTGGACCACCAGCATGTGCATTTTGACTCTTCCCATTGTTGTTATGCTTGTTTACTAGTCTCTGCTTTTTACCATCATTTTTCTGTCACTGTTGTCCTGATTCTTACAAAATGAGTTAGATCTAGGATGATGTTTAGCCTCTCTCTCTCTCTCTCTCTCTCTCTCTAGGGTTGCTTCGAAATTCTTTCCCTGTCTGGATCATTTGCGCCTATCATGAATGGGGGAACAATCAGCAGATCTGGCGGGATGAGTGTCTCTTTGTCAGGCCCGGATGGTCGTGTTATTGGGGGAGGGCTAGCTGGTCTATTGTTGGCTGCTGGCCCTGTGCAGGTAAGATTTCAGCCTGTCAGAATTGAAGCCTTCTTTCCATCTCTGCAATGCACTTTGAGCATTCAGATTGATGCCACCTTCCCTATTCTTCTCATTATGCCAAAGATGACAAAGCATAAGCTGACATCTAAGGGAAATGAATTTAAAGTTATTTACTTGAACATCTTCCATCGTGCACCATGTTAAATCCTTATGCTTTGCCTTAACATTCTATCCTGCATTTCAGGTGATCGTCGGAAGTTTCTTACAAGGTCATCAGATGGAACAGAAGCCGAAGAGGCACAAACTTGAGCCCGTGTCAAATGGAGCTGTTACTGTTTCCCACGCCTCCCGTGATGAACAGCCATTGGGTGCATATGGTGGAGTAAAAACAATTGTTACATCATGGTCTTCCTTCAATGGAGAGAACATTAATCCTGTCAATAACTTGATGAGTTTCGCTGTTGACAATAAACTGTCTTTCTCTCAATGAAATGTCTTTCTCTACTGGAGAACCTACCGGCCTTAGTTGATGGGATTTGAGGCTTCTAATTAATCGCATTGACGTGTTGTATCTGATTCCTTTCATCCCTATGAATAAAACTGCTTAGGATTTTTGTTATTTGGTCACAAAACTGCTTAAGATTTACTAGACCTTAATTTATGTTTGACACTGGTAGGGACGCGCTGCCCATCTCTAATTGTGGTTTCTTTTTTGGGTCGAATCCCTTCCCCCCAAAAGCGCAGAAGTTTTATTGCTAATTTCACTCTGGACATGTCTATCATCAGATTCGACCTCTGGCAATGTCACCAGAAAGTCTCTGGTTCCCAATTCTCCCGTTGCTTTTAGGTTTGTGGATCTTCTTGTACATGTAATGCGACCGATTGTTTATATCGCATTTAAATCAATTTAGGTGAATCACTCACAAACAATTGAGTTTTTTGAGAAGTTCAGATGGCCCACTGACAAAAATCTCCAACAAACTATGTACATGACCAGTTTAACATTTGGGATGGGTAAAAGAAAACTCATTTACACCTTGCACGTTCTTAAGAAAAACTGAAACACCAAAGCAACTATTAATAGATGGAATGGCCTTTGTATTATTACTATGTGACACACCCTCTTTCCCCAAAAAAAAAAAGAAAAAAAAAGAAAGAAAGCAAAACGAGTAGACTTTATTCAATCCTGTCACGTTCAAAGGCAGCACCAACAAGTTTGCTGATTATCACGTCTAAAACACGAAGGGCGGTGATTCATCTAGTCTGTGGTGCCATGTATCTTGGCACTAGTTGCTTCCATCAGACCATTACGTATCTGGTCGCCAATGTCCCTAACATGACCGGGGCCGTGGGGGATAAAAACTGTGGTGTTGTTGGAAGAGTTGCCGAGATCTTTAATCGTGTCAAAGTATTGAGTGATCATGATAAGATCCATCACCTCTTTGGCGGAGGTGCCTTCGACTTTGTGAGAGAAATTTAAGATGTTTTCTCTCAAGCCATCAGTAATAGCCTGCCTCTGCTTGGCTACACCAACTCCGCCCAGATACTTGGCTTCAGCCTCAGCTTCTGCTTTCTTCACCAGTAGCACCTTTTCAGCTTCACCCTTGTATACACTAGCAAGCTGAAGCCTCTGAGCTGCAAAGCCAAGCTTTCTCTTACAAAACAGTATTTTGGTACATACTCGAATTTCAAGCCAGTAAAAAGAGTATAGAGAAGTAACAATTCCATGTATAGCTCGCCTAAAGGTGTATTTCTACGCTGATTATCATGACGTGTGAAAAATGATAAAATAGACAACAGAATAAAAGGTAAATACCAGCATTAATCTCATTCATTGCTCTGCGCACAGAGGGGTCAGGTATGATATCAACCATGAGTATGTGCTCTATGCTATAACCATATGCTCCCATCACCTGAAACAAAGTTCCCCCAAAGTTACACATAGAAAAATGTAGGTGATGCATTTTCTTTTTCGATCTGTCAGTGCAGTAGAAAGCAAATAAAACAGACTATTGTAGAAAGAGATAACTTGAGAACACAAACATGATCGGAACTGAGTAGTGAAGTGCCATGTGATGAAGCACAATCCTTATCTATCATCTCAGAAACAAAACATCCACTGCATTTGTACCTTCCAATGCAGGACTAGTAAAACAGCATGATAATCTGATTAGACAGCAACGGCAAGACCAGTTGCTGAAAGATCACAAAGCGTACCACTCTTGGATATTTGCAATATGCAGAGTATCTCGTTTGAAAATAAATAACCGAGCTATCCCCCAGCATCCCCTGAGGTGTTCTTAAGAGTGCCTCTCAAACTAATTAAGTACTGTGAAGCATATAATTGCAAGACTCTCACAAAAAACCTCACGCAATTATTGAGAACCGTTATACATGATTAGTCTGGTAATAAAATCAGCATACTACCTTCTCGAGTTCCTCCAAGACAGCTATTGCAACCTCGCCCTTTTGTTCAAACAGCTCATCTAAGGTCATCCTCGGAACAAGAGCTCGAACCACTGTATGAAATAGCAGGTACATCAAAGGGAGAATTAACAGCCATAACGAAAATTTTATTGCACCATAAGGATGGGTTGATCCCCTAGTCCATTAATATTACCATCAAAGACATAAGCCTGAATTTGCTCCTGAGGATTTTGCAGTTCATAAAATGCATCATCAGCATTCATTTTGACCACTCTGTATTGGATTGAGCATATGAGTTGCACAAAGACATTATCCTGCAAACTCGCCCATTAGCATTGTTCCAAATAAAGCCAAACAAAATGTTCCAGCATCCTACTAAGTATCTACACATGCACGGATCCTGCAAATGACTAAATTAGCAGAAATTCATCATCCGCAGTTAAGCTCCAAGCCTCAATCCCTAATCTGAATTCAATTGTCAAAGCAAGTGTAAGAAGCCAAAAGTTCAATACATATTTCGTTTACCTGTACAGACTTAAAAATCGTCTATATCGAGCGTATAAGCTACATGATAAGAACCCGGCACAATTAAAATGGGCCGTCGGTAAGCACCCAACAATACCTGCAACAAAAGCAATCTCTTTTCCTCCGAAAGTGAACAAAGGGATGTCGAATGAATATTCATTCTTCCCGAAATCATCAACATATCGCGAGCCTATGCTGCTCTGCATTTTTTATAGCAAATACAACGAATTGTAAAGAAAAAAATTGTCATTGATGACAACGTTCCACAACTAAAGGTTTCTCCAACTTAGACGGTGTCGACCCGTCCTTCGCCTAGAGCTCAGAAAGTTACAACAACCTCATCACCTATTCAAGAACCTTCTCCAACTTATTTACCACGTCTTGCGGAGTTCACCATCTGATTATTTTATTTGCCCTACTCCAAATCCCCCCCCCCCCAAACAAAAAAAAAAGTCAATAAATTTGATTGCTTTAGATGCAAAATTGCTATAAAATCCTATTCCGTTCATCATGTTCCAATCAAAAGCGAATGTCATCCAAAGAGGTGCAATCAAACGAGAATACATACAATTCATACACATAGCCATGGATTGAGGGATGGGGCGGGTGCAGGAAAACAAGGAAGGGCAGGCTTATACCTTAGTTTTGGTCTCGATGCGGACCTCGAGAGATTGGATCCGGGTGGAGAGGACGCCGGCGAGGGCCTCGCCGCAGAAAGGATTGAAGAAGTGGAGGCCGGGGGGCGCCAGCTTCTCGAAGCGCCCCCATCGCTCCACCACGCCGACGCCCGCTTGGTCCACGCAGGAGCACAACCCACACCATGTGTTCCCCATCTCTCTCAGTGTGTGTATCTGGTGATTTCCTCTGCTATTATTGTCTCTTCTTGAAGACGCGGGACAGGTAAAGCTGAGAACTTTGCAAACGGAAGAGGGAGAGAGGGAGAGAGACCGCGGACGAGAGACCGCTGAAATGAAACCATCGAATTTCGACAAATCTTTTTATTCTTTTATTCGTTTACCCCAAGTCGTTTTTTCTTTTTCTTATCTACGGAGTTATCTTCTATTTTTTTTTTCCGGTTTCATTAGAATTTTATATGAAAATGACAAACAAAAGAGACAATAGAAGAGAGAGAGAGAGAGTTTTGGATTTGGCTCGACTAAACGCTAGATTTTTATAGAGATTTATTTTTATCGATATCGCTGTTCGATTAGGAAAAAAGCGTCTAACCCACAAAAAAAAAGTTGTTTTCATGAACTTTAAACCCGCACCTTCAATCAAATATATATGTACAGTAGTTTCATGTCAATTACACTGATAAAATTATGATAGCATTGAGAAAGTGCAAATTTAATTTATAAATTAGTGATAAACTATACATTTAAATGTAAGCTGACAACTATCCAACATGGATATTATTTGCCAGTGACATTTTGATTTTTGAATGTAACTTACAAATTACTATAACATGTTTATTTTTTTATGAATCGTGAATGGATCAAAGTGAAAATTGATGGGGGTATCACATGGCAATTCGAGATGAAGTAGGTATCTTGAGAGGCGAATTTGTAGAACAAAAGGTTATCGTTCTTCTGCGAAAGCGAAATTACGAGCTATGTTTATTTAGAGAAAGTTTGGCGTCCATTGTGGATATTAGTAAGGTCGCCAAAATAGGTCATAAATCCACATCTTAACTCGTATTTGTGGATATGGATTAAAATGGATCAACTTAAACATAAAACATGAGTCAAAATGAATTCAAAAAAATTGATTTAGTGGGTAACAAATCCACTATTCAACCTTTGACCAAAAAAAATCCACCTTTCAACCCAAACTGAGTTCGACCCCAAAAAAAAAAAAAAACTGAGAAATAGTTTTGACACCTTCCTCCTCTCTTCTCTCTCTCCGTCCGTTGTCCCTACACCACGAAGAAGCACCGCCTTGGTCGTTTTCAGTTGTTCGTACCTCGCCGTTGCTGGTTTGGGCAACAAGGAAATTATCAAATAAGGACCCAAAGTGGATGCCTTTTTTCAAAAAAGGACCTCAAGTAGACAATGTATCAATTAAAGACCCAAAGTGCCAAACTAGTATCAAATAAGGACTGAGCTTGCCGGCCCCAAAGTGTTCTCCATTTGTGCGACCGTGCCGACATTCCGACAGACCGAATAGGGCCGGAGGCGAGGCCGGCGAGCTCGAGCTCGCCGGCCATCTGGGCGAGCTCGAGCTTGCCGGCCATCTGGGCGAGCTCGGCCGGCAAGCTCTGCCCAAATCTGGGCGAGCTCGAGCTCGCCAGCCATGGCGAGCTCCACCCAGATCTGGGCGAGCTCGAGGAGGCCGGCCTCGCCCGGATCGCGTAGTCGAGGGCCTTGGCGGGGCCGTCGCCGGAGGCGATGGTGTCGCGCGCGAGCTTGAGGAGGAAGGGCCCGAGATCCGGGTTGTCGAGGGCCATATCGGGCGGGGCGGGGCTGGCGGCGGAGCCCGGGGACTCCGGCAAGGGCTTCCGTGGGGAGAACTTGGAGCGGGAAGGGGAGGATGCCATGGCCGGCGAGCTCTGCCTAGATCTAGGCGAGCTCCCCCCTCGCCGGCCCACACAGCCATGGCAAGGGTCGGCATGAGCTCGAGCTCGCCCAGATCTGGGCGGAGCTCGCCATGGCCGGCGAGCTCGAGCTCGCCCAGATCTGGGCAGAGCTCGCCGGCGCCCAAATGGCCGGCGAGCTCGAGCCCTCGCTCTCCGCCGGTGAGGGTCGCCCTCGCCCGCCCAGCCCAGTCGAGGGCGACCCTCGCCGGCGTCGGGCGAGGGCAGCCTCCGCCTGAGGCCGGCGACCTCCACCGGCCCCGGCTATGGCCGGCGGAGGGAAGAGAAAAAAAAAAGAAAAAAAAAAAAAAATAGAGATGAAATGTACTGTTCCGGTTGCCGGAACAGTAACTGTGCTCGCTGGCCGGCGAGATTTGACCAGCCGGCAAACTCAGGCCCTTACTTGAGATAAATTGAGTACTTCGGGCCCCTATTTGAGACTGATTGAGCACTTCAGGTCCTTATTTGACATCATATTCACTTTGAGTCCTCTTTTGAGAAAAGGATCCCACTTGGGGTCTTTAATTGGAATTTTCCCTTGGGCAACACGAAAAAAACTGACTTGTTCGTACCTCGCTGGTTTGAGCATTTTCAGTTGCGATTCAATTATAGATTCTTTATGCAATCCGATTGGCTTCTGGAAACCATCTTGTAATATCTAGTTTCTTTATCTTTTTGGCCCACAAAGTTGAATCACCCCCTTCTTTGCTCGTCTTTCTCGTCCTTTTCTTTTTGGTTACGTGATTCTTGATTTTGAAACGGTATATGCTTGATTATTCTGTTAGATGGTCACGCTGATTAGTAGCGGCATGTTTTTTTTTTTTTGGTCAAAAGTCGCAACATGTTCGATGATATTCTTATAAGAGTGAATCGGGACGAGGACTCACGTAAGGTTTTGAATTTTATGCGTCCCGTGAAGTTCTTACCAAGTGACTATTGTTTGACTTGTAAATAACTTTGTGCCTTACAGAGCAGCCGAATAAGTTAGCATTTTGGAGTTGATCGCAACTTGCGAGTGGTTAAAAATTGTAAACTGAAATTGAGTAACTCAAGATTTTTTGGGTTGAGTCGGATACGTATCATTTCGATGTGAATTATAATATTCACATTACATGAAAATACTTGAAGTTCTTAAGAGTGATTTGATCATTAATGTTGTCAATTTAAATTTATCATTCAAATTATCCACAAAATTCATCGATGAAACCGATGAATGTCTGTCTAGTCGAGTTATCAACTTCCGTTCGAATTTTGACAGCGGTTACGGAAATTTATCAACCGGGAAGATCCGACATCCTATCCGAAGTCGCCCCAAAACGGCGCCGTTGCGTTTGCCACCGTCAAATATCCAGAGCTCTCACATTAAGAAAAATCCCAAAAGCCCTGATAAAACCCTGAAGACGCCAAATTCATACCGCAGTCGGCACCCGACCCTCCCCGAAGAATCAGTAGCCTCAATCCACCGGAGCAGAGTCTCTCTCGCCGGAAAAGAAAAAGGCGAGTATGGTTCTAGGGCTTAGAGAATTCTCGCAGCGTACCGGAGACGGCGCCGGAGAACCGGTCCTCGACGCCGACAACGGCGAGGAGCTCATGCACGTCCAGCCCGGCGTCGCCATTGCTCTCGGCGGTCGCACTCCTGAAGCTCCCGGCACTCTCTACATCTCCACTCAGTAACTCCCCTCTCTCTCTCTCTCTCTCTGTGTGTCTCTCTCTGAATGATGAATCATAATTGAGTAACGAGGGATCCAGCAAAACCGTTTTGAGATTTTTGTGATTGTGGTGCAGTCAAGTTATGTGGCTGAGTGATGTGGACCGGAACAAGGGCTACGCTGTGGATTTCTTGTCCATCTCGCTTCACGCGGTTTCGAGAGACCCTGAAGCTTACCCTTCTCCTTGCATTTATGCCCAGGTTCTTTCCCCCCCTCTCATTGTTCCAAGCTATTTGGTCATATGTGAATTTGTGCTAATATCGTGTTCATTGCCCATTTACCATCGAGCTTTAGCTCTAGGTGATCGAACTTTGAGGATTGTGTGCTCCAGTTGTTAATGTTTTGGTGTTCATCCTAAGATTGTTTAGTTTTGCTACCATTTGTTTTGAGTTACTAGTCATTTTAAGGAAGTGACTTACTATCAGAATCATACATAGGTGTAATACTAGAAAGAGGATGTGGAGACCATTGCAAAGCTAGGATAGAATTTTTTAGGGGGATGTATACTTGGCATGTACTCTCTCCTCTCGCATAATTGTAGATTTTGAATGGGTGGTTTCCAAATCTCATCTAAGAGGAAGGAAGTATACTCCAAATGTACCCAATGATTGCCAAGGAGGAGAACCTAAGTTGTCTGATTATGGACACATGATTCACTATTGGAAGTCTACTTTCGTTTGGGATGCTGACAACTTCGTGTAATGTGTAGGCTCTGCTAAGTTTTCTTGTCTCGTGTATGAAGAGATTCTCGTCTCTTAAAATTTTTTCTAAATCCTGCCAAGACTTATATTAATCTCGTCTAAGATAACAGAAAGGACTATGGACGATGCTGTTGGCCTTATTTGAGTTTGAATTATCACTCCAATATGTAAGAAGCCTATTATCTTCTGATGAGGTCGACTTTTGGAAATTTACCTTTGTCTTCCTGGGATCATTCCTTTTTCTTTTCTTTTGCTCTCTTGTCTGCCTTTGGTTTTGGATTACTAGCCTTATAAATGCGATTGCTCTGTTGCCCCTCTTTTCTGTACTATTTCTTTTTTGTTCTGGTCTGGCTCCTGTTGCATGGCTTGCTGAATTATCATTGTTTGTTCATAGATTGAGACTGCAGCGGATGAAGACAGGTCTGACGGTTCAGATTCAGAATGCGATGAAACTTTAGACCTATCAAAGGTTAAAGAGATGAGGCTTGTTCCTTCAGACCCGAACCAATGTATGTATCGAATGAATATGCATCATGCTCAGCTGTAACTTACTATGATGAGCTCTAATAGTCCGCATTTTCCTTTTTCTGGTAGTGGACACTTTGTTTGAGGTATTCTGTGAGTGTGCTGAGCTGAATCCTGAGCCCTCAGAAGGTGAGTGTAGTTCCTCATGACCAGAACTTATTTCTGTATACAACTTTAGTGCTTGTTTCCATATTCAGTAGTTTCCCTTTCAAAAGTTTAGTGATATTTCTTCTTCTTCTTTTTTTCAACAGAAGAAGGGGAAGGAGGAGGGCATGATTGGGTTTTTAGTGCTGACTCGATGGAGCATGAGGCTGGAGGTAAGGAGGGGATTTTCCTCATGTGCCTATTATATGGTATGCTCAAGTAAATTTTGTAGATGGTCATTAATATATATTTGACATGATGTTTGGATTTTCAGAAGGAGAAGATTCTGATTGGCATTCCAATCCAATGACCTCAATTGGCTATTCTAATGGCGAGCATGAGCTTGCTCAAAATGTGCTTGAGGTAAGCATGCAAATAACATTAAATTCATGCTTCAGAAATTCAAAATAGTGTTTTTCAGAAACTCAGCAATGTAAGGTTTCTTAATTTTTTTTTTTTGAAAGCTAGTTGGTTGTTTCTTTATTGTAAGAAAGATGATGTAGGTTTCTGGCCAAAAAAAAAAGAAAGATGTAGGATAAAGAGGATATTCACTATGTCTAAAGCATGTTGGGCACTACTTCCTGGACCTTTCAACATACAAACTGGTTGATCTTGTCTTTGTTATAGTCTTTTCTAAGTTACTCTTAATCTTCATTGAATAATTAATGTAGGTGTTGGCAACACTAGCATACTGCAAAAAATGAGCTAAATGGAGGATGTGTAGATGTAACATTGGCAAGACATGACTATTTCACATCTAATTGAACTTTTAATGTGGGGTGTAGGATTCTTTCATGTTCATTGGACACTGATCCTGTTGGTTTGAGCTCTGATTTTCTTGAATTTGACTATTACCTATAGTCCAATTCTTAAAGCCTCTGCCTGTCTGTCCTTTTCACATTGCTTTTGATAGGAGAAACATTCATTTGTTATAGTATAGGAGAACGCTGCTTCGGGCATAATGATTAGTTGAAGATGTGGGCACTTAGCATTTATTACAGATTTTTCTAAGTATTTCTGCTGAATTCACGGCCTTAGGACAGAAGATCGTGATGCTATATATATTTGGATTTCATTCCGTTGCATGTGCATGTACACCTTATGCCTTTTAAATGTCCGTAAATTCAATGAGTCATGGTGGGAAGATCATACTACTAAAGTCCTTTGGTGTTATTAATGTGTGTGTAACAAGAATGACTAAGAAAACAGAGAATACCTGTTCTTTCAAGGGAGGTTTATGCTGTTTCCGTGTAAAGCCTGGTTTGGTTTTATAATTTTCTCTGCTCAATACATAGAAAGTAACACGTGCCAATGGATTGACATTTTCTTGATGGAATTGCAGCTTCAGATTCACGATCAACGTTTTGAGGATGCTGAGGAGATGGAACATCAAGAGAGCAATAGCGGACATCATTGACATCTGTCACATATTGGGCTTCGGACTTAACCATTGTCCAGTGTATGGTTATTGTGGATGCTTTATGTAGATGTAGCCTAGTATTTATTTTGAATCATATTGCTGATGGACATCGTTAACCTTTTGCTTTTGTTTTGTTTACTTGGCTAGTCCATGTAATTGAAGTGCTTTTTTCTTTTTCGGAAAGCTAGTTGATTGTTTTGAGAATAGCGGACGTAGCTGACATTTATGACATATTGGGCTCCTGATTTAACCCTTGTCCAGTGTATGGTTTTCATGGAGTGTTAAAGTAGATGTAATAGAATATTTACTCTTAATCATATTACTGGGGGGCAGCGTCTTAATGTTTTGATTTATTTCATTTACTTGGCTTGAAAATTCCGTGTAACTTGAAGTGAACTCGACTCCGAACTTCTTTTATCAGCTCTCTAATGATGAAATTCATGACTGAAGTTTCTGATATGCAGTTCATCGGATGTAGGCCTCGTTTTTTGTTGGGATAAAATCCCCACTGCTTCCTGAACTTTTGTTTAACTTACAATGTCATTTTTGAACTTTGAATTCATTCTTTTAGGTCTTTGGAAATTGATCAAATGTATAATTTCGATCTCGATGGTTCAATTAGGTCCATGAACTTTATTTCTGTTTGTAATATCACTCTTCTGTTGAGTAGAGTTGATTTATTGAAATGGACACTAATTTTATTCGAACTAACTATTGAAGGAGAAAATCATACGTGTGGATCTCGTTTGTATAACACACACCCGGGACTGAAAAAAAATCATACCAAGTTCCTTTTAACATGTAGTATTCAGTCTTGAAAAGTGGTATAGGTTACGTTTCACTAAAAATTCAGATATAATAGTATTGACAAACACACACAGCTTAAGTATCGACCAAAATCTTAGGACTTGCAATGTCATTATCTATTTTTTCTTAGGCCTTTTTTTGCTTGACTTTTTTTCTTCTGTTTATACTTGACTTAACAGAACACTTGTATTCAATTTCGAACTTTTTGCTCGTACTGAAGAATAGTGGCGCTAACTTGGCACCCCGCTGATCAATTGAAGCTGCGTACGTGCAACTATCGTTTTGAGGCCAGGATTAAAGTTAGATATGATAAAGTCAGATATAAGGAGATATGGCCCGGATGAAAATATTCTATGAGGAGGTGGGATAAATGTGAATATGATTCTTATATTGTCAGTGTAAAAACTATTTTTCTCGAATAACAAACACGAAATTTGGTGAGAGAGCGAACCTCCGTAGCTCTCTGGTTCACGTCAAAAGTCAAAGTAGTAAGAGAGTTGAAACTCGTTTTCCTCCATAATTCTTGTTTACGTTGAAATTTCATGAAAGTGGCGAAAGAGTTGAATCATTATACTTTTTGAAATCACAAAACCGAATGATCATGTTTGCTTTCTCTTATAAGGTTTGGCACATGTTGTTGTAACTCGTTTGCATTTCTTAGTATCCGGCTTTATTAAGTGGACAGGATATATTTAAATCCCTGGGTTTCGTATCTCTCTTACGTAGCCTTGTATATTAGTAAGTAATTTCTTAGATATTTGTTTGATGACGGTCCATCAAATGCATGGTATGGAAGAAAAGCTATTATGGGGAGAATTACCAAAAAAGTTTTAAACCTATTGCGATTGTGTTATTTCAGTCCTAAACCTTTTTTTTCTTGCCAATTGAATCCTAAACCTTTTGTATTTGTGCCAATTCAGTCCATCCAACCAATTTTGATCGGAAATCGCTGACACGAACGCCAACCATTCTACGTGGCACGGTCGGCGTCGATGTGAATAATTTTTTAATAATTTTTCGAATTATTTATCTATTTATTAATTTTTCTTTGTTTTTTTTTTCTTTTTCCTTCTTCATATGCAATTGTCGGGAAAATTGTCAAATCAGTCCTAAACCTATTGTACGGCGGCCAATTCAGTCCTAAACTTTTTAAGTTTGCCAATTCAGTCCTAAACCTTTTAAATTCTTGCTAATTGAGTCCTTTCGACCAATTTTGACCGGCCGGCGTTGACGTGGCCGCCGGCCGGCGTCGGCCGTCCGGTTAACGCTGACGTGGCAATTTTAATTATTATTTTTTTTCAATTTTTTAATCTTTTTTTTTTTTTCTGCTTTCTCCCCACTGGCTGGTCCGGCAACCGGCGGCCGGCCAGAGGGGAGGGCAGGCGAGGCCTTTGGCGAAGCTCACCCCGCCGGCCCACGGAAGGGCTCGACCTCGCCTCGCCTCACCGTCGCACAGGTCGCGACGGCGAGGTCGAGCCTCGCCCGGATCTGGCGAGGCTCTACCTCGCCGTCGCCCAAGCGACGGCGAGGCTCGACCTCGCCTCACCTCGCCTCGCCGTCGCGACCCGGGCGAGGTGAGGCGAGGCGAGGCGAGGTCGAGCTGGGTCGCGACGGCGAGGTCGAGCCTCGCCCGGATCTGGCGAGGCTCGACCTCGCCTCGCCTCGCCCGGCCCGGGGGCCGGCGAGGCTTGCCCTCGCCGGTGGCCGGCGGGGCGAGCTTCGCCAGAGGCCTCGCCGGCCCTCCCCTCTGGCCGGCCGCCGGGCCGGCTAGAGGGGAGAAAGCAGAAAAAAGATTAAAAAATTGAAAAAAAAATAATTAAAAATTGCCACGTCAGCGTTGACCGGACGGTCGACGCCGGCGGGCGGCCACGTCAGTGCCGGTCGACCAAAATTGGCCGGAAGGACTCAATTGGCAAGAATTTAAAAGGTTTAGGACTGAATTGGCCGCCGTACAATAGGTTTAGGACTGATTTGACAATTTTCCCTGCAATTATCTATCTCCTTGATGGCCAGCCATCGACGAAACTTGCCTTCGCTGGATTCGGCGAGGTCGAGCCTTACTAGTGGTCGACAAGGGTCGGCCTCGCTCGCTTCGGGTGAGGCTAGACAGAGGCTAGTGAGATTGAAGGGGAGATTGAAGAAGGCGATGTTGATGTCCTTGTGGGGATTATTGTCGGCGATGAAGGTGGGCTTTTGTCGGAGATGGCAGATTGAGGGAGATCGTTGAAGAGCATGACGCGAGAGAAGTCGATGAAGATGGTGATGGGTGAGGCTAGCCTCTATCAAGCCTCACTTGCGGTAGGCGAGGTCGGCCCTCACCAGCCTTGGGTGACCTCGCCCTTGTGAGGCGAGCCTCGCTCGGCTGGCGAGGTCAGCCGTTGCTGGTGGCCAGCCATTGAGGAGGCCGTCGACTCAATTGAAGAAGGAAAAAAGAAAGAAAAAGAAAAAAGAAAAAAATTTATTAAAAATATATTATTAAAATTTGTCCATGTTAGCGCTGGCGATATCACGTAGGACAGCTGGTAGTCCAATTGCAATAGGTTTAAGACTTTTTTGTTAATTATTCGGCTATTATGTGTACTGATTGAAGGAGAAATGTTGTAGATGAAATCGGCGCAAACCCTATTTCAGATTGTTATTTGTGAGCATATCGGCTAAATAGTAGTCAGTAGGTACATAAGATGTTGGGATTCAACAACTGCAAAGCATATGCAGCACATAATATGCCGCTTATTGGGCGGTTATGGGACGGCTCTAGGACTAGCAAGGGTAATGACAGTCGCAGACATCGTTCGGGCCTTTCTCCGACTTACAAAATCCACTAGCCGAACTGCCGTACGCGGTCCTACACTCGGCCAAACACTTCTGATTGGTGCATGCCCCTGGAGTGGTGAGATACTCCTTATCGCAGAAGACCCGCCCCGGCTCCATTGTGCGCGACCCCCGTGCCATCATGCTTCCATTACCTGCATGCACTCAAATCTGTTTAACTCTTTCCTCAATCTTTTAGCCAAGTATAGATCAAAGCCATTCTCTTCAGACACCGTTTTGCCTTTTCCTTCTTTCTTTTGCTTATAATCAGCCCATTTACTTAGCCGTGGTAGGCGGTCTAACAACATACGCAGAGACCACAAAACGGATAGTTGATATGTATATATATGTAAACATTAAAATAGGAGAGATTGCTGTTTACCAGCAATCAGGAAGAGAACGAGCAGGAGCACAGAACAAATGGAGATTCTCTTCATGTTTGTTTGTTTTCTGCTATTTCGTTGAAAGGAGAGGAAGGTGAAGGTGTAGAGGAGGGTGTGATTATCAGAATATATAGGAGTACGAGAGGCAATGAACAAAGATGGAACGAAATCAGATTGAAAAATAAAAAGATGGGAATAGTAATTAATTCCTAATTCACTGTATTTGTAACACTTTGATATATGCTTTAAATTATTACTATAAAAGTAAGCAAATTAATAGATTTACGAAATGAACTTAGCATTTAAGATTTCCTTCTAAAACTTTAATAATAGAATAACTGCTATTTATGAAATCGTTGACTATCATCCATTCCCACCTCCTTGGTGTGTTAATGAAGATAACGTAAAAAATCACTTTCTCCTTTCAAACTTTGATGCTCATTCCCTCCTCCATTCTATTGTAACAAGCATGATTAACAAAAGAAAATGATTGTAGCGGTTTCATTTCACAAGGTTTATTCTTGTTGAGTTTTATGTGTGATTTGTGTTCAAAAGTCCCATATTGGAGAATTTGTGTGGTGTGGAACTGTTAATATATTTTAGTTGGCCTATAACTAATTAGCTTAAGCTTTTGAATGAAGGTGAGTCCAACTAGATATGTTCAAGGGCTCGAATTTGGGCTTCCTCTTGGCGATCTCCCGGGTGAAGGTATCGGGTTTCTGCTACGTACTCCCAACAAATGGCAGAAGGATAGTTCACACACGTGAGAACTCATAACTCTCATTGACTTAAACTTTTGAGATAACGGTGAAAACGTAATTGCTCTATGCACCTTATAAAGGTAAAAAGTCTAATCTTTTTGTTAATTGAAAAAAAAAATCTATTGAGGGAAGTACTCTATATGATTGTTATTCATTGTGGGAGTCAAAAAATATCTAGAAATTCTCCATAACTCCCTTGGTTCTCCAAATCTATCGAGATTGTATAAATATCTCTTTTCATACTACATATTATAAGTAATGTGCTCTTACCTTATGTAGTCATCTTGTCAAGACTATGAAATAACTCATAATATACAAGATGCACAATTCTCTCTTCCCAATATTCTTATCTTAGTATCAGAACTAGGCGAAAATTTTGAGTGCATTGAGTGCACACCCAAAACACACATTCTATGTCGTGTCATTCTCTTTTTTAATTACTCCTAATTTCCCTATGTAAGGTGACAAAGTTAGGAATATTAGGGGTGAGCGGTTCTAGGTTTAAGGTAGATTCCAAGTGGTTCCATATAGGTTCCACATGAAACTTGGAATCTATTCGTTGGAACAAATTCTTCATTTTTGGAATCTGGAACCTACCATGCATAACTTGGAACTTGGAACCTACCTTGTATACTTTGGAACCTGGAATCTACTCTATCACAGGTTCTAGGGTCGCTTTTAGGTTCCACCTGTATTATTAATCAAACGATTGCAGTTAAACATCACTTTTTATGACCACCACTTGCTGCTATAATTCACTGATCACAAATTATATTTAGATATACAAAAAATATGAAAATATTAACAAAATAAAAGTCTCAGTTATAAAATGGAAGCTTAAACTAGTAATTTCATTTTATATACTTATCATCGGATACCATAGAACACCGCAGGATCATGTGAAAACACAGACTAAGAAAAACACAAAAGCTTGTTGCAGGTTCTAAGTTCCACGTTCCACCTATCTAAAATGTGGAACTTATCCGTTGAAATATGTTTCTCAATTTTTAGAACCTGGAATCTATCATGCATACCTTATAACTTGGAACTTGAAATCTAGAACCTGGAACTTGGAACCGGATAGGTTCCCACCGATCCGGTTCTCAAGATATGTCTATCAGTGGGAGAAGAGTATCTTGGGGAATAATTTACTTTGAGCAACTACTGATTTAGAAATGGGAAGATTTCATAAACCAATTTGAGTTTTGTCATCCATATCAATTTACATTCCTCACTATGGTTTCTAACCCTGGGAAGTACCTCGGTTTCCCCACTTTGTGGTGGAGATCAAAGGTAGAAGCACTGAAGACAGTAGAGGACAAAATCCTGGTAGGAAAGCACTCCTTTTGTCACCTGCAGCAAGGGCTGTCGCTTGTACCATTCCTACATATTCTATGCCGTGCTTTAAATTCTCCCCCAAAAAAAAAATGGTGTAATGGATGTAGATGCTGCTATTGCAAGATTTTGGTGGGGGCATAAAGTAGGTATGTTCAAAACGGATCGCCCAAACCGGAAACTGCCCAGATCGGACAGGCCGGTTGGGTCTAGTTCTCAGGAGTGTCAGTCTGGTTCCCGGTTTCTAAAAGTGAAAGTGGTATCCAGACAGTGCGATTTTTGATTCCAAAGGGAATCGGACCGATCAGACCGGACTGACTATATATACTTTTTTTTTTATTTCTTCAAAAAAATTAGTAAATGTGAACTAAACCCTAAGTAAAATACGTTTTTTAGTTCGTCTTTTCAATTTGAGGATCTTTACTGATCATTCATGGCTGCAAAATAATTCATATCTCTCGATGAATGATGGGCTTTGTTTATTGTTTTCGATCTGCAATTATAAATTTGCTTTTTTATTTTTGTTTATCGTAGAAGATATATCAGCATATAGTTAGGGTCCTTTTACTAAGATCTTTTACTAAAAAAGTAGTGGGGAACACGAAAAAATGGCATCAAATAGTGGAAAAAAAAAGTGATCGGTTGCCGGTTCTGAGATGGGACTACAGTTTACCAGCAATTAGGAAGAGAACAAGCAGAAGCACCAGGCAAGTGGAGATCCTCTTCATGTTTTGTTTGTTTTCTGCTATTTGATTGACAGGCAAAGAAGGCGAAGGCGAAGGTGAAGGTGAAGGTGAAGACTTGGGTGTGATTATCAGAATATATAGGAACACGAGAGGCCTAGAGGGAGGTCTTCAGGATCTTAATTCGGCAAGAACCTTGAGGCAATGAACTAAAATAAAAGGAAAACAGAATAACAAATGTAAGGAAGGGTATAGTAATAAATTTCTAATTCACTGCATTTGGTAACACTTTGATAAATGCTTCAAATTTTCACGTGTATGTTACTATAAGAGAAAGCAAGTTAATAGACTTCCTTCTAAAGTTGAAACAGAACAGTTGCCCTTGGCTATCATCCATTGTCACCTCCTTCGTGTGTCAATGAGAATAAGGTAATAAAATGCCTTTTCCCTTCAAGATCAGATGTTCATTCCCCTTCATTCTGTGGAATCAAGCACGATTAACAAAAGGACATGTTGACAGGGTTTTTAATTCACAAAGTTTATTCTTGGTATCCAAGGAGGACCAGAAAGGAAGCCAGTAATTGAAACAACAAATCTGCTGAGGGAGGGATAATGACACTAGGAGTGTCTTAACTTTTGTATGGTGCTCACTTGAGTGCCATAACTTTTTTTTGGCTCACTTGATTGCTAAAAATTTGAAAAAGTGATCACTTGAGTGCCAAATGCCATTTGACAGCCGGAAAATCTGACGTGGCTTCGCCGGAGCTGACGTGGACAATATTTTAATATTTTTTTGAATGTTTGAGTTTTTTTATTATTAATTTTTTTATTTTTGCAAATTTTTTTTCAATGCCGGCAAGGGCCACCGACGACTCTCGCCAGTTGTGAAGGCCTTGCCTAGATTGGGCGAGGGCCGCCATGCCCTTGGCCGTGAAGGCCTCGGGTGAGGCCTTAAAGGCCGTCTCACCGGCCGCGGACAAGGCGGCCTCGTCAGATCTGGCGAAAGCCTTCACCGCCACGGGCGAGGCAGCCTCGCCAGATCTGGCGAGGCCTTCGCCACCTCGCCCGCGCCGGCGAGGCCATCACGGCCTCGCCAAGGGCTTTTGCGGCCGTGGGCAAGGCGGCCTCGCTGGATCTGGCGAGAGCCTTCGCCGCTGCGGGTGAGGCGGCCTTGCTGGATCTGGTGAGAGCCTTCGCCGCCAAGCTCGCGGCCAGTGAGGCCGCCATGGCCTCGCCAAGGGCGTTCGTGGCCGCGGACAAGGTGACCTCGCCGGATTTGGTGAGAGCCTTCGCCGCCGCAGGCGAGGCGGCTGCCGGTGAGGGTCACCGGCGACCCTCGCCAACCTTGAAAAAAAAATAATAAGAAAGAAAAAGATAAAAAAAGAAACTTTTAAAACAATCAATAAAATAAAATAAAATAAAATAACATTTAAAAAATCCACGTTGGATGGAAAATTAATTAAAAAATCCACATCAGCTCATTTGCCAGAAATAGCACTCAAGTGATCTATTTTCGCCGGAAGTGGCACTCAAATAATCTATTTTACTCTGATGTGGCACTCAAGTGAGCAAAAAAAAAGTTGTGGCACTCAAGTGAACACCGTACGAAAGTTATGACACTCCCAGTGTCCTTATCCCGCCGAGGGACATTTGATATCTAGACCTAATAAAGCATATCTATAAATTCAATTAATAGTTGTGTTTCAGACCAAAATTAGATGATTTCATACATAGATAAATCATGATAATAAATCATAAAAACTTCCCCAATAGAAGCCTAAGCTAGTCAACTGTTTATGAAGTTATCATTGTCTACCATTCATTCCCACAAGCTACTCGACCACATTTCTGTCGGATCGTTTTCAACCCCACCCACCGTTGGACGGCCTAATTCCATGGCATCAAGCAAAATTAACAAAAGGGAATGATGATTTCGTTTATAATTCAGTAGGTTAATTGTTCTCGGGAACCAAATGGAAGAAAGGAAGCCAGTAAAAGGTAATCTGTATGCATTTGTTCATGCAAGGCAAAATTTTAATCTCTATCCACGTCATAAAGTAAAAAATATCTACTTCTTTTGGTAATCTGGATAATAAAAACACAAACTGAGGGAAGCCTTTTGTATAATTGCTAAGAAAAAATTTTAAAAAATTTCCATGTCAGCACAGGCCATGCCACATATTAATGTCAGCGATTTCCAGCAAAAATTGGCCTGACGGACTCAATCGACACAAATTGAAAATGTTTATGACTAAATTGGTTCAATTGAAAAATTTAAGATTGAATTGTTATGGTTTTTTTTTTGTACTTTTCCCTAAACCGAACCAAGCTATGGATTTCCTCCTTCAAGTGTTTGGATTTTTACTAGTTAAAAGCTTCAAATTTTACTTTTTGTTAGCTATATATATTATATAAGATTTTTCCAGACCGTGTAAGCCAAAAAAGAATGTTCTTTATTAACACAAAAGCTTCTGATGTAATAATTTTAACTGTGGCATAAAGAATCGTTGTAGAATTTTAAAGAAATTACTTATGTTGTTCCATTATTTTATATGTTATTATATAATTTACAGATAATTTGTTTTTCATGATTAAGTTCATTTCAGTAAGTGGGTTAAGTGATCGCAACGTTGTCATTGATTTATAGCAACAATTGCTTCCTTTCTTTGGTTTCTTTGGGTAGGAAAAGACCCCAGATCTGATTGAATTCCTTTTGATGCACACCCACCATTATTCTACCACTATGTCTCCCGTTGTACAGGGACGAGCAAACAAATCATCCTCAAAATTTTCCACGCTGAAAGTCATTGGGAGCAGTAGCAGCAACTTTTGGACTCATGGGATCTTGGACCCATGATGAAGTTACACTTTTCCACCGAAAAATGGAGTGGCGTTCGTTTACATCTAGTAGGAAATTTCATGCGATTTTGTATTTGTGCCCCCGATGCAATCATGCATTTGGCAAAAGCCAAAACGGCTCCACTTGGGCACTCCCAAAACGACAAGGAGGGAGACATCATAGAACCTCGACTCTCAAACCCCACACTAAGCTAAATGACCAACGTTAAAATTTAAAACGAGAGAAGGACAAGCAAATGGGTCCCCTGCAGTGTCCCGACCAGGTTGATTATGGAGAAGATCATAGCTCTTCTCGATAGGAGAAACTATCTTGTAAACAAGCGAACGACAATTGGCGAACCATTCGGTCATTCATCGGCGACCTGCAAACCTGCAAATGCTGAAGTATAACTATCTGTTTGTACACGACACAGAGCCAATGATCAGCTTCTTTTTCAACATATTCAACAATAACTACCATAACTAGATACTCAGAGAAAATCAAAACGAAAAAGAACAGCACATAAAGCAGAAGAAAACAGCCAAAAGAGAAAGACGATGAAAAGAGAAGGCGGTCTATTACAACGGAAGCTCACTGATCGAGCGCATTAGGGCCAGTGCAATATCCGACCACATGGTTCCACACCCACTGGACCAGGAACCTCCTCCTGTTCCCGTTCATGTTGTACGTGTCCCCATCCGGGCCCTCCATCATCTGCCCCGTGTAGGACCCACCGCCCCCAGTTCCGTAAATGCCCTCGCAGAGGTCCGCAATCTCCACAGGGAAGCTCGGGTCCTGACCGGCGTACCAGGCGTTCACCAGCGGGTTCGTCGCCAGCTCGGCGATCTCGTGGCCAATCACGCTCACCATCCCGTCCACCCCCACGTCGCCGTTCGGCGGCTTCAGCGGCTTCCACCCGGGCATGTACTCCGGCACGGCGAACGGGTAGGCGCACACGCCCGGGCAGAGCTTCGCGCTGTTGCCCACCCACGCGTACGGGAGGGTGAACCCCACGATCGAAGGGAACGTGAAGTAGTGGAACCCGCACACGTTGTCGCAGAAATCCTGGACGTACACGTCGTCCGCCGTCAGCACCAGGTAGAGCCCACCCCTGGGGTTGGTCGCGAGCGGGCGCGTGCGGGCCGTGACGGCGCTCTTTATCACGGACTGCACGGAGAGCCTCGTCAGCGACTTGCCGTGGGAGTAGAACCGGTCGGACTTCTCCTCCCCGAGCCGGACCGAGCGAGACGTGTTCGCGCCGGTCTGGTCGGTGTACAGCCGGACGGTCCTCCACCACCCGGACACCGAGGGGCGCTTGGGACGGAGGGCCGAGATCGAGCTGATGAACTCGCGGATGATCTTCTTCTGGGCCTTGCGCCACGTGCCATACCAGATGGGGTAGACGGTGACGTTGGCCGTGAGGATGGGGCCCATGTGGTACTTCAGGTGGACGAGCTCCGACGAGCCCTCGTATTTCTTGGAGCCGCCCAGGATGAGATCAGAGTGGCCAGTTCTCTGGTGGGGCCAGGGACGCCATGCTACGGCCGGGGTTGTACGGAGAAGCAGGAGAAGAGCGCCGCAGACGAGCAGGCACCTGACGGTGGTGGCGCGGCGCATCCTAGCGTGCTGGTTTGGCGTGCGACGGAGACAGTGAGTGTGGTATGGTATGGCAGCGAGAGAAACTGCCCCCCTGTGATGTGGAGGGGTAGATGGCCTGTTTATATAATGAAATATATGGAGATGCATTTGACATTGAGTCTTATTTTAAAAGAATGCAAAGTGATGAGAGGAAAATGCCTATCATGTTGAGGACTTATTACTATGAGAGCAATGTAAGACTAATACAAAGTACAGTAAGTAATTTCACGGAATGTAAATGTGCAATTTAATTGATCATATCAATTTAACACTCAATTTTTTTTTTTAATTTTGTGGATCAATCAAATTTATTTATGAAATTTGGAGCAAGGCTTCGTGGGGGCAACCGAGGAGAGACCGATTGCTTTCAAAAGTGAACATATGGAGGGACGGAGGTGGGGGCCAATCGAGTCACGGACAATGATGATCGTGGACGTGGGAATCTGGTGGATGTTCTTTGATCGTATCAATTGATTGTTTGAGTGGAGCTCTAGATTTTGCTTTTCTCTACAGAATAGATTCATTAAGTGACTAGTATAACCAGAGGAAGAGATCCAACTGGGGTAGCTGGAGATGGCCAAGAGAGTGCAACGTCGAAAGGAAAGATGCTTCACAATCTCAAACTCAATCTCAATCTCAGCATATAGAATGCTGGAGGGACCGAGTATATGTCCAAGATGTGGTCCAAACAAACATTCAAGCATAACATTGTCGTTGTCCAGGCAATACCTAGAAAGAGAAATGCATCATTGGGTCGTCGTACCCACGAAATTGTGTTGCGCCTACCCTGCATATCATATGCATGACCGATGGACCAACACTGCCGACTTGTCACTCGCATGGCACAAACAACTATAGTTTTAATGTTCATCAGCTGCCCACCGCAGCATAGGTCGTGCATCCGGACGTGTTTCTGATATCCTATGGTGCAGCATCATGCATGATGAACCATGATAATTAATGGATTGCATTCTTAATCATCGTCTTTGTTTGTTACTTAGCAATGCAATAGTAATTCAGTAATTTTTTTTTGTTCGAAATTCGGTACTTCTTCTAGTGATTATTCTGCTTGTTGCATGAAATCTCTGTTATTTTGATTCTGCGGTACATAGTTTACATAATTCTAATTGGTTTACTTTCTCTCTACAACTAAAGATACCCTCCTTGACAAGAAAATAGTTCGAGGTTGTGCCTTTTCGCTTCTAGCTAGTTGAAAACTGTCAACTGATGCTGGATATGCCTACATCATATACATAAATAGCAGTGATCATCTCATTCCACAAATTTTCAAGTGCATGATCATCTGGTAGTTATTATCTAAGAATCTCTCATTGATCCTATTACACGATACTAATAATGATTAGATATTCGTGGTATTATATACAGTAGGAGCTACAAATATAGTGAAAATGAACATGGCTATCTCAGCTAGTATGACCAACACCCGGAGGGGCTTCTCCATCGCGATACGCTCAACTCAAAGCATGCTTCACGCTTGTGCAGTTCGTGAGCAGAGAATCTCATTTTACGTACAATTCCACTGGTCCTAAAGTAGGCCTATGCTGTACTGTAAATTCCCATCTTTAGCTAGACAAAGAACAAATGACCGTCATTTACTGCCTTCCTTTGTGAAAGCTTGACGTAGCCCGTGTCGTCGCATGGAAACGGACATGTGTATGACATGATGGCATATCAAATGGTGGTTGTGATCTAAACAGATGTATGTGCTCTATTTCTTCTTTGGGGGGGGAACAGATGCATGTGTTAATTATCTGGGTGTACATTCCCCTTTTTGGTTGAACGTACACATATAATTACAGATTCGTTTCGCTGGCTCAACCAAAATCAACTCTCCCATTAATCAAAAAGTAATCCGTCGTTAAAAAAAACTTCACGATTACCTCGACCAAACCTCAGAGACAAATGTTCTAATTTTTCTAGTTGACCCCGTAGCGCCCAACCTAATAAAGGGGCAAATTGCCAAGTTTGTTAGTCATCAAAAAGTTATCCGTCGACGTTGAATTAGAAAATCTGCGATTACCTCAACCAAACCTCAGAGACAAATGTTCTTGTCAAACTGCATAAAACTGGAATCGCCACCAATTATCGGTCAGCAGTATGGCATGCTAAATTTATGAGTCATTTTTTTTACCCTTTTCAGAAGAGAGAAAAATTAAGGGAAAATAACACAAACAGTCCCTAAACTTTGGCCCAATGTGTAATGTGATTCATGAACTTTTAATTTGTTCAATGTCATTCGTAAAATTTTGGTACATGTTCAATTTAGTCCTTGAACTATATGAAAATGTTCAATCTAGTCCTTCCATTAATTCAAGTTCAGGGATTACATTGAATATTTTCATATAGTTCAGGGACTATATTGAATATATACAAAAAATATAAGAATCACATTGAATAAATTAAAATTTTAGGGACCACATTGAATATTAGACAAAAGTTCAAGGACTATATTGAACAAATTAAAAGTCAAGGGATTAAATTACATATTTAGCCAAAGTTATCCCCAAAATTAAAGAACCTTCGGGCGCAAAAGCCGCCCATTGCGCTTATGTCATGATGGAGTGTCTGCTTATTTAGAGTTGATGGGAATGGAGAGAGAGAAGGAAGTCAAGAAGTAAGCAAGAACTTAGAAAAAGACAGCTCTTTGCTTCTTTTTGCTCCAAGTTCGGACACAATCCTCCATTTTATACGTGCACGCGTGAACCAAAGAAATGAGCTCCTTTTCGAGAGAGAGGTTCACACATGGTTTACCCAAGGAAGGCTGGTAGGGGCCTATGCCACTGGGTATCCTATTCCATCGTTTTTTTTTTTTTTTATTATCATGAACTATGTTCTTTTGAAGATATTAACTTTGAAATTCATGTAGGCCGTCCATTAATCTAAGATGTTTCTCGAAATTCTTTAGCTTGTTGCTCTCGATTTATCATTGTGCATCCGCCGACTATTTGAATGGATGATATTTATAAGTTGGACGAAGACGGGGGGATACGACTTTACACTGATAGATTTCTACAAATTGTAATTGTGACAAATTGATATTTAAGAAAGGGTCGTTTATCTAGTATCTAGACTCACCATGCTCCGGCTACTATTTGTAACGCAGAACGTGAAGTGCATTTATGTGGGAAAATGGATACTTCGTTCAAGGAGCGACCGGCGGATAGGCTACCAGAACTCTGAATCTCGATGAGATTAAGTCAAGCCGATAAATCAAAAGCTGCATGTATGAAATCATCTAATTTTGGTCCATGACACAACTTTTAGTTGAAAAATATGGGTATGCTTTTTTTAGTCTTAGAAAATACTACTCTTCTAGTACGTTTTTTTGTTTTTGTTTTGTCATAACTCTTCTAGTAGGATAATTTAATTTTAATTAATAATTTAATCAAATTGGACCTGTTTAGCTATGCAAATGCACCATAGGCACAAATACGAAATCGCATGGAATTTCCTACTAAATATAAATAAACGCCACTCCATTTTTCGGTGGAAAAGTGTGTTTCAATCATGGATTGCTCGTCTCTGTACATTTGTTTATATCTTCCATGATTACCGGTGGTAGAATAATGGTAGTGTGGATCACAACAAAGAAGTACAACAAGATTTAATGCGAATCTAACGTGATCATTTCCTAAGAAAAGTAGAAGCAATACTTCTTCCTGCTGACGAATGTTGAAAAAATGGATCAATTCAAAATTTATTGCATGTACGATCAATTCAATTCTAAATTTTTTTAATTTTATTAATTTTATCTTAAATTTTTACGTGAAATTTTAATACAATCCTTGCAGTCAATTGTACTTTAGGAGCCCTTCACTTTGTCGAGTTACTCAACAATTGATTAATTTACAATAAATGAATAAGATTATAACTTTAGAGGTGAGAGAAAATATTAAGTAGGTCTGTCTTATCACGTAGGTCATGTGTCATTCCGTTCATTGCTCGCCACATGTTCGAGTGAGGTCCACTTATTAGATTTTTTTTCTATCTCCTTCATTTCTCTCTCTTTTTTCTTTGTTTTCTTCGTTTTTCTTTTTCCGTTTTGCGCAATGGACGACGCTCGTGGCTGTGGATAGCAGCTCATCAGCCATCCATGGACAACTGCGTCAGCGGTCATGGATGAGCCAGGCTCGCGAGCTACGCCAACACTTGTCCATGGCTGTCGTCAATATCGTATGGCTAGATCTGGTCGGCGTTTGAAGATTGAGGCGGGCGAGGTCAAATCTAAAGTTCTCCAAATCCAGGTTTGGACAAGCGGCTCACAAGCGACGCTCGTCCATGGCCGTCGCTGGTGTCGTTCGGCCATATTTGGCTGGTTTGGTCAGCGCTGGCAACTCTGCTGGTCGGGACGGTGGGGAGGCACAAAGGTCGGGCTTAGGTGACGGAGAGGACAGGTGAACTTTCTGTGGAACTTTTGGGACGTGCAGAGATGGAGAGGGTCGAAGGGAGAAGGAGAGAGTGGATCAATAGGGAGGGAAGGAGAGAGAAACAGGCCAAAATCCGACAACCCATCACGGATACTTGGCAAACAATGAATAGAGTGACGCACGGCTTACGTGACAAGACTGATCTACTTAATATCTTCTCGACCGGTGGATACCAACTACTTCTTCTTCTTTTTCTTCTTGTCACAACGGTGAACACCAACTTCAAAAATAGGTTTAGCTTAATTGTCCGCATTTTACTTCATTTCAAGGTAGTTAACGCCAATAACAACAATGGTGTCAAGTCAACAAAACATGGGTCAACAAAAGACGTAAGGAAGACAACACCAAGAGAACTCTAACGCGAGAGATACAAAATCAGGGGAATGCAGAAACAGCGAAGACCAGGAGCCCTAACGAACTCCATGATGACTCTGTTAAGGAAAATTCCCAATAGATTTTGAAGTTAATAAAACTATCCATGAGTGTTTTGTAAGTCTGATAAATGCTTTGAAGTATTTTGATTCAGGAAGTTGTTTTTGGAAGAAAAGCATATGTCAATCTTGATCTAGTTCGTGTTCAGATTGTGAAAGAACTTCAAGCAAAAGAGATTCAGACTCAGAACGAGAAAGTTCAGACGCAGAATTTCTTCAGACGCTGAAATTATTCAGATGCAGACGCAGAACTCAGAACGAAAAATAACAGCTAGTGATCTGGTATGAATTTCACAGAAGGAAAGTTTTGATTGTCTCAAACTCAATCAAATTGATTGACAATCAAACATTACGACAAGTATGCATTACAACGGATAAATATCTACTTATGGAAACCAAGATTCTGATTGTATGGGCGACCAGAATCAGCGGGATTCAGATTTTATCAATCAACGGCTACTCAATCAATTTTATACGAATCTGTCCAAAGATGAATATTGGAAGATGATCCTCTGAAGACTGTCCAACGGCTAGTTTGGAAGTGGAGGGGTATAAAAGGAGATCAACAAGGAGCAGAAGGTAGAGAACGAAATCAAGAATCAACAAGTCCAAAGTCTGAGCATACTCCGATTCAATCTCTTGTCTTTCGTGAGCTTAAACGTGTAATCATTTGAGAGGTATAGACAGTGTTATAAGTGTGTGCTTAGGTGTGAGATAGTGTAATCTATCGGCTTGGTATAAGCAGCACCAACTTCGGGGAGAAGTGCTTGGGTTTAAGCAGTACAACTTGCTGTAACTTCTCATTGATTTGATTAGTGGAATCCAAGGAAGAGGCGTCGTCACGTGGGAGAGTGGACGTAGAGCTGATCTAAGCCAACCACTATAACCTGTTTGTATGCGCTTTTCTCCATCTCTAATCTCTTATTATATTGTTTATACTGCTCATAAGAATATTTATCACAAAATCTGATCAGAATCTGCTTGTTGTTCAGACTTTATTCTTGATCTTTTACTTCCGCTTTAAATTGATAAAGAATTTATTTAGATCACTTGTTCACCCCTTCCTAGGTGATTCTTGATAGCCACGTCAGACTTAAGACGAGCGTCTTCATCGCTAGGCATCGTTTCCCCTGGACTTCGTCTCCTCCACAGAATTCTTCTCTCTCTCTCTCCACCACAATCTCACTTCAGTTCAGGCCAATTTAGATGGACGTTTTGTCCATTCCGCCATCCTCTCTCTCCTCCTCCTATGGCTCTCTTCCTATCTCCGCATCCTCTCTCCATCCGTTTTCTCTCCCGCAGCTCTGATCTCTCGCTTCGGCATCCATGCCGCTTTCGCTTCTCCGCCTCTTCCTCCGCCGCGGGGGCGGCGACGGCGACGGCGACGGCGACGGAGCGAGACGAGAGAAATGGCGTGGCGATTCTCTGGTACAAGCACGACCTTCGCGTCGACGATCACCCTGGCATCGTGGCGGCGTCTCGGTACCAGAGTGTTGTCCCTCTCTACGTCTTCGATCACCGATTGCTTTCTCGTAAGTTCGTGTCACCTTTCGCTCTACTTTCGAATTGCGATTCCCGCTGCTGCGGAAAACATTTTTCGTCCATCTGCTAGGAGGATTGGTTTTGAATTTGCCGTTGTCATGAGATTGTTCCGCATACTTTTGATTTCTAGAGTGCCTTGCCTGTAGTCAATGTCTTAACCCTAGCATCGATGCCAGAGTTGTTTTTCTCCGCATCTTTGATCGTGGCAAACTGAGTCCTGGTGTAGGTTTGCTGCTCCCTTAGTATGATTTGAGGTGCAGAAACTATTGCACGAAACAATGTGTCTAATTGATTTTCACTGAAGTCATATTCTTCCGTGCTTCGTGTAATTTTTGGGGTGCCTCAACCGTATTAGGAAGTCGAGTTGTTTACTCCGGAATTGGTGGCAGTGTTCTTTTTGTAGTCTCTAACTTCTTCATATGTTGCCTTCTTTCTGGTTGCTCAATTGGAGGTTTGCCGATTCGTATTTTGATTTGAGATATAGAAAGTTTCACTGAGTCCGCTGAAGAAAAAGAGTTCTATTTGGAGCAGGTTGATTGTCACTTATAAACGTTGTCAATTTGTTCCACGTCCGTGTAATTGAAAGAGTGCCTCGCCTGTATGAAGCGGTCATATTTATTATTCTAGACTTAATACCCGAATGTTGTTCCTCTTCATGGCTTCAAGCACTGCTTACTCTCCAGTGAGTTCAATTACAGGTTTAGCTATGGTATTGTTATTTTATAATTTGATATAGCAAAATTTGCCAAATCGGCCTAAGAAAGAGAAAATTAGTTAGACCTGGACTGAAGTTGGTTGAATCGTACTTACAAAAGTGGTCAGTTTGTTCGATGTCCGTGTTACTTCTAGAGTGCTTCGCCTGTAGCGAGGAGTCAAATCTATAACTTAATTCTATTACTCTAGATTAAGTACCGGAATGTTGTTCCTCTCCTTACTCTCCAGTGAGTTCGATTATAGGCTTAGCTATGGATCTTTTAATTTAATAATTATATGTAGAAATATTTGCCAAATTGGCCTAAAAAAGAGAAACTAGTTAGAAGCATACTGAATGCAAGACTGCTTTACATGCATATTGCTGTGGTAAGTTTGTTTTCCATTAAGAACCACCTTTGCTCGAATGGTCATACATTCGCATTTTGCGATTGATTGAATGGCATGAGGAGTTGGATTACTTCTAAATTTTCATAACAATCTCTTTTTCATGTATGATATTTTCCTCATTTATATTTCATGTTGCTATGTTCGTCTGAACTATCTAAAAGGACAGAGTTGGTTGCAACGTATGCTACAAGACTCTAATCTAGATTGACATATTGGTTGGATAGCTTTGCTTCTCTCTGAACTAGATTTCTACCTTTGCAACAATCATTTGTAGGTTTCTCGGATGAAATGCTAGAACTTCTACTACATGCTTTGAGCGACTTGAAATATTCTTTGAGGGAGCACGGTTCCGATTTGTTGATCAGATATGGCAGTGCAGAGAAAGTCATTCAAGAGCTTGTTAAAGAGGTATTCATTAGATTCATTCATTCAAATGTCATTTAGAGCTCAGGTACTAGGAAGGTCTCTAGCACTCAACTCACATTTTTAAATTTCATCACCGAGGATTGGAATAGGTTAATGCTACCTGTTTGCTCACGGAAGAGGAGGTGGAATACGACATGATGAGGACAATAAGTGCTGTGAGGGAGACCTTCGCCAAAGTAACTTCTCATCTTGAGAGAAACCGGGATGTTGAACTGTGGCGGACTCCTTTTTATGATCTTGAGGTTGTTGCTTTTTTCTTTGCTCAAATTCACATTGTCCTCAAATTCTTCCATGTAATTTTTCATGCATCTTGATGTCTTAGAACCCTGAGGATTTGCCTTTATCTCACGAGGACTTAAAAAAGCGTGAAATTCCCCTAGTTTCTCCATTCTTGTGCCCAGCAGTTCCTGCCGCTCAAATGAACTTGGATTGGGGTAAGTTCCCATGTTGCCTTAGATGTCTCATGCTGATTTTGTAGATTATAAGTGTTATTAATGGGTGCCATGCGTAAGTTCTTGTCAACTTTCCAAAATAGCATTTAATTTATAGGTAATGATTAAAGCAGGTCATCTCCCGACGTATGACTATCTGAAGGAATTCATCAATGGAAACAAGTATAAATTAAAAAGGAGCTGGACTTCTCTGAAGGAGACATCAGCTGAGACCATACTGCAGAAGGCTATTTCTAGGTCTGAGACTTCCATTAAGGGTGATTTTCGGTCAAACCATGCCTACAGGAAAAGAGTGGAGAACTCTGTTTTTGTTACACAAAGTGGAAAGATTGTTGGAGGTGGGACACTTGCTGTATTAAATGCATTGGCTGCATACCTGAGATACTTGGAAGGAACAGCTCGAGGTGACTGGCAGGAGTAGGTCATGCATTCTGTCACCATTTATCTATGTGGTTTGATGCTGTCTAGCTTGTCAATTATGTCAACTAAGGTGAATGCTAGCATGAGCATCACAGAGGATTTCAAATTTGTACAAAAGCAAATCAGAGTTAGTTTGTTGTGGTGTTTATAGAATTATTACGATTTGGTCATGCAGTGGGAAATAATATCCTTTTAGCTTCACATTTTGGCAGGGTGCATGAGAGGATACGTGAGGCTGAAAGTCGAGAGGGAGCATCCTTTTATGCTCTTTTTGGTCCTGCACTTAGTCTTGGCATCTTGTCGAGAAGAAGAGTCTATTATGAAGCTATCAAGTATGAGAAAGAAAGGAATGCTGGATTTTTATCTCCTTTTGGATATTCAGCGTCCACTGTTGCTGCAGCAGTTGACGCTGTGTGTTCAATGGAGGTACTATTTGAATCTACAAGTGGCTGATTTGCATCAATGGCTATATACAACTAAGAATTTTCAACTTGTTCAGCCTATTCTCTCAGTGGTGTTTCTTTCTTTATTGGGCAGTATGAGGAATTACTGACATAGGATTGGATTTCAATGCAGTGGTACTGGGTTATGGCATTGAGAAATCAAAAGATCAACGAAGGGATGCATTCTGTTAGGATATGGAGATGGAAGGGGCACTTGATTCAGGTAGCTAGCAAACTATCTTAACTGTACTTGTTCCACTCATAAATCATAGTTTGGAGGTTCCTTCAGTTGCTTCTTCTTTTAGAAAGCAAAATGTAATAACATCTGTTACCAACAAACTTGACAATTGGCAGCAACAGACTTGCTGATAATAGAGAACTTGTTTGGAGTGGCTGCTAGCTTGTCACTGCTAATGATATTTAGCAACAAAAAATGGCTTTTGTACAGGAAGGTGATTAATTACTTAGCGGCAGAGAAAGTGATCCATTGTGAGTCGTCCATGGCTATACACAGAGGTTTCGGTGCCATATAGGAGATTTGATTGGAGCACAAAAGCCATCTCTAAGTTGAAAGTCATGGCATTGGAGTAGGGACCATTTGAGAAAAGGATGATGGGGGAGAGAGAGAGATTTTAGGAGAAGGATAGAGTCAGGAGTTTGACAATTAAAAAGCAGAATGGAAAATTTGTGGGGAGGGTGCTTATCGTTTTCAAACATGCTACTATTATCTCTTTTGGCTAACAAAAAGTTTTTAAAAGATCATGCTGCATAGAAAAGGGAACATACATTAAGGGACGATAAAGAAAAAGCGCAGGGACAATCATCACTTGAATTAAACAAATACTCTGAAAAATTTTGTCCTCATATTGAGTTATAATTTTATAAAGCTTTAATTATATCAAAGATGGATGTTGTTTTCTTTTGTTTGATTCATTCAAGCTTTGATTTTGTCAAAAATAAAAAAAGAGCCTTGTCAGGCTAGAGATTTTCTTTTTTAATCAGTAGTTTTTCTTCTTTTCTTTTTTTGTGTTGATCATAACAGTTCATCATTTAGATAAATTTTCGGGTGATTGAATCTCATTAAAAGTATAAGATTATGTTAGACAATGCATCCAATGTCGATCAAGGTTTATTTGTTAGTTATAGATTTATATCATCTTGATAAGAAAATTGAAATAATTTTAGTTTTGAGATACATTCGATAATTATCAGGAAAACCAGACAATAATTGTAAATATCCAATATATGGTTTATGCAAAAATCAATGCTTACTTGCAAGGAACGGTACTTATGAAAATTAAGAAAACCTATACAATAAAAGCAAAAAGAACAATTAAGCGTTATCCAACTAAGTGGGGAAGAAAATTACAATTGTTCAGATCATTTTCAAATTATATGAAGTAATGTACGCTTTTTTTATAATTTTTAAAACCCAATTGTTATATTATTTTCATGGAAGTCAAACAACAACTTTTGGTTTATAATAAGTTGGACTGAGACATATAATTAAGTTGTTAGAAATTTCAGAAGTCACAAAAGATGGATAATTGCTAATAGAATGTTTAAGTCTCGATGTGTAACCACCCACATTTATGTTATCTTACCGTATAATTCTGTTTTTCGACCAAAAAAAATGTATAATTCTGTTTACAAGAACAGTGGAGAAACGATGTCTTGAATTGTTAGCAGCCAACTTATGTTTGCTACTAATACAGGAATTAGCAGCGAGTTTTGGTAGCAGTTTTATTGCTGCAAATGTTGGTTTTTTAGCAGCAAAAGTTTGTAATTGCCACTAATGTCCACTGCCCAAATGTCTAAAAGAGGAACGTGAGTTTTTTTACGCTGAAGGTGCGATCTTTAGCGGAAACTTACAAAAGTTGCTGCAAGATCTTGCTTCCAATTTTCCCTCTGTTAACTGTTTCTCTTTCAGTACACCGTTGTTGGTGATAAAGGACCTGCGGTCCTTTTGGTGCATGGTTTTGGTGCCTTTCTGGAGCACTTCCGTGACAACTTAGGTGGTATATCTGATGGCGGCAACCGAGTTTGGGCCATCACTCTCTTGGGATTTGGTAGATCAGAAAAGCCTAATATTGTTTATACAGAACTAATGTGGGCTGAATTGCTGAGAGATTTTGTCATTGAAGTTGTTGGTGAACCAATGCATCTGGTGGGAAACTCAATTGGCGGTACGTCTCTCATCTCATTCACTCCTCCCAGCATCTTACCTTTCCGATGCTTGCCGTTTTAATCAAATCTGATGTCTCTACTAAACTCAAGCTACTTTCTCCTGTTGGCTTTTTTCTTCTGGTTTCTCTTACCCCATTCATGCTTTCTAGGCTATGTTGCTGCAATATTTGCCAGCCTTTGGCCTACTTTAGTGAAGTCTGTGGTTCTCATGAACGGTGCAGGCGATGTAGTTCCAAGATATTCTTCTATTCCATTGCCTAAAGTAAGATCATCTTGCGCCTGTTAAATGCGTTCTACACTGGATTGTGTTGAATTTATATTTTGTATTATTGTTAAATCTATCATTGGAGAATCTGTTGGTATGAGGCTGCACTGACGCCTTACATTATTGAAATTAATCAGGAAAGACAGACTTCAGGAGCTACATGGTTGGGGGCTCGTCTCCTTTTGTTTTACCTGAGATTAAGTATAGGACAGATTGTGAGGAATTGCTACCCCGTGGTAATATTCACAATACTTTTACTTTTAGAAGTCAATGTGTTGCTCTCTCTTTCCTTTTTTCTTTCATAGAGGGAAAGTAATTTGAATCATTCCCAACTCCATCTTACCCTCACTTTGCATTAACTTCTTTTCAAAGAAATGTATAATTCATACCTTGGGGTTGAAGTATGGAAATAGAGGGTGCAAATTGTGTCTTCTTTTAAACCTCCAGATGCAGAGTCCAAGTGAGGGAAAAGTTGATAGGTTTTATAGTTTTTCCTTCGTAGAAAATGTTCAGTGCTTAATATTACTGAATGTGCTGCAGAAAACAGAGCGGGCTGACGAGTGGCTTATCAATGAGATGCTTAGATCAGTATCCTTTTGTGCATGTGCTTATCATGCTTGCTGTAGTAGTTGATATTTGCAACCAACATGCAAATGTCAGCAATGTTGACCTGCTGTAGAAATGAGACGTGAAAATTCTGTGGATTACCTTGACGCATCAAGTCATATGATCCTGGGGTGCTAGTTGTTCTGGAAAGCATCTTCAGTATTAACCTTTCCATTCCTCTAAATTTTCTCTTGAAAGGATTTAATGGAAAGATCTTAGTTGTCCAGGTACGTACTTCTTTTTAAAGAAGAATCCTTTATATTCCTCGAAGCTTGAATTGTTGACTGATATTGCTATCTTCTCTAGCAAAAAAAAGACTGATAATGCTATCTTATGCTAAAGGGCATGGAAGATCCGATCACCAACTCCAAGTGTAAGCTGGCTATGCTCAACGAACATTGCGTGGGAATCTTGACCAGGGAAATCGATGCTGGTGATGAATATTCTTTGTTCATTCAACTTAATTTTGGAACTTCCATCTATCCAGTCCCTGATGTACCTCTTTTTTCTTCTTATTTTATTGATGATTCAGGCCATTGTCCCCATGATGAGGTTCCAGAACTAGTGAATTCCATTCTATGTGAATGGATAGTAGAGGTTGAAGATAAACTCCATCACTTCGAAAGCTGTCAGTAGTAAGTTATCTTGCGGATAAATATTAAATGTGCCTACAAGTCAATTATTCCTGGTAATTGTTAAATTGAGTATGTTAGGCCTGTCGTTTGGTGGAGGGTACCCAAAATTGTAAGCTTGGTGTTAGAGAAGACCTGACGTTGGGCCTTAGAATGGCTCGAGCCCATTTGCAAAAGGTGTAGAACTCAGTTTGAAGTGTAACAAGGTTTAGGCATGAACTGATCGGCTTGGCTCAGGCTTGCGCAGGACAATCATGGGTTTATTATTTGAAAGGCGAAAGGTCATGCAGGGCCCGGGAGAGTTGATGGTGCCAACCATCAATAAGCATTGAAGTGAGACGTTAGATGCGAAAGTTTTGCTCTTTGTTCAAAGAGGGATCGTATCCAGGAATACGCCGAGAAGCATGGTTTGACTCGCTCAGTGTCCTGAAGTCCGACTCGGATGATGACTTCATTAATCTACTCTGTGGTAGTGGTAAGCAATGCTTCCCTGATGTGGCCTTAATGACCGATGCACCGATTATTTCAGAGAGTTTCTCCATCAGCCAACTATTAGTGGGTCACTCTTGTTTGAAGATCACGACAAGTAGTGAGCAGTTTACTTAATTAGTCTATGAAAACGATGATCCTCTCTCTCTCTCTCTCTCTCTCTCTCTCTCTCTCTCTCCCCAGCAACAACACGTAAAAGAAATTTAGTTGATTGTTAAACTATTAAAATCATTGATCAATTCTATGGAACTGTACAATTATTTTTGGTTTCCTGATGAAGTCGGGGAGTGGGCCTAGACGTCTCTTGGACTTGATCGTTAAACTACTAAAATCATTGATCAATTCTATGCAAAATATACTAGACCGTGCAAGGAGTAATGAGTCCTGTTTGGGTTCTGTGCGTGAGCAGAGGGAAAATCGATCTGAAGAACCGCAGAATTGAACTGAATATCAATCTCGAAAGAGACTGACCGATCCATAACTTGGGCATGGATGGGCTCTGGCTTGTCAAAAAAATTCAATGGGCCAGCCAGGCCGACTATGAGGCCTGAATGTAGGCCTAGAATTTGGCTCTGCAGGTGAAATCGTTGGGCCCTTACGCTAGCCCAGCTCATTATTGGGAGTTGAGTTGGGCCTCGGCCATTCTCATAAAATAAACTTGGGCCTAAATGGGCCCACTACGTGGCATAAATTTGCCTTTAGGATAGGCCTAGCTCATTATTGGGCCTTTGCGCAAGGCCCAGCACATTAATGGGCCTTCAATTGATCCTCAATGGGCCTGCTGCGGGCTTTGACTGGGCCTTTATAGGCCACCATGTGGCCATATTGGGCCGCTATAGGTGAGGCCCATTTTGAGATAGAGTTTGGGTCTTGCCCCAGGGGTTATTGGGCCGTAAATTGGGCTGCCGGCTACCCTAAACCTTATCCGGCCCATTATCAAGATATTGGGCCGTAATTTGGGTCCGCCAGCCATTAATTTTCATCTTGTTGGGCCCGCCCCGGCCCATTATCTGCACTAGTACTGGGCTTGGCCTATTACTGCTCTCGTCATGGGCTTGGACTAGCCATCAAATATATGTGTGTTTTTTTTCTCATTCTAAAGCATCAAATTCGCCCTGACTTTTGCTGTTGATTAAACATACGAAATAGATTGGGCCCGGCCTGCACGTTATTGAACCGCAAGTAAGGCCTTTTGTGCACCCTACTGTTTAGTATAAACTTGAACCACAACCAGCCCAATTTTGGGCCTAAACGTTATTCAGGCAGGGTCTTATGCTTGACTCTGACTATTGCTCCAATGTAATTAGACTTAAAAGACCCAACTCCTTTGCCTAGACTTTCATATGACCCACCGTGGCCTCAAAAAATGCCTTTCATGGCCCATGTAATTGGTCCCCACGAGTTAGGCCCAAACACGAAAGCTTTCTAATGTTCAACCAACAAAAATAGTCTGAGATTGAGCCTAACTACTATGGCAGAGCGTAAAAGCACAAATAGAGACATCGAAATACAACCAACAAGCAAACCCCCATCGAATCCGCTCCGCGATACGAAAAAACAAGAAATTGGATTCTGGAAGTTAGACAAACTTCTCCGTCTTTCCTTCCATCAACTTCATGTTATAGTCGACCAAACCCATCTCATCGGCAAGGCTTGCAGTGTCCGGAACAATCCCCCCATTGCTGCTCCTCACGATCCCACCGCCCCCTACTAGATCGTTCAGCATTTCAGATGGGTCTTTCGCTCCCCCATGTTGCAGAAACTTCGTTCGCAAAGCAGTTCCCGTGGTCAATGACAGCGGATCATCCTGACACAGCTTTTGCCATATGGTTGCCGCAAAACATTTGGCATACAAGTAGCTATAATAACCTGCAAAAGTCATCACTCATTCTAAGAACCAGATTTCCCCGAGTCACAAAATCATGAACTCGCAAAAACTGATTGCCCCAACAGCACCCAGAAAAGAAGCAACTATTCCAAAGCTAATTATCAATGTCAACATGCCATTTCTGGCAAGTAAGGTTGACCCCGCTTCAACCATGCAAACTATATGTGAATTTTGAAAATATATTATTCCTCAATTATCTCTTACCATTAGCTTTTCACTAGGATCTCTAAAAATGCAGGATAAATTCCAGAAATTTAGATTGTGTATTTGAGTGTTTTAAAGATTTTATGGCATGCACAGGAATCTCATTCTCACTTCATCGAAGTTTATGCTCAAAACAAGCAACTAATGCTAAATTCTTCGAGTAGAACAAAGCCATCGTTAACCCAGCACACATAACAAAACTCAAAAATAAGAAGTTCATACCTGCACCATAATTTAGAAGGTGACTAAACCGAGTCTGCCAATGTGTACCTTCAACATGCCTCCAGCTAGTATATTGACTTTTCAAATCAGCAACAACTGAGCTTGTATCTCTTTGTCCGGTTAATCGATCCCCAAAAAGTGTTTGATCAATCAAAGCATAAAAGATCTGAAAATAGGAAAAAAAAATAAAGGTGAGAAAATTTTATAACATAATTTCTTGTATCATTTATCTTTTAATGCACTTGAAGACCTGGCGCTGCAACTCTGTTGCTGCAAACATCTTTTTGGCACCTTGCATTGACTCAACCAACTTTTCAGGTATTGTTTCGCCAGTGGAATAGTGCCTAGCAAATGTCTTCAAAACCCGGTAGTCGAATGCGTAATACCTAAGAATATTGCCCAAAAAAGTATGTAACAAATGCAAAAGCAAATAGGAAGGTAACATGCAGGGACTATAGCTGTTAATGTCTTTTACTGGCTTATTATAATGCAAGACTAGGTAAAGATTCTCTAATGGGAAATTTAATGAGGAAAAAGCTTGGAGTCACACACGGGTTCATTTCCAAGATCTAGCTAGTATTGCAAAAGAGAGATGATGTTGTAAGGTGGCCCAAGGGAAAATACTTCCATTCACAAGAAATACAAACAAGAGGTTCCAATGTTTATACAAATATCAATAAGACGGTCAAACTCAATGGCAAAATTTGGAAGTATTACAGGATTTTCCTCTCTTTCCATGATGGAGAAATTGCAGCTTTCAACTTACTCGAAAAGGTTTGAAGGCGTTTCAGCCAAGTCAAGAGCCACCCTGGTACCAGAAAAATGTTGGTACTCCTAAGTGAAGAGAGAAAAATTAAGATAAGCTGAATCAACTACGCAACTATCTTTCATTAAAGTTAATAAAATGTCTAAACAGTACCGTTCTTGACAGCAAAGAATGAAGAGCATGACCAAATTCATGGAACAGAGTCTCTACTTCCAAATGATTAAGCCTTGCAAGCGATGAATTATGTGAACCTGAGAAGTTGCAAATCAGGGCCACAACCTGCGATGTCACCATTTTCCTATTTCAACTTCAAATTAACCAAATATGCAAGACAATGTATGAATCAATCCAAAAAAAAAAAAAATTTCATGCACAACACTTCATAGTTGGAAGAACCATATCTCATCCATATAACCGAAAGAATCAAACTGTTGTGGACATAAAATTTGTCACCACCAAATAATTTTCAGCACAAAAGAACCAAATGGACTCATTAAGAGTACACGGCCTATGGGCCATAAAGGACCATGGTCCATAAGCACACCAACAAAAGATGCACCAACAGCGACCTCTTTGCTAAAATTAATAACTCTCCTATATTGCTAAATAAGCACACGAACTTCTAGTTGCTTTAATTATTGCCATTCCTATTGTAGTAATGGTGACCATTACCCCAATGCCATCAGCACAACAAGAATATACTAGTATTCATTTCCTCAACTTCAATCTCACAATATAATTCAGCTAGCTTTGCAACTATGTTCATGAAGCTGCCTAGGCATACATATGGTAGTCAATGGTGGCCACTTAGATTGGCACAGTGATGCAGATCCCCATCCACCTAATTCTCTGACAAAAAGCTATAGAAGTCACATCTCACCTATACAGCAAGCAACTTGGCTTTCTTTATTCTAATTCTATTCACCAAATTATCTAAAGCATGCTTAAAGCTTCAAATAGAAGTGTTTCCTCCACAAATATTAAATGAGATTGATAAAGAAACTAAAAGTAAAGTGCAAAATACAAAATCATTAAAGAAATCCAAAATTAATCAGACTTAATGAATGTGAGAAAGCTTGGAAATGCAGAGAAATATACAGTACAGGAAGTTGGTACTCTGTGTTAGAAATCCACCGTCCCCCTTTTATTGCAAAATGAGCACAGCCTGGATATTTGCCTTCCCTTGCATACAAATCAAGGTACAGATAACCCAAATCCCCCTGAGACAAGGCAAATTCTTCAATTTAAATAGGAGATTCTGATAATGTCAGAACAAATTAAAACAGCAACAAACTTAGCTATCTATACATGAATATACCTCTTCAGGGTGATGAAGAGTCATCTTAAGTACGTCTGAGTGCCAGGATTCACCTGGTGCCAGAGGAACACTATGAAATGTAGCACCAAATAGTGACTGCACCAGGACCTTCAAACCCTCAATACACCTTGGTAAAGGGAAATATGATGCTACAACCTGCTCGACATCGTATGGCATAAGATCCTTCCAACTTACAGAACGATAAATATTATCTCAAAAGTTAAAAAATGTTGATTTACTTAAAAGTGCGGTTGTTACCAAAGGAGAGACTGATCTGTGTACATGCACCGAAAAATGGACAGAACAGTGTTACTTACTGAGGAGTCCAGATCATACATCGAGGACTTCATCATAGCTGTATAGTAAGCCTCATCCCATGGCTCTAAATCTACACATTGGCCACTTTTCTGCCTTTTAAAATTTCTAATTGCATTGAACTCCTGCACTAAGAATAGTTGCATGTAAATTGAGGAAAAAGATATCAATCTCGTACAATCTATGGCTATGTTGATTGCACCAACACTACCCATTAGAGAATGTTATGAGAAACGAAACCTTATCAGCCTTGTCTCTGACCATCTCACTCATCTCAAGCAAAAAGGACATCACCACAGCAGGTGAAGAAGCCATGTTTTGCTTTAGTGCAAATTCTGCATAGGATGCATACCCTATCATCTGCTTTCACCATCAAGTAAAAAAGCAAAATCACTAAGAGAGAAGGATTAACATAGACCTTCAACAGAAAATGGACTACTCAAGAACGAGATAATTGGAAATGAAGAAGGCAAAAACAAAATTTAAAAAAAAAAAAAACTCTATGACTTGTATTTCACCATTTCAGAGAGAGGGCAACCTTATAAAAAAACATGCAGGAGTATGGATTTCCTTATAGGTTTCTATTGTTTCTTTCTTTACATTGTCTTCTCATGTTATTATGTCTTCAAGCAAGTGGTCAAGTGATAGGCCTTGTGACTCGTGAAGTTACAAGGCTGAGATTCAAACTGCTTTATGTCTATTAAGAGTTGAGAAATGACTAAATTTTGTAATACTAGTATAGATAGTCTGTAAGACATTTTGTAATCAGCCATCTTAATTCTTAATATAGGTGTTTGGTTTCCATATTATCAAGTCTATGTTCCAGTATCAATTCTATTCAATTTTACCAATTTTTAGTGTTATCTTGCTATTTGTTACATCTCTACAGTGCCAGAGGGTGCCTTCAAGACAAGAAATCCCTGAATTCTTTCACTGACAATATTAATGTAGACATCGATCAACTGAACAACATCAAGATCTAACAGCTTACTTCTATTACATATTTTGTTTTTATTTATCATACAGATGAGAGAATAGCCTAAGATGTTAGACATCAAGATCTAATAGAATCTCTAGAATGTTCCTCTTCCTAAGATGCCAAAAATGCATTTATCCTTTGATGTCTTGGCATTATATTAAGTATGGTCTCTTTTGCATAACAATCTTAACTACTTTAATCCAATTTGTTATTAAAGGACATCTTTGCACATCAGAGCTTGAACCGGAACATATGAAACTTTCCCTTGGATATGCGTTTGTGCTAGAAGATATTGGAGGAATGTGCACATTGCATGACTGGAAAATTGTAGACTATGAGATGAAAAAATTTCACAAGAAAAGGAACTATGAGCAATCCAATTGGTAAGTTTCTCTACAAAACAAGATTCTTGAAGCATCAACATAACAACCAAAACACAGGCATAATAATAAGCCTTATAGTTAAAGAAAATCCTCTGGCATACCCAAGGTTTTCCCCCTCGACAGAAATTGTGACGGAATAGAATCTAAGATGAGGATGTAACTTAAGGCTTCATTCATGGGTCTTACCATACAGCAAGAAAAAATGAGCTCGCGTAAACAAAAAGAAGGAAAGAGTTCCAGAAATTAAGTACATACCAAGAGCATACGCATAAATTAAACTGCATTATAAGATGTGTTGCAAATTAAACAGAGTAAAAGAACACAATACCTGTGCTAGCTCATTGCGAGCAGCTATAAGCTTATCAAGAACTCCCAAGTTTGCACGCGGGACAGAATTCCCTTCAATGTAAGCCATTTTCCTGACCTGAGAAAGTCAAGAGCCTTGCTGAACGTAGCTAAGGAAACTCAAGGATGGAGAAAATGGAGTATTAACTAATTCTCATTGTAAAGGCCAATCTCGTGCTCAAATCATCCAATATGAAGGTAAACTCAAAGATATGCTCAAATCATGAGTTAATTCGAAAATAGATACAAATAGGATAGGCAAACCTCTTCATCTGCTGCCCATTGAAGAACAGAAGAAAGAGTAGCTGGGTCTGTAATTACTCGAAATCCTTTTTCTTTCATGTTGTTCATTGACTTTGATGATCCCATCGACATTCCCGATGTGGACCTATATATGGGCTTACAGAGCCTATGCAAATGTTTAGGAATGCGTGTAGCTGGAAATACATCCACAGAACCCATGTCGACAGCCATATTTTGGCCAAACCTGCAAGAACAAATTAAAGTATGAATCAAAAAATTAAAACCTGATAACCAATTACGAAGAGATGTATTCTGCCTTCTCTAATGACAATTAGAAAAATGTTGTGCTGAGAACCACACTTACTCCTGGCACAATTGAGAAATTTCCGAGCTTAGCTGATTGACTCTCTCTAGTTTCTCTGAAATAGAAAATCAGAACTTTTACTTTCTGCAAAAAATGATTAACTGTGCCATAGGCTAGAATAGAATGTACCATTGCTAAGATGAATTCCGCCCTTTTCAAAGTCAAAGCGCAAATAGCTAGCAGCCCTTTGAGCTTCTTTTGTAAGCAGGTGACCCTCATCTTCAGCTTTTCTCACCGCATCATACAGACTATGGTTTGTATTAAGATACTACATGGCGGTGAAAACAGAATAGATACAAGAGTGACCATTAATAGGCAGTTCTCTGCTTGATAAATTTCAATCAACTGGTCACTATTGATTATGCTAACTGAAAGTCGAAAAAATGGTCACCTCACATGTAGATAATCGTTAATTCTCATTGATGCCTTGTTGGCCTCCTCAACAAACTCCCTGATAAGCAGGCTAATCAGAACATGCATGTAGAATTGAACTCAGATAGATGCAAAACGAAAATAATGACAGAGTAGTTATTTTGTCAAGAAATGTTTTTTTTTTTTTGGTAAGGATATTTTGTCAAGAAATGTTGAAACAAAGAAAAGATGATATCACTCATATAAGGACCTGTCAGGATGAGTATTCCTACAAAGCTCTGCGGAATCCACAACTGAGCAAACCTAGCACATGAGACAAAGTTGGAACCACTATAACCACTAAAGAGATAATACAATTAATTCGTAAAGAAAAGTGAAACCTTAAACCATGATCATACCTTGTCTGAAATCTCATCCACGGCTCGAATTATCTCAGCCGCCGAAGGCATCCCACATATATAAGTAACCAACTCCGTCGACCTGACAAAAGTACAAAAAAGTCATAAACCTAAAATGGCATAGAGTTAAAGATATAACTACAGCATAGAATGTAATAGGAGTCCTGGTGCTCAAATTTCCAGTAAATCGCAAACAGTTAGGGTGACAAAATCCTGATCATAATCATCAGTATCAATAAGCTACAATACAAATCACGCTAAAAATTCTTCAACTATCTCAATTGACGAACTTCTAAAATTCTATGAGCTTACAGAATAGTGTGCTCATTTGAATTCCTTTCGGCCACAAAATTTGAACACCATCCAAAATGAGACGGAAATGATTGAAACCAGCTTCGTGATGATTCGATTCCACTAAAGCACGAATACTCGGCTAAACGCAAAGTTCCGCGAGCAATCATCGATGTCACACGGTTCAGTCGAACTACGCTTACGAAACTCCCCGACAACTGAAACCCCAACAATGCGACCGAAACACATCAATACATTCATTCGACGTTCCGATCAGAAACTCACCTTTCGATAGCCTCGTCCACGAAGCGTTGAAAGCCTTTGGGACTCTTCAAATGTTGGAACCCGTAAAGGCCAGCCGGCGCGCCATTGTGCGAAGTCTCCTGAGAATAAGTTCGAATCCCGACAAGAACCGAACTGCGATTGCGCAACATCGGCGTGACAAGTAGATCAGACAGTGTTCGTCGGATTACGGTCGACATGATTCGGCAACGGCGGGGCGGCAGCGGCGGCGGCGGCGGCGGCGGCGGCGGCGGCTGGCGAACGACGCCGCGAGGCAGGAAGTAGGAATGCGGAGGGGGCGGGGGGACCCAGGGTTGCCGGAAATCGCCGAGTGGCTGACGATCGGCGACCTGGAACACCGACCTAGGAGTACCGAGCGATTGGCAAAGGGAGTACAGAAGGGAAGAAGATGGAGTTACGTATGGCCATCGAGCGGGAGCTGCAAACCCTAGAACACCGTGGCCTGGGTTTTCAAACTTGCTCCCAAACTAGTAATGAATTAAACACGTCTTACTGCCCATGATTTTAGGAGCCTCACCCGGTTAAACGGAAAATGAATGGTTTGAATAATAATATTTAAAAAATAATTATTTATGTCGCCTGAAATTATTATTCAATAAAAAATTCGATAAAACAAAAATATTGGTGTTTTAGACATGACAAATCCGATTTAACAAAAATAGAATTTAGCTTATTCAATAATTCTAGCAAAATAAAAATCCGAATTTACTTAGGCTCCGTTCGTTTTGCGAAAAATATTACATTTCTGGAAAATATTTTCCAAGAAGCTATTTTCCTGGAAAATTGCACAATTTTCCGTTGTTTGGCTGAAATCTAAAAAAATTTCGGAAAATATTTTCCATTATTTGGTGTGGAAAATATTTTCCTCCTTGCAAAACTTTTAATAATTTTTTATTTTTATTTTTATTTTTTCTTTTTCTTTTCTTTTTTTTTTTCCTTCTTCTTCCTCCACGGTTGGTTGTTGGCCACAGCGACGATCAGCGACTAGCCACAGGCGAGCTCGAGCCTTGCCACAGGCCGGTGAGGCTCAAGCTCGCCAGATTCTTGTGAGGTCGAGCCTCACCGGCCTATGGCAACGCTCCATCTCGCTTGATCCGGCGAGGCCAAGATCGTTGTGGCCAGCAACCAACCGGAGAAGAAGATAGAAAAGAGAAAGAAAAAAAAAGTAATAAAGAAAAAATATATAATTAAAAATAAAAAAATAATCATAATGAATGATGAAAGAAGAAGGGAGGAAAATGTTTTCCTCTTTTCAAAAAGTGGAAAATATTTTCCTCACTTTTGAAGATGTTTTGTCCATTAAGGAAAAATGTTTTCCATATCTAGTTTATTTTCCGTAAAACGAACGGAGCCTTAAATTAAATTATTTAATTATATATAAAGAACTTCCCACATTTTTTACAAATATACAAAAATACATACTACAAATCACAAAAAATTATGAAAAGTTTGGTGCACCCTACATGTTACGTTACAATAGAGTGCACTATGTACTAAATGGGTTTTATACGTATATTAACAAATTGAACCTTAAAGAACTTATCCAACATCACATTCTAACCGTTAAAAACATTTTAAAAACTCTATTTTTAAAATTTTTTTATTATATTTCATTAAAGTCGGAACTGAAAAATATTTACGCTTGTCATGAGAACTTTTCTCTATCTCTATGATTGGCATGTGGCAAGACGCATAGGGTCATTTTGCCACGTAACCCAGATTCAATCAATGACTATTGATTTATCAATTGATCGTTCTCAAACTTCTGGACGTGATTTAGAGTCTGTTTATTTGACGAAAAACTTCAGATATTTGGAAAACATATTTTGAAAAATAATCGATTGTATTGCTTACAAAAATAAATAAATGAAAAATATTTTTATCACTTACAAAAATAGTTAGATATAAATAATGAGAAAATTTTCTATTGACTAATTTTTATAAGCGATACAATCAATTATTTTTCGAAAAATATTTTCCAAATCTTGAATTTTCCATAAAACAAACGTAACCTTAATTCCTATATTTTTTACTAAGAAGAAAAGGTGAAAATAAAAGAAAAAAATAAATAAAAAATTAGAAAAATTATTTTAAAATATTAATGTCAGCGCCGGTCGTGTCACGTACGACGGTTAGGACCCGTTTGGTAACGTGCCAAACAGTGAAAATTTCTGTTCTTTTGTTCCCAGAAATAGTTTAGGAAAAGAAATGCGTTTGGTAAACTTTTTGTTCCCGGGCACATTTTTGCAAATATTTGTGTCGAGAAATAGTTTTGGAAGAGAAACAAGAAGTAAAAAAAAGTTGCTTCTTGTTTCTCGGCACAATTTTGAGAATCAGTTTTTTTTCTTCTTTTTCTTTTTTTTCTTTTCTTCTTTTTGTGTTGCTCTTCTTGGGTTGTGGCCGGTCGCCGGCGACCGGCCACAGCCCAGGGCCGGCGAGGGCGTCACGGCCCTCGTCGGCCGCCGGCGGAGGCGAGGGTCCCCCCTGCAGGCGAGGGCGAGGGCTGGACCCTCGCCGCCTGGGCGAGGCGGCTCGCCGTCGGTCATGGCGAGGTCGGCCTCGCCCAGATCTGGCGAGAATATGTTGAATCATCTTGGAATTAGGTAATAAGAAAACTTGGACATTATTTAATAAGAGGGACATACACAAAATTCAAAATTATAAAGTTCCCACTTCTCATGATGTGGAGTCTGATTTTCTTTTTGCTTGTTCCGTGCTTTTGGGCTCCAAGCTTTCACTACGTAGCCAGCCTAGCACTGACAGAAGTAGCATATTTAGGCGAGTGGAGTGGCTAATATAACAAAATGAATTCACTAGAGGTTTCACAAATTTAGGATGATCCCCCACGAAGATCGCCTCCATATGCCTCGATAGTATGGTTCCGAGTGTCAATTGATTGGTTCGTTCGGAATCATGTAACATGATTAAAGCACGTAGAGTGGGAAACCATAGATACTTTAGTCGTTCGTTTTGTAAGCAGCTGGAGGACCATCGTTCGTTTCATAATGCTACTTTAGTCAGACCATATGTACTTCTTTATAGCGTCTTGCGAACGTACTCCCCAGACGGGATACTTAACGCGTTAGCTACAACACTGCACGGGTCGATACGCACAGCGCCTAGTATCCATCGTTTACGGCTAGGACTACTGGGGTATCTAATCCCATTCGCTCCCCTGGCTTTCGCCTCTCAGTGTCAGTGTCGGCCCAGCAGAGTGTTTTCGCCGTTGGTGTTCTTTCCGATCTCTACGCATTTCACCGCTCCATCGGAAAAAAAAAAATGGCCGGCTACCCACAGTTACAGTCTAGGAAAAATGGAGCGAGATTTATGAAGAATATTCTGATCTAACGATCACAAATTTGATTCCTTTTTTGGGGCTTCATAGGCGTTTCCTTTCAGGCTTTTAAAGAAGCATGTAATAATGTCAAAGGAGTCACAAAACAAGAAATCTCGAAACAACTTCATACAGGGTGAAACGGGATTATGGGATCAATCGAATGATCCATGAAAGTTCCATCAGAATTTAAGTAATTTCCAAAGTATGAAAGATGAATAATATGATCATTTACGCCCGGGGGGAGGGGAAGGGTGGGGTTTGGGTGGGGGTGGGGTTGTGGTGTTAGGGGAAACAAACACACAGATCGACACTAGAAGAACAACAAACGCAGATGGGCAATTGCGGCAAGTAGTGGTGTGCTGACATACTGTTTTGGCATATCATTTGGCTAATTGTGGGTTCGACTTGAATCACATGAACATTATTAGGTAGAGGGGGCTTATTTTTCATAATTTGTAACTTGGGATAATCAGTTTCAAGGTAAATTTGTTCTTATTCTTAAACCTGAAACCTACCCAGTTGGGGCCGATTCCTAATTTGTGGAACCGGGAACCAACCCTCTTGACTTTGGGACCGATCCGGGATCAACCTGGGATGTGCCGGGCGTTGTTTTTGGATTATTCCTATTTGCAGGTCAGTTTTTTTTTTTTTGTCTGTCCTACTCTAACTCTTAATTCACTCTCAGACTTTTACTCTGTCTCCTTACAGGGTATGAGAGTCGAAACCCACATCTGAAACTAAACGTCTCAACCCCCTAGCTCCTGAAAAGGTGGGGAATCGAACTTCTCACCTCCCCCTTCCAAGTAGGAAGGTGGATACTGGGGCAAACCTCAGTGATTTTGTAGGTTGGTTTAGTTTATGGATAAAGTGGAGGATTTTGTTATAGGAATTACGGGGGAATGCTCGGTTCTTTGACCGCTTTCTTACCCAAACGTTGTCATCTTTTATCACTTGACGAGAGTCCTCATGTATGCATTAAGGCCAAGAATGGCACATAAGTTTGCAAATATACATCCGCGTTGCACTGTTTTAACTTAGATGAAAGCACGTGAATTTCCACGTGAAAATTCTGGTAGAAACATCATGTAGACCATACATTTCCCATGCCCCTCTGTTGAATTCTAGGCGGTTCTATTAGTTCGGTTTGGTCGGTCCAGTTCCGCACAATGAATAGGTAACCGGACTAGTTATTGTAGAACCGGGAACCACCCAGAACCGGCCAGTTCGATCCAGTTCCCAGATAGAATCAGGAGCAATGCTCACCCCTATTTATAACTAACTGAATTGACACAAACTGAGTTTTACTAGGTATTAGATACGATCCAGTTTCACTCGCAGTCGAGCACATCATTAACTATTGTAGACTGACCTTAGCAGACCAAGCATTGGTAAGAATGTAGAAATACTATCGTACTCTAGATAGTTTTCTAAAAATTCGGATCAACTGTTTGTGAAAAGATCTCCTTTTGGGTTGGTTCTCCTATTTATACATTCATAACAATGCGTTATCAAAAACAAATATCCAAGCTCTCATTTTATCAAACCAGATTATACAGCTGGTTAAAGAAAGTATGTCATACAGTAAACCAGTATTCATATCTCAGAGACCAACCCATGCAAGTCCAATGTATATTTGCCTATGCAGCTGGTAGTGGTTGCCTATTGCTCCTATCTAATGGCATTATGGAAAGACTGATACAATAAACCCTAGCATATTAGTATATGTTAATAGCAATAGGTTCAGGCTATTGCTATAAATTATGCATGTGGCTAGTGTTAACGAACATGCGCACCTAAGCTTTTGGATTTTTTTATTTAAATAATGCAATCGCATCTTTATTATTCTACTTGATCCTCAGTATATTTGCAATTTGTTTGGGATATGGTCCTTGGGCACTTTCCCGAGTATAAAGTAATCTTTACATGTTACAAAAAGAACCCACAACCTAAGATGCTCCTTCTAAAGCACTTTAGTGTAAAACAGATAAATAGATATGAACTAGTGTAATACACAATGAAACCATAAGATCTCTCATTTGTATAATAAGGAAAAGAAAAAGGAAATTCAATGACGTCTTATGCATTTCTCTTGTTAGAAAGTCCAACCCTAAAACTTAAACTAATAGATGAGGAGGAGACCGCACGTATGTATAGAACATATATAGTCTATTGTCAAGCGACGATATTTCAATACGCGACGCACACATGAAAGAGGCTGAATCTGACTTTAAGGGTGCGTTTGTTTCACAAAAAATTTCATGATAAAATAAAAATATTTTGCATGGAAAGTTTTTTTTTTGTTTAGTGATTTAAGGAAAGTGATTTCCTTATTACCAAAAGGGGAAATCATTTTCCCCCCAAATTAAGCTTGCTTTTTGTCGATCTATGAAAAACGTTTTCTGCAAATCGATTAGTGCTTCGTCATCCAAAAACCGAAAACTTGAAAAACAATATTTCAAAAAGAGTTTTCATTCAAACAAACTGACCCTAATACTATATTAGAAAGTCTAGCTTTAAAATTTAAACTAATAGGTAAATGAAAACCACATGTTTATATAGAGCATATAAATTCCATTGTTAAGCAATGTGGAATATTTCGACACTCTTGTAGTCTTTTATCACGGACATTAACATCATTCGAGCCATTGCTTTGTAAAATAACAAGAAGCCGGTTTCTTAGCAGTGGTGCGCAGCTCATATTTGTCGTCACCCAAAAAGTTTGCTTCGTTGTAAAGTACAAGCAACACTGCCCAACAAACACTCGGATTAAGTAGTTATATATCAAGACATACACTGTGTCTTGTCCTACTGAAGCGTATATTCCTCCAGTAGGATTTGCAACTCTTTTTGGCTTTGATGATACTTCGCTTAGTGCCTTTAGTTTAATGCTGGAATCAAGCTACGTGCGTTTCAACGGGCCCGTTTCGTGTGGTCTTTGAATATTTAATCATCAGCAATCAGACGCACGATGAAGTAGAATACTGCTGTGTTAGCAATTTGAGACCAAGCCTGATCGAGCTGAACTTACTTTAATTAAACATTTCGTGGGATTGGATTTCCATTTCGTTGCCTTTTCTTGTGGTGAAAGACAAGTCACATATCTCCACACGCTGAAGAAAAGGTCGTTTCATTTTTGCCATCTTCTTGACCAAACAATACCATCCCATGCTGAAGAAATCGAATTCAGCCGATAATTTGGATCTGTGATGCGTCGAGGAAACCGAAAATATATAAACTAATCCCGAGTTAACGAGAAAATTAGTGTAAAAGCTAGCATTAGAGGTACAAGATGAGGATTATATTCAACACCTGAAATTATTGTTGCATGGGTGGAGAAATTTTGCATAGATTCTCAGCTCTGCCGCTACCTAGTGCTGCGGTTATTAGTGAGAGCTAGGTTCGATATTTTTTTGTACAAACTTATATTGCGGAGAGTTGGAATTAAATGTGTTATTGAATGGTCCACGCATGAGAGAGCCTAAAGTGCCCTTCTTCCACCTAGGAGCGGATGTTAGTGCTGCTCCTAGCGAATTCACTCATGTCTATGTCACCGAAGCCACTCCGGGCAAAACTTTCGACTCCGGAGCTCTCGCGGTTGAACAACCAAGATGGGTCGCCGCCCGATGGGGGGCACATCCCGAATTCGCTGTAACCTTCCTGGCGATCTCCCTCGAACCTGAAGTTCCACGGCGGTGGGTTCTCGAGGAACGTCTCCCACCGTATGTGATTCATCCAAGGGTCGTCGAAGTTGCCAATATTCGGGTCGAAGGATGGGGACTCGCCCGTCGAGGAGTTCTCGATTATTGGGGAGCTGAAGTTGTCGGAGCTTCCGTCGCACGGATAGGTCGGCGTCTTGTGGTTGCCAACTTCGAACCTGGCTTGCTCATTAGGATTAGAAGAGACCTGCTCGTTAGCTTGTTCTTGGAGGGGCTTGTGAGTGACTGGATCAATGCCCATCCTAATGAGCTTCTTCTTGATGTGGGTGTTCCAGTGGTTCTTGATCTCGTTGTCCGTTCTTCCGGGCAGCCTAGCTGCTATCTTGGACCACCTGAAGCAGATGAAAATAGTTGAAGTAACATATTTAGGTACAAAGGAAAATTTTATTTGGTATAATGAAAGCTTAATCATATTTAGATATCTAGGAAGGCGATACTGCATATGCTGATTCCATCTCTATAAAGTTTAAGACAGAACATTAAAGAAAAAAAGATGAGATGAATGACTAAAATGACTCTGCAATAAAAACATATAAAATGACAAACAAAGAGGAGCAAAATCTGCTGGCACAATTTCTAACACCATCAAACCAAAAAATAAAAAAAGAAGAAGAAAGAAAAACATGGTAAAAAGCAAAGAAATCTCGAACACATGCAATTATATTGTCGGATGAATAACTGGACTAACTGTATCTTATTGTCTTTCAAAGCATGATGCATGTATAGCTGGTGGCAGTATTTGTAAAGTAATGATTGAAGGGGATACCGACCTGTTGCCAAGAGTGGCGTGGAGATCGATGACCAGGCGCTCCTCGGCTTCGTTGAGGTGGCCGCGCTTGAGGTCGGGGCGGAGGTAGTTGGTCCAGCGGAGGCGGCAACTCTTGCCGCAGCGGCGGAGCCCGGCGAGCTTCGGGACGGCCCGCCAGCAACATTGGCCGTGGGTGAGTATGAAGTTGACCAACTTCCGGTCCTCCTCCGCCGTCCACGGCCCTTTCTTCACCCCGAGCTTGTCGCAACACGGCTGCCGGCCCATCGCTCCCCCCTCTCTCAAGCCACTCGCGACGCTCAAAATTGCATATACAATCCCACCAACTACTCCTAATGGAACTCAACCCCACCTCACCCACCTTTATATACTAGTTCCTTTCATCCCCACTTTAATTTTTTTTTTCATATTTTATGAGTAGGGGTTAATTTGTTTATTTATCTTTTATTTTCTTTTGGGTTTGTTTTCTCACGCTTCTTTTGTGCGCGTGCATTTGACCTTCCGGGACATAGCTTGAATCATGCACCTATTAGCAATGTTGCCAAAGATTGTGACCAAGGAACGAGCAGACCACGCCTGTAATTATTCACCATTTGTTGGGAAGACAACACGAGAATTCAGATATACCAGCAACTTGCGCATAGCAATCCTCACCATAACATACATTGGCTCGATTTATAACCCGTTTCAAATAGTGACATATTTTTTAAATATGAATGAATAGCGATAAAATATCTTTAATTGAGCAGTTTCAGGCCGCAATTTGCATCTCAACAAGTTATCAATCTATACATTGTGGCCTTCTATTGATATGTTGAGATCTAACATTGAGAGGGCTTCCAACCAAATATAATTTGATATTAGTGCAGTGTTTTATATTATTATTATTATTTTGGTGCCTAAAACGAGAGGATGGAGTTAATGAACTGAGACGATCCACATGCTCTTTATGGAACGTGCGTTGTAGCTTACCTATCTATCTAATTATCCTCGCACGAGAGTACGAAAGGGAGGAGATAAAAATTGCTTTAATCAACAATAATTACATTTTCCTAAAACAGTGAAAAATTCCTAGCCCGTTTGGAGCGTAGATAAATTTGAACTAGCTCTCCAACATAGACCATCGTCCACAATGCCGCCTCGACGAAATCGACAAACTACGTGATGGGGGCTCGTTGCGGGGGTAGTGATGATAGCTTCTAACGTGGAGCCTATGAAGATGTTAATAACATTCAATTTGCAATTAACGCGCGATAAAGAGATACAAATGAAAATTTGAGCTTTAAAAAGCAAGATAAGTGCATTGAAAGTCTTAAAACTTCTTATGAAAGTGTAATTAAATTATAAAACTTTATAAAAAGCAATCAACTCCTAAAATTTGCCACAAAAGTGCAATTGAGTCCTAAAACTTTCAACAAGTGCAATTAAGTCATTAAATTTGTTAAGTTTGTGCAATCAAGTCCTAAAATTTGTTAGCATTTTTCGTTTGTCAAGTTAGATAGAATTAATGGAAGGACTTGATTACACCAACTTGATAAGTTTTGAGACTTGATTGTACTTTTTGAAAGTTTTATGACTCAATTGTACTTTCTTGACAAGTTTTAAGACTCGATTGAATTTTTGAATGCTTTCGAATTCAATTGTACTTTCGTGACAAGTTTTAAGATTTTCAGTACCCTTATCTCTTACAAACGGGAAATTGTCCTAAAGGTCATAAACCTATATTACTTTTGCCAATTCAATCCTAAATCTTTTCAACTTTGTCAATTGAGTCATAAACCTTTTCACTCATTACCAATTAAGTGCATCCGGCCAATTTTGGCCAGAAATTGCCGATGTGGACGCCGACCGGCCACGTGACGTCGACGTGGACATTTTTAAATGATATTTTAATAATTTTTGAATTTTTTATTGTTTTTTCTGTTTTTTTTCCTTTTCTCTATTTTTGTTTTTGGGTTTTGGAGTTAGGGCCGGTGACCCTTGTCAGCTCTATGAGAGGGCCGCAACGCCCTTGCCAGATCTAGCTAAGCAAGGGTTGGCAGCCCTCGCCGACCCCAGGCGAGGTGCTTGACAGCCCTCGCCCATGGTAGACGAGATCGCCGACCCTAACTCCAAAACAAAAAAAAAAATAGAGAAAAGGAAAAAAAAACATAAAAATTTAGAAATTATTAAAATATTATTTAAAAATGTACACGTCAGCACCACATGACCGACCAGCATCCATGTTAGCGATTTCCGGCCAAAATTGATGGGATGGACTCAATTGGCAAGAAGTGAAAAATGTTTTAAAATATGTGATTATTAGCAGGGCGAGCGTGGTTTAGAGAACACTTAAAATTTTATTCATTCAATTAGGTTCAGTTCACTCTAGACTATTTTTATCTATAAAGCTCTAGCTATGCAAATTTCTCCCAACACATTGTACTTTCTTAGAATAGCCATCGATTTTAACTACTGGGAAAACAACTTTAGATGCATACCGTACTTAGAATCAAATCTATTTATTAACTATATAGTTTAAGTCGGAATCGAGAGAAGATTCGTTTCTCTGTTCGCCTTGTGACACTTCACTCCGTCTTTGTAATGGCAAGTGGCAAGAAACATTGGTAATTTTTCCATATCACCCAAATTCGATCTTATTTTGATATCTCTTTCTACATATATATTTTTTGGTTTAGAAAAAGGATAAAGAGAAAGTACATCCGGATTTCATCTCTCGGTGAATTTAAACCTAAAAAAAATGGATAAATTAGAGAAAGTGTCTTCAATTATACTATTTATTATACGACTTATTTCTAGAATAGTTTCTTAAATATATTCAAAACATGTAAATTGCACAGGCTAGGCAATTAGTTCCTGAACGAGGCGCGTGCATACGGCACCTCCGATGGGCTTTTGGGAACGCAACCATGATCTTTTAGTGAAAGCTGCTGGCGAACTAATAAGGATTGTTTTCCATATTGTGCAAAAGATTGTTTTTATTTGTTCCGGAGTGTTTGGCTCTACACTTTGGCTGGACACATTATCGAGGACACCGGGTGTATGTGGACTCAATGCATTCTAATCCTTAGATAACGTGGGTTCCACGTGGGATCCATGAAAATCGAAGGCCGAGATTAGTTGAGCTCACGTGTACCAGGAGCACCTAGGAACTTCTCCCGAATTTGAATATGAGGCTGGAGAATGTGCCATCCAGTCGCACAGCTCCACCTAAGCATCCAAATTTCAAGGACCCTCAATTTCTACACTTACTTAAGCATGCCATCACCCTTCTCGTCAGCACTTTAGCCGTCGGGGTGCTTCTTCCTCCAAGGCGGCCCCAGCCCTGGTCAAGATTGATAAATCTTGGTGATGACAGAACTTCTTCTTCTTCTTCTTCTTCTTTTTAATTCTTTAGTAAGTGTTTTGGAGTGTTAGAATGTTTTGTTTCCAAAGTTGATTTGTTTGGCAAAAAATCAGACAATTCAAAGATTTTTTTTTTCTCAAAATAATCGTTGTTATCGCTTATAAAAATGTTTTATTAGTAGCAACAATCAACTCCTAGACATTTTTGTTGGGAAAATTACCGTAAAAAGTCATAAACCTTTTGTACCTGTATCAGTTCAATTTTAAACATTTCAATTTTATAAATTCAGTTCTAGACCTTTTGAGGATTTGCCAATGCAATCCTTCTGGCCAATTTGATTAGAAAATGCTGACATGGTGATCTATTTCAGAGTCAGCTGTCCTAACCGGCATAGCCGGCTGACGTAGATAATTGGAAAAAACAATTCTTAATTTTTTCTCTATTTCTCTTTTCCTTTTTGTCGATTGCCGGCGAGGGCACGCCCGCCCAATTTGGTGAGGGCCACGACCCTCACCGTCATCAATTAAGAAGAAAAAGAACAAAAAGAGAAATAAACAAAGCACATTGAGAATCAAAGCATAAACTCACCTTTCTGACAACGCAAAGCATAGAAAAAAGGACAATGCGCTTGGGTGATGATATCTATAATCTCCGTCTTGACTCTTAACACTGGTGTACTCATGGAGGCAAAGGCAAAGGCATAAACTCACCTTTCCGACAACGCAAGCACATTGCTAAATCAAAGCTAGCAATGATCGGATTTGGAACGAGCGACTCAGCAAGTGGCTTCCCTTAAACTAAATCAAAGATAAAGAGAGTTGGGTTTTGATTGGGGGGTGTGAAGTGAAGTGTAATGGGAGGAAGGAAAAAAAGCTTTTTAGCCTTTTTGACTTCGTTCCCGAGGGGCTTGAATGATTCGACAATGAGATGTCCTTTGGGATCGTCTTATTGATGACAAATAGGACTAGCTCCCTTGCTTCCTTATTCTCTTCACAAGATTAAAAGAAAAAAAAGAAGACAGGCATCTATATCTAGACCAGCATGTGAATTTTTTTTCCTTTTTTTAAAAAAGGAAAAAATTGACTATAGAGGCACGTATCGAGAACGTATGCGCGGAGTTGCAATGGAATATAATTTTTGCAATATTTTACGACAATGAAATTAAGTGAAAATACTAAACTATTTATACGATTGATTATCCAGAGAGACTGCTCGGCTTTCTCCAGTAAACTAGAAGAATGGTGCCAAGCGTGAGGAAAAACATTTACAAAAACGACATTGGTCATATGTTTCATCCAATATCTTAACACAATAACACATGTAATTTTTCTCACAAGAAACCCACTGGAATAGATGAGTCTCAAATCCAAGAAATGCCCAGTTTATTTTATGTACGAGACGAGACACAAGTCAAAGCTCGATAGGATTTAGCCGATAGCTAGTTCGAAAATGACATTGTTTGTACTTGGTCATGTAGAAAATCGAGCATGTGCTCCACTCCATGCCCACACCTACACGTTGTTTTAAGCATAGGGTGAATTATGAGAAGACAATCGACGAAAGAAAATTTTTAGAAGAAAGTGCGTTGTTATTGCACTTAGGATGGTCCTTTTTTGCGAATTTTATGATGGAATGGAGTTCCATCACCGAGTGAAGTATTTTGATCTAAGGTTGACATTGCTATGCTATGATATTTCCTTTCATCACGAGTTAGATTTCCATGATATATGGTTCATAAGGCTGTGTTATATTCACTATAGACGTTCATTTTCTGGAAATTCAATTTCGAATTACGTCATTAGATTTTCAAGGGGAGAATTACCAAAAAAGTATTAAATGTATTGCAATTGTGTTAATTTACTCATAAACTTTTTTTTACCAATTGAGTCATAAATCTTTTACGTTTGTGCCAATTCTGTCCATCCGGCTAATTTTGGCCGGCTAGCGCTAACGTGGCATAACCGGTGTTGACATGGCGCAATCGGCGCTGACATGGATATTTAAATAAAATTTTAATATTTTCGATTTATTTATTTTTCTTTTTTTATTTTTTTCTTTCTCTTCTTTTTTCTTCTTCCCTTCCTTTTTCCTCCAGCTAGTCACTAGACCTCGACGACCAGCCACTGGCGAGGTCATGCCTCGCCCAGCGATGGCGAGGGAGTGGAGGAGGACGGCGAAGGCGGAGGAGGACAGTGGAGGCGGAGGTGGAGTCAATGGTGCGGTCAGAGGACGCGAGGCGACTGAGGGGGACGATCTCGACAGAGGCGACGCCAACGAGGCAGGACTGCTTGATCCTCAATGCAATTGAGGATGATGACCGGGGGGAGGGATGAGGGGTCGAGGTAGTGAGGCACCACCGCGAGGGAAGATCTAGCCATTGTCAAAGTGGGGGAAAATTGTCAAATCAGTCCTAAACTTATTGTACGGCGGCCAATTCAGTCCTAAACCTTTTAAGTTTGCCAATTCAGTCCTAAACCTTTTAAATTCTTGCCAATTGAGTCTTTCCGGTCAATTTTGGCCGGCCGGCGCTAACGTGGTCGCCGGCCGGCGCCGGCCGTCCGATCAATGCTGACGTAGCAATTTTTAATTATTTTTTTTCAATTTTTTAATCTTTTTTTTTCTTTTTCTTATTTTTTTTTCTGCTTTCTCCCCTCTGGCCGGTCCGGCGACCGGCCAGAGGGGAGGGCCGGCGAGGCCTCTGGTGAAGCTCGCCCCCCCGACCACCGACGAGGGCAAGCCTCGCCGGCCCCTGGCTGGGCGAGGCGAGGCGAGGCGAGGTCGAGCCTTGCCGTCGCGACCCAGGCGATGACGAGGCTCGACCTCGCCGTCGCGACCCAGGCGACGACGAGGCTCGACCTCGCCTTGCCTCGCCTCGCCCAGGCAGGGGCCGGCGAGGCTTCCCCCGCCGGTGCCCGGCTGGGCGAGCTTCGCCAGAGGCCTCGCCGGCCCTCCCCTCTGGCCGGTCCGGCGGTCGCCGGATCGGCTAGAGGGGAGAAAGCAAAAAAAAAAAAAAAGAAAAAGAAAAAAAAAGATTAAAAAATTGAAAAAAATAATTAAAAATTGCCACGTCAGCGTTGACCGGACGGCCGGCGCCAACCGGCGGCCACGTCAGCGCCGGCCGGCCAAAAATTGGCCGGAAGGACTCAATTGGCAAGAATTTAAAAGGTTTAGGACTGAATTGGCAAACTTAAAAGGTTTAGGACTGAATTGGCCGCCGTACAATAGGTTTAGGACTGATTTTACAATTTTCCCGTCAAAGTGGTGGTGGTTGACAGAGGCGAGTGAGATTAGGGTTTTAGCGCCGGAGGATTTGGGGCATTTTTTAGGTTGATGAAGTTGGTGGTGGTGGTGGTTGTTCGGATCTTGTTCACCACAAAAGCGAGGCTTGGCCTCGCTTAGCGACAACGAGCTTGACCTCGCCATGGCTGGGCGAGGCCGAGTCTCGATAGATCTGGCGAGGTCTACCTCGGCCTGGCTGGGTCGCCCTCCCCAGTCATGGCGAGGCTAACCTCGCCGACGGCGACTGGCTGGAAGAAGAAGATGAAGGAAAGAAGAAGAAAAAAGGAAAAAAAATATTAAAAAATAAAAAAATATTATTAAAAATGTTCATGATAACACTGGCTGCGCCATGTAGGATGGCCAGCATCCACGTCAGCGCCAGATGGCCAAAATTGACCAGATGGACTGAATTCACATAATACAAAAGATTTAGAACTCAATTGGCCCCCAAAAACGGTTTAGGATTGAATTGTCACGATTGCAAAAGGTTGAAGATGTTTTTGGTAATTCTCACGATGTTCAAGTAAAGAAAAAAAGTTTCTTGTAGAAGGTCCCCAGAAGTTACCTTCCATATAAATTTGGGAGGAGAAGTATGCGCCACAAACTTAGATATAAAGCCAAAGTTATGGAGGATGAACCAATTGAAGATCAGTTTAGAACAAGCGTCTAGCGAAATTAGTGAACAAAATAAACCGTACGTTTATCTCAATAGGTTTTCTATGTCATAAGCTTTTCAGTTGTATTGAAAAAATAAATAACAATGAATGAGTAAGATGTGTATTATTGGAAGCTGCTTGCCCAAGCAGAAGAAAATCAGAGGACGGAATAGAACGCATTCTAGATTTCGTTGCGAAGGCCTCTGAAACAAACGAGGCTTTGGCCACCAACCTTTCGCGACAAAGCGGGTTTTTTGCAACGAAATTTCAAGCCTATGATATGAATCGCCGACCATTGGGCCTGCTAATTGCTTGTCGCTAATGGACTCGGTCCACTAATGACACCATCGCATCGAGTACTTGCAATCCAACGTTCCAGGCTTCAAGTGTTTCCGGGGATCTTCAATGGGCATCAAAGTTAGTAGGGAATATTATCTAATTAGTCATCTCTAAACTTTTCAATTTTATCAACTTAGTCATAAAATTTTTAGAAAAATTCTAATGTAATAATCTTGGTCAATTGTCATCGGAAATGGCTGATGTCGTGGTCAAGTCATCGCTGGCTGTTCCACACAGCACATCTTCACGTCAATGATTTTCATCTTCTTCTTTTTTTCTTTTCTTCTTCCTCTGGCTAGTCATTGGGCCTTGGCGATGATCGCTTTCACCGGATCTAGCAAGGCTCAAACTTGCTATTGCTGGGCGAGACTCAACTCTCGCCAGATTTGACAAGGGTAAGGCTAGCAAGACTTGATCCTTGCCCAAGGTTGCAAAGGCCAACCTTGCTGGGGGCAAGCCTGGGCTCGCCCTCGCCGGGTTGGTGAGGTTGACATCACCAATGGCTGGCGAGGCTCGATCCTTGCCAGGCCACAGGCAAAGTGAGGCCACACCTCCCAGAGGAAGAAGGATACAGAAAACAAGAAAGAGAAGAAAAAGAAAAAACTCAAAAATTTTATAAAAATATCTAGAAAAGTTAAAAAAATGTAAAAATTTTCCATGCCAGAGCTAATTGTGCCACGTAGGACGATCAGTGCTACTAGACCACCACGTCATCTATTTTCAACCAAAATTGGCCGAAAAGGTTAAATTGACAAATCGTCAAAATGTTTATGATCAAATTGACAAATCGTTATAATGTTTAGGACTAAATTGGCATAATTGAAAGGTTTAGAACTACATTGACAAATCGTTAAAAGGTTTATAACTAAGTTTGCCAAATAGAAAAGTTTAGGGCTAAATTGGCATCCGTACAATAGGTTTATGACTTTTTTTGGTAATTATCCCGTCAATTTTTAGTTGACACAAAAAACCAGACCTTTGATAAATAGTTGTTGACTCGTGCATAAACATGCACCATGCATTTCATATGTGTCCGCATATCATTGCTCGTCTGTCTCGAGTTATAGTTTGCAAAAATCTTTGTTTCAACGGACGAAATGTGGTTTTGCTTGAGTTTCCTCGGGCATCTAGGTTCTTCGCATTTTCCGCCATTTATTTACTTCTTTGATTATTGAGTTCTGTTCGTGTGTGTGACAACAATGGTTCGAAATCTAGAGTTCTCTTGACCTTGACGTTTTGTATTTTTGATATAGAAAGATTACAGCGAATTTCTTGGATTTATTCAAGACTGGACTCACATGCGACGAGTAGATTTAGGGAATAGTCGCTTTCATAATTGCACTGATTTGGACAAAGGATTGGCTTTGTCGAAGGCCAACCTCGCCCATCATAGTCATCATTATTGATAACTAAGGTTTGCCTAACTAAATAACCTATGAAATCCACAACATAATAAGCTGTTAAGGGGCATTCTCGCTCTCTGAATTTTTAACTTTGCGTTTTCATGGGCATTCAAAAAGATTCATTATCGGCATAGACTTGAGAAGCGGCAGTCTCACTCGATCAAAATTTCTGGCAATAGTGTTTGTCAATTTTCGGATGCAAAATCGATCGATTTCCTAATATCAATTACTACCTTTACTGCAAAAAGGTATTGAACATGCCATGGCAAGCAAATTGAGCTTGTAACCAAGTGTGGCATTAAAGTAATGGAATGTCAGTAGTGGATTAGATCGGCGGTGGCGGATGGGCCAAGACCCCGAATCATCCGTACTGGCTTTGCATGTCTTTTCCGCTGGATTAATAGGTACCCCAACTAATGGTTGATTCAACGAAAAGGTATCGAACACGACTCATCTCGGTATACCACAAGAGCATCCATGTACCCATCAAGAGTATCTAATAGAAATTTCATATTTGGAGCGTGTCTAGTAAATATGTATCCCTCCTGCATTGTTTACAATTAACTATCTTCATAAGGCCATATCGTTTGGGCCAACAAAAGCAATATCACAAATCTCTACATGGATGATATGTAACATCACACTAGAGAACATGGCGACTGATTTTAACTTACGACTAGAGAAAGTGGCGATTAGACTACTGGAGTCTATTAATAAGAGCCAAAGCATTGCTAGTTAACTGAGCAACCTTCACAATGCTGTCTCTAATTGGCCCTTTAACTTTATTATTGTCACTAGGCCCGCCCTCTTGAAATCCATCCATGCAAGTGTCCTCGTCGGTCAAAGCAGCACTCACCCAAGTCTGTATGTCGCTCATGTTGGTCTCAAATTCAGGGCCATCAAGACCCTTCATCGCGACCAACGACTGGCGGATCTCGTCGACCGAGTCGCTCATGGTCTCGACGCAGTCGATCACCGCCCCCTCTTCTCTCTGGCTGAGGCCACCGGCCTTCGACAACTTGGACACCATGTCAGAAGCAGACTGCGCGCTCTGGAGGGTCACCAACAGGGCCGCATTGGCCATCGCCTCAGGGCTCGTCTGGATGGTGCTTGCGTAGGAGGAGAGCGTTTGGTAACACACGTCCGGATAGATGGTGAACCCGCACGAGTTCTTGATGAACTCGGTGTTGGATGACAAGCGGTCCAGCCTTGATGAGGCCAAGCATGGTTGCGCGATTGAGAATAGAATGAAGATGATGGTGGCGGTTGAAATTGCAAGTGCAAGCCTTGGGATGTTGGAAGGAGAGGAAGAGGGCTGGCTTTTACACGTAAAAGATTCCATGGAGGGAGAGATCATTAATTGCTGAACTGAAACAACAGAAAATACGTGCGTGTTTTTGGTCAGGGTTCAAATGGTAAGGCCTAGAAGCCCTCCTTATAGAGGGGTAGCATGAAACTGGGAGTTTGGGACAATGTGAGGGGCTCCTTGGAGGGCTCTTCCGGCCCTCAAAAAATGATTGAACGGTGATGAAGAAGAGAGAATGCACAGCCAAAAGCGAGAGATAAGGTGGGGTTGATCCACATGCATCGGAACATGGAGGAGGACAAATTGGATCAGGAATGTGAAAAGGAGAGAATCATTTTCGAACATGGTAGAGCAATATGTAGCTCTTGTGTTGCTGGCCCTTGCCATTCATAGTTCATACCTACGAAAGCATTAATTTTATTCGCAAAGGCAAGACTGGCTATATCACTAAAGACATGAGGTACATCGGACCCGACTATTACAACGCACTCGTGGGGCTTAACTTCACCAGACATACCAAACCCAACATCGCCGTGACAACCTTGGATTAAATGTTTAAATAAATCGATCATTTTGTTTGAACACACAACGAGTTAAACCATTTGAGGAACGGAATTTCGTAACAAAGGTCCAGTACCTATAACATTTCTTTTCAGCGCTGTGGCAATAGAGTCATGCATGCAGCCTTTCATTCCTAAGTTTTCAAATCTAATAAATCTGTTTGCATTTGAATAATTACTTGCAGAGTATGGGCAAATCTCTCCGAGCCCCACAAATCGAACATATCTATTTGTGTTTATCGTCCACGCCATTGAAAAGAATTCAGATTCTGCAGGTCTCGGAAATGTTCATCCGGGCTGTCCTTCAAAAAATATAATAGTCCAAGATGGAATAATCTCATGATTTTGATAATTCTGTTACACCGGGCGCTATTAACTTCAATTAACCTCAATCTTCCTAATCATCACTTTACGACTCTACTTTTTACTTTTTACTTTATTGTTCAAATATAATATTAAGAAAACTGCAAATCCCTTCAATCATTATGGCCTTATATAACATTATTGGTCGGGTCCCCTCTTGTTCCCCCACTCCACTCTTAAAGCCTAAAAGAGGAGAATGAGGGAGAAAGGGATCAGAGAAGAAAGAAAAAGAGAGCTTATGTAAGGACCAAAAGGGCACATAGAGCGCGTGCGCTCTATGTGTATATATATATCTGGATATTGATATAATATGATCCATAAACTTTAATCTAATTTATAATGTAGCTCCTGAATTTTTAATATGTTCAATGTGATCCCTGAACTTTTAATTTGTTTATTGGTACATGTTCAACTTAGGACCTGAACTATATGAAAATATTCAATATTTTCCTTTCATTAATTCAAGTTCAGGAACTGCATTGAACATTTTCAATAGTTTAGGAACTGAGTTGAATATTTACCAAAAGTCCAGAAATCATATTGAACACATTAAAAGTCCAAGGACTGCTTTGCAAATTGGGCTATAGTTCATAGGTCACATTGAATAAATTAAAAGTTCAGGGACAATATTACATATTTAACAAAAGTTCAGGGGTCATTTGTGTTATTTTCCCTTTTTCTTTATGACGCAACAAAAACTGATGATAACATGAATGACAAATCCAAAACACAAGAGAAGATTGTAACAAATATGATAGCGCACATGCGCCAAGCACAACAACAAAAAATCTCGATTTTTCAATAAGTCATCAAGAAATTAGCTACCTTACAAAAAAAAAACATAATGCGACATTTATATGTAAAAACATCTAATTAAATTTTAATTTTGGAATAGGAAATAGATAAATTAATAAGAAAGTCTTTCCTACTAAATCTTAGATATAAATCTAAAACCTAATGGGATTATTACTACAACTGAAAATTAAATCATCTAAGATATCAGAAAAAATTCTAAAATTTGTAAAATTAGTTAAACAAAGAAAGAAAACATTGATTAACAAAATCCTAAATCTATGAAATAACAAACCAAAAAATCAATCTTAAAGTGCCCCACGTCAATATATATAAACTACCGATAAGGACGTCAATTCACGATCGCAAGCTTCATTTGGATTATGAGCTCGTGTCTATTCATGTCATCCCAATGTCTTAACAATCTAAAAAAAACCAATTTATATAAGGGTTGCGCTTTTTCCACTCCTAATTTGGTTAAAACACTCCCCACCAAAGTGTTTTGGACTATTTCACCCATTGTGGGTCATACATTTTAATATCTTAAACCTTCCCTCTATGTCTTGTTTTGGTTTTTTTTTTTTGCGGGTCCCATTTTCCTTTCTCTTCATCCCACCTTTATGCATCTTTCTCTCTTTCTCTCTCTTGTAGAGAAAATGCAACAATAATCACCTCCATAAAAGCACGTAACTCAGTCGAATGATATTTTCTAGGTCTAATTGGTGATTGTGCAACATTGGAAGCCTTCTCTATTCAAAACCAACCCGATATAACACGGGGACTCAACTAGATTTTGCACCGCCACCAATAGACTTTACTGGCTAATATGTGAAAATGCATTTTGGCGTGCCCACTTGTTTTTATCAAGAACTGCAAACAAAATGGTAAAAAAGTTTCAATAAACCTACTGAAATGAGAGGAAAATTGAAGTTTATTGGATAAAAACCCTTCATCTTTTACTAAGTCTGAACCATAACTAAACCAATATGTGCATCTTGAAATCATTCTGCCAAACAGATTGCAGAAAAGAAAGAGGCTAATGGAAATCAATCCAGAGAAATTTTCAATGAAAAGACTACTCAAAATTCACTCAAAAAATTAAATGCATGCTCTATCCACATAGGGTCAAAGAAATCACTAGGTTTTATCGTTAGAAGTTAATGGGATGATAAACATTTTTTCACTTTGTGAAAGCAAAACTGTTTAGGATCGGAAAAGACCCGTTTTTCTCTTTTCGCTCTTCCCCATTAAATTTCAAAGACTTCAACTAATAGAATCCCCAAAATGAGAGAAACTCAGCAATGCCAAAAGGCCTCACTAAAGATCATCTTTAAAAGCATAATCTTTAATCAAATTCAACAGTAAACGAGAAATGAATCAATACCTACTTTTTGAGAAAATTGTCAAATCAGTCCTAAACCTAATGTACGGCGGCCAATTCAGTCCTAAACCTTTTAATTTTGCCAATTCATTCCTAAACCTTTTAAATTCTTGCCAATTTAGTCCTTTCGGCCAATTTTGGCCGGTCGGCGCTGACGCCGGACGGCCGACGGCCACGTTAGCGCCGGCCGGCCAAAATTGACCGGAAGGACTGAATTGGCAAGAATTTAAAAGTTAAGATTAAATTGGCAAAATTAAAAAGGTTTATGATTGAATTGGCCGCCGTACAATATGTTTAGGACTGAATTGACAATTTTCCCCCTACTTTTTCCAAACATAAAAAAAAAGAGATGAAAGAAGAAAAAGAAAAAAAACACCTTCAGATTTTATTAATCTGAATCCATCACAAGGAAAATTACAACATTACTCAACATTAACCAACAATTCGAATCTAATCAACTTATCCAACACCCACCATGAAAAACGACGTAAAAATCATCTCAAACATCAAAGAGATAGAGAGAAGGGTGATGATAAAGGAAAGTGAGACACGCAAAAGAAATTCCAAGAAAAGGGATATTAAAAAAATACAGAGGATGCTGAAAGATGGGACTTACAATGGATAAAATGGTCACAATATATTTACTGGGGAGTGTTTTAGTCGAACTAAGAGTAAAAAAAGCATGACCATTTACATAATATGCATTTCCTTTGCAAATCTGTCGACATTAATATTCATAAACGCGTCAATCAATCGTGTGAAAAAGTCACCCCTCTCGCTTATGAACTAAGTTTGGTTATGGCTTGTGAAACTATTATTATGTATTCTTTATGATGGACATGAAAGCTCAAAGTAGAGTACGGATCAATATCTTTTGAGATTTGCATTCAATCCCAATATTCATTTCTGGTGCACAGCTAGACAATGCAGAATCATAGCGGATGGAAAAACGTCGCTAGATCTTGTCGGATGAAGATTAATTAGTTTGGGCAAGAAAAAGAAATCTAGCATAACCGATAATCAGAACTCCATGGAAAAGAGACACAAAAAGTGCCATAATTTTGAGATGGTAGGTAGTGCTCACTTTAGTACTAAGATTTTTCACCATGTCGCTTAAGTGTCAATTTCGATTTGGAATGTCAGAAATCCGACGTGATAATGTTTTAAACAGTTTTCTTGGTCGATGTAGCTTGTCGGAAATTCGAAATGGTAAAATTCAATGAAAAAGCCCTTAAACGGCGTCATTACGCATGGAAAGCCCCAAAAAAAAAAAATTTGGTAAGGTAAGTAGTAATTAAAAACTAAATCTTGCGATGAAGAGAAGACTAAGCAGAAGTGCTCAAGTTCGTGTCAACAAAGCCAAGACGAAGGTGAAAAATACTATATAAAATTGGAGTCCTGGAGCTAAGCAGTGGATTTCTTCTCCACGCCGAGGACCATAGTGTCGGAGCCGCCAAATGGCCTTGCAAACGGCAAACGGCAAACGGCAAACGGCAAACGGCAAACGCCTAAAACAAGTGGCCGTCCGAGAACATCGTTATTGCCCGATTGTAGCGAGCCATTTCACCTTCGACTTACGTAATCAAAAATTGCGCTGGGAAGCTTCTGCTTTGCCTGATGATCAGTGAAGTTGTGAAGGAGAGAGAGCTTGTGTTTTGCTTGAAGAGACGGTTTTGTCACGAAGGGTCACCTCATTGTCCACGGTACACTTTCTTTTCTTCTTCTTTTTTATAAAAAAGCTACTACATAGGCATTAATGTATTATTAAAAAGGTCACGTAAGACTTTTCATCGCTGGACCGTTTTTTTTTCAATATAATACTAAAGTGATCCAGCAAAAAATTTTGACACTAAAATGAATTGGTTCAAAAATTGTGATACTTATAATGTCCTTCTTTCATGTGCCCACGTAACCATACAATTTTTCATGCAAATCCAGTGGACGAAGGAAGAATGATTTCTTCATGAATTATTTGTGAGATTGTCGGCCGCCGGAATCCGTGATGGTTGGGAGCGTTCACAAAAGTGGGCCCTACCCGAGGCCGACTGGCCCACGCCCACATGCATCGAAGGTAAAGCAAAAAGCGCTTTCGCTTTCTTCGTTAAAGTCTATCAATTCGGATTTTTTCCACGTTAATTGTGCCCACATGTGGCGACACATAGGTTGGTGTTGGGCCACATCAGCATTATGATTCCCAAGGAAAGATAATTCGACAGAATGTCTTGAAGAGCATACGCTCGCACGTCGTTATTTTTTAAACAGGAGCAAAGATTCCGTTTGATTCTCAAAAAAATAAATATTTTTAAAAATATTTTTAAAAAAATAATTACTTAAAATAATTACTCAATTAAAGATGTTTCATTACTGACAATAATTTATGTCCAAATATCTTCATGACTAATGAAAATTATTATGGTTCGTTCAATTTTATAAGCGATACAAGCGATCGTATTCAAGAAAATATTTTCTAGGTCATTGATTTTTTGCGAAACAAATACACTCCAAATCAAGGTCTCAATCAAAGTCACAATCAAGGCCCTTCCAAAAAAAGAAGAATTATTGGACAAATGGGTACACATATAGAAATCGATATAGGTTTAATGTGATAATGGACTAATCAAGTTACAAAAATCTCATAGTTAAAGGTAGGATAGTATGAAACATTGGGTCATGGGAAAGTAGATTTGCTTAAATTCAACAGATTCGTATGTAGTGATAATTCGAGATAAAAAAATAAGGCATGCACTTCATGTTTCGTAATTCTACTGCTTCCTCAAAGTAGATCCATGGCCATTGGCATTTACAATCGCGTGCACATGATAAGATTTTCGATCCTTGGTATGCAAAATCATCGAGAATGATCAGATCTTGGAATAGCTCTATCCGGATGTTTTTCGCGTGTTTGGCGATTAGGCTATGTGGGTTCATGTTCAAGCTCTCCATATAAAGAAAGGCGTAAGATTTCGGCTCATGCATCTTCTTTCTTTTTTCCCTTTCCTCTTTTAACTTAGTTTCTTGTCCAGTGGTCAAGTACTTAATTAAGCCAAAGAAGGGGACACGAAAATCCTAGCGACGCTCGATCCCTTGGCTCTCCTCCAGATAAGAACTCGACGTGTCAATCCTCAGCCCAAAAGACTGAGAGGAATCTGACCAAAGAGCAAAAAAAGTACATAAAAAGAGAGAAAGTCCAAACATGTTGGAGAGAAGATGCTTATAGTCGGACAAGTGGACTCTCGAAGCCACAAGAGGGCAAGTTGATGATGCGCAGTCGCAGTACGCTGCGAACTTGGTCGCTAAAGGTGACCATCGAGAAAACTGGTTGAAACCCATGGGACCTTGTCCATGCAAGTTGTAGGTACTAGGTACTACCTCCTTCCATTTCACCTATCAAGTCGAACGTGAAATGCTACATGTCATTAGGTCACTTCGAGGTGCCGAAAATATCAATTGTAATAATGTACTCGCATGATATTTATCAACCCAAAGATCTTTATGATTATTAAACTCAGACGCTCAAAATATCATTCAGCTTCAAGTCTCCATCTTCCTTCCAAAACCCTTGCCTTCGTGGGGCCATCGACCGGCCCATGTATATCCCATTAGCCATCCTTCGACCTTTTTCTCATTCAGTTTACAACTGGGGTTTGCTTTTCTGTCCCTATAAATAGGAGACCTTTCTTTCCCACTTTCATAGCCCAACTCAACTACTCAACTTCCTCGCTCCCTCACAATAAACACACACAGAGTCACAAAGAGAGAGATGGGAAGATCGAGTGCTCTAGCAAATTTAGCAACGACGCTCCTCTTTTGCCTTGCCATATGTTCCTACACCATCTCAATTAGCTCAGCCCAAACACCGACCGACACCCGGTTCATAAGAACATCATGCAGTAAAACCACCTACCCACGCCTGTGCTACACCTCCCTCTCCAGCCACGCCAGCCTCGTCCAGACGAGCCCCAAGCTCCTCGCCGGCGCCGCCCTCACTGTGACCCTTGACAAGGGGCGCTCGACCTCAGCCATGATGGCGACGCTGTCCCGGGCCCGCAGGATGAAGCCAAGGGAGGTCAGGGCGATACAGGACTGCATCGAGGAGCTGAGCAGCTCGGTGGACGAGCTGAGGCGGTCCATCGACGAGATGGGCCAGCTGAAGAGGTCCTCCAACTTCGGGCTGATCATGAACGACGTGCAGACGTGGGTGAGCGCTGCCCTCACGGACGAGAACACGTGCTCCGACGGTTTTGCCGGGAGCATGATGAACGGCAATGTGAAGACGGTCGTGAGGAATGAGATACTGACCATCGCTCATCTCACCAGTAATGCTTTGGCCTTGATCAATCGCTACGCCTCGCTTCATGGCTAATGCCTAGAGCTACATAGCCATGACCGTAATTGTTACTTGTCAATCATGCCCAGCTAGATACATAGAGAAGGTATATAATCGATTGGGACCTGCACTATATGATTGTGAAACTCTAGGTGTCATGTCGTTTATCTATAAGATCTCGACGGAGCCGCCGGATTAAAAGAGTTGATGGCGGCGGTTCAGGCAGCGATAAGATGCATGAGATTAATTTTGTTTCTACCGTGTGCGCTGCGGTTAATTTGTGCATACATTTATATTAGACTTGTATCTGGTGATCGAATGATTCTAATGGACCTATTGTTTGCTGGAAAAGCCATAAATCGACCAAACCTAAGTGGACCACACGTACTCTATTATGGAGGTCTTACGAATGGGCAGATTTTCCTCAATATCCAGGGTTACCTGTTCAATATTGTCCCAGACTTGTTAAGGAAACGAGCTTGAAATGTGCTGAAATGGAAACAGGAGTGCGGAACGTATGGGCAAGAGGTTGAAGATGAAGTGAGAACAACATAAAATAAAAAATCTCACTGGGTATTTATATTGTACGACGAAGTGGGACGGTTCAAATGCGGACGGTTCATAGTGGTAATGGTTCGAGGGATACGCCAAACGTGGTGATGTGTCAAAATTCTACGGGTTGAGGACAGAAGTAATTGTTACTACTTCGTGAATTTTGAAACGCCACAGGCAATAATGCACGTCCAATCAAACAGTCAGAAGTAATTATTTGTGCCTTTTTAAATATTGAAAAGGATTAAAAATCTTTAATTTTTTTAAAGGGACATCTATTTACACAAAATAAAAAATATATACGAATCATTGAATCGACATGACATCAATTTGAACGAGTATAAAGCTCAGTGCTAAGTTCAATTTGATTATCAGTAAGTTATTGATAATGGAAACACTTATCAGTGATCATAAAATACAGCTATTTACCCATGATGATGAATGGTCGACGAACATATCGATTGGATGATAAAACCAACACATGGCCAATGTTACAATGAATTTGGCTAAGGATGTAGGGAAATAAAGGGAGGAGATGAAGTGAAGTTGCTGATTGAAGACAAAGATATAGATTGACGGTTGAACTTAGTGACACTTAAGGAGTTGTAACTGCTTGCTTGTTGATGATGTTGACATCGATCATTGGACCTAAAGTTATGGAGATATGGTTGTAATTGTCATTAGAGTATTAAACAGTTATGTTTTGTAATTTATAAAAGGCGATGTGTAACTGTTGTAAAAGGATTTACGATCATTAACAAAAATTCTTTATGTATTTTCAGTTTCCAATATTTGCATTTCTTTACCTTTAAATTTATTGTTCTTCATCCTCATTACACAAATTCAATTCTTGTCTAAATCGCTATTGAAGCGGTAAAATTACCAAAAAAGTCCTAAATCGTTTGCAATTGTGCCAATTCAGTCCTAAACCTTTTGCAATTCAGCCAATTCAGTCCTTTTGGCCGGCCGAAGCTGATGTGGACGCCGGCCGGCGTTGACGTGGACGCCGGCCGGCGCCGGGCGGTGACGTGGCAATATTTTAATATTTTTTTTCGAATTTTTTTTTCCTTTCTCTTTTTTTTTTTCTTTTCCTTCTTCCCCCTGGCCAGTCCGGCCAGGGGGAAGCTCGCCGGCGAGGTCCACTGGGGAGGCTTGCCGTCGCCGGGCAAGGCGAGGCGACCTCGCCCAGCCTCGCCACAGCTGTGCGACGGCGAGGGCCGGCGAGGGCGGAGCTCGCCATGGCTGGGCAAGCTCTGCCCTCGCCGCCGTTGGGCGAGCTCAGCGCCGAGCTCGTTCCGTCTCACTCTCACTTTGTCTGAGTCGTATTTTTATCTCTCACTCATAGTCTCGACTCTTAAGCTCAACGCCCATCAACTCACGGTTATGCCTTCGGCCGTTCATTGTCTCCCTCTCTTACTCTCGGTCACCTCCATTTGCGTGAAACTTGATGGGACCGGTTCCATGGACTCACCCGGGAATCGTACCGGATCAATGGTTCCTATCCCAAGTAGATCCATGGAACCAACGATCGGTTCGCGGTTCTAATTTTTTGGAAACGGTCCTTAGTGGGCAATTTTGGTTCCATGGTGGGAAATGCCCACCTTGACCATGCTCACCTCTAGTAGATGGTTAGGTGTTGGGCCACATCAGCACTATGATTCGCCAAGGGAGAGATATTTCGACAAAAATGTCTCCTACAGCTTTTCATATCACGAAAAACTCAAAACTAGTACACATGTGATAAATTTATCCCAAATTAATTTTTTAACAACGAAAAATCCCAAACTGGTACACTTGTGACAAATTTATCATCCATTAGTTTTCATTAAATTGGATGAATACCATAAAAAATCACAAACTGGTTCACTTGTGACAAATGAAGAGTAAAACCCCAAATTGGTATACCCGTCAACTGCCACGTGTTATCTAACTTAGTAATTTAACGGTAAAATTCAACGGAAACTAATGAAGGGTAAATCTGTCATAGGTGTATCAGTTTGGAGTTTTTGATGGTCAAAAAATTAATTTTGGTTAAATTTATTACATGTGTATCAGTTTGGGATTTTTCGTGGTATTCACCCTTATCTTTTTAAACACTGCTTAAATCAAGGTCTTGAGAGGCAAAAAACTGAGGCATGTACTTCATGTTTTTAATTCTGCTTCCTCAAAATCGATCCACAGAAATTGGCATAAATGGTCACGCGCGCGTTATAAGATTTTCGATCCTTGGTATGCAGACTCATCAAGAATGATCTCATCTTGGGATAGCTCGAATGGAATGCTTTTCATGCGTCGGTGATTAGGCAATATGGCTTCATGTTCAAGCTCTCTATATAGGGGCGTCAGTTTGCGGATTATGCATCTTCTGTTTTTTTTTTTCTCTCTCTCTTTTAACTTAGGTTCTTATATTAGCGGTTGATTACTAAAGCCAAAGAAGGGACACGAAAATCCCAGTGATGCCCGATCCTTAGCCCCAAAAGACTGAAAGATAACCGACCTAGGCAAAAGAACACGATAAAAAGAGAGAGAAGACCGAACACGTTGGAGAGAAGATACTTAGGAGAAAATATTAGGTAGGTCCATCTTGTCATGCACACGGATAAGGCACTCCATTCGACGCTCATCACGTGTCCAGGCGGGGGCCCACTGACCCATGCCTTTGTCTCTCTCTTCTGCAAGTGGACTCTCAAAGCTATAAGAGGGCAAGTTTGATGTTGCGCAGTCGGCGAACTTGCTCACTAAAAGGTGACCATGAAGACAGCTTGAAACCCATGGGACCCGGTACATGCAAGTTGTGGGTACTACGTAGTACCTCCTTCCATTTCACCTATCAAGTCGGACGCGAAATGCTACAGTATCATTAGGCCCCTCCGATGATGTGCCCAAGAATATCAACATCAGATTCCGTTTGTATGGAGAAAAATAAATAATTTAAAAATTACTTTCATAAAAATTATCGCTTACATTTCTTATAAAAATAAATGAACGAAAAATATTTTTTCGTTCACGAAAATGTATAAATATAAACCGTTATCAATAATGAAAATATTTTCTATCAATTAATTATTTCAAACGATATAAACGATTATTTTAAAAAATATATTTTTTAAATTATTTATTTTTCGCAAAACAAACGAAACATCAATAATATACTCGCATGATATTATCGACCGAAAGATCTTTATGATTGTATGCTCAAAAGATCATTCAGCTTCAAGTCTCCATCTTCCTCCCAACCCTCATCTTCACGGAGCCATCGACCCATGCATATCCTATTTGCTCTCGTTCGGTTTACAACTTGGGTTTGCTTTCTTTCCCTATAAATAGGGGATCTTCCTTACCCACTTTCATCGCCTAACTCAACTACTCAACTCACTCACTCACACACGAACACAAACACAGTCACAAAGAGAGAAGAGAGAGATGGAAAGATCGAGTGCTCTAGCAAATTTAGCAACGACGCTCCTCTTTTGCCTTGCCTTATGTCCCTACACCACCCTAATTAGCTCAGCCCAAACATCGACCAACATCGAGTTCATAAGAACATCATGCGGTAAAACCACCTACCCAGACCTGTGCTACACCTCCCTCTCCGGCCACGCCAGCCTCATCCAGATGAGCCCTAAGCTCCTCGCCAGCGCCGCCCTCACCGTGACCCTCGACAAGGCACGCTCAACCTCGGCCATGATGGCGAGGCTGTCAAAGGCCCGGGGGATGAAGCCGAGGGAGGTTGGGGCGATGCAGGACTGCGTCGAAGAGCTGAGCGACCCGGTGGACGAGCTGAGGCGGTCCATCGACGAGATGGGCCAGATGAAGAGGTCCTCCAACTTCGGGCTGATCATGAATGACGTGCAGACGTGGGTGAGCGCTGCCCTCACCGATGAGAACACGTGCTCTGACGGCTTTGCCGGGAGAATGATGAACGGCAATGTGAAGACGGTTGTGAGGAATGAGATACTGACCATCGCGCATCTCACCAGTAATGCTTTGGCCTTGATCAATCGTTACGCCTCGCTACATGGCTAATGCCTAGCGCTACAGAACCATGACCGTAATTGTTACTTGTCAATCATACCTAGCTAGATACATAGAGAAGGTATATAATCGCTTGGGATATACATTATATGATTGTGAAACTCTAGGTGTTATGTCGTTGATCTATAAGATCTCGACGGAGCCGCCAGATTAAAAGAGTTGATGGCGGTGGTTAAGGTAGCGATAAGATGCGTGAATGAGGTTAAGTTTGTTTCCTCCGGGTGCGCTGAAGTTAATTTGTGCACATATATGCAGACTTGTATCTAGTGATCGAATTGAATCTAATGGAGCTATTGTTTGCTGGACTTTTATTTCTTTGGAAGTTCCAAATATTCGATTTTTCCCCGTTTGATGCACAGCTGTGCGCACGCGAGAAAATTACTCAAAAAGTCCTAAACCTATTACACTTATGCCAATTTAGTCCTAAACCTTTTAATTGTGTCAATTTAGCCATAAACCTTTTGACAACTTATCAATTTAGTTCTAAACTTATTAACGATTTACCAATTTTATCCTTCCGATCAATTTTGGCCCGAATCGCTGACGTGACAGTCTAGTCAACATCGTACGTAACATGGTCGATACTGACGTAGACAATTTTTGCAATTTTTTTAATAAATTTTCTGAATTTTTTATAATTTTTTTCCTTTCCTTTTTTTTTTTTTTTTTTCAATCCCTTCTTCCTCTAGCCGGTTGCTAGGTCTTGGCGATGGCTAGCGAGGTTGACCTCACTAGATTTGGTGAGGCTCGCCCTCGCCGACCATTGGTGAGGTTGGCCTTGCCAGCCCGGTGATGGCGAGCCTCGCCAGTGGCTGAGTGAGGCTCGCCCTCGCTACTGGTTGGCTAGGGCAAGCTTTGCTCAACCTTGCCGGCTATCATTGAGACCCGGCGACCGGCTAGAGGAAGAAGGGAAGAAAAAGAAAAAGAAAAAGAATTATAAAAATTTGAGAAATTTTTTGAAAAATTGCAAAAAATTATCCACGATAACGCTGGCCGTGCCGCGTAGGATGGACATCGCTAATAGGACCATCACATCAACGATTTCGGCCAAAATTGGCAAATTCTTAAAAGGTTTAGAACTAAAATAGCAAATTATCAAAATGTTTAGGATTAAATTGTCAAGTTGTCAAAATGTTTAGAATTGAATTGGCCCTATTGAAAGGTTTAGGACTACATTGACACAAGTGCAATAAGTTTAAGACTTTTTTGGGTAATCCTTCCTACGCATGAAGTCCTATTTTTGGCAGTGAGCAACTGTTTATTTGGACATGTAGTTATCACCTATCTTTAGGCTTTGTTAGCATATTTAACCCAGCTCTGATACCATGTGAGATTTTGCGGGATCACTGCCGACTGTTTTAAATATTTAAATTGTTAGATGAATGCGTGATTTAATAAATAAATATTTTATCGGGTTTCTGTTAGAAAAGGTTAAATGACAATATGTAGGTATAAAGTTCGATGCATCGACCAGGAACACTATATACGTTTTGTGACGTGAAAATGAAAGATATAATTATACAATCATTGAGAATATGTTGTATATCCAGCAATAGCTCCTGACGGCCACATGTACATAGCTTACACAACATATGTCATCGCCGACTGATGGCGAGATGATTCGTCAAACTACTAAGCTTGCTCTAGCTCGACCATTTGGTAGGTTTTATCCTCTGAGAATTTCGCTTGCGCCTACTCTACTTCATGACATTAGCAAGATATTTTGTAAGCCTAAAGTTACCAATGGATGGCGGACTTCCGCATCCTAATAAAAACCCGAAACATAGGACAGAAAAAAATGAATGGAACCCAACCAAAATAGGCTTGGCAAATGACCTGTGCAGTTAAATCACTGAAGTACATTTGGGGCTGAACAAAAAGCGGCTGGTCGAGTATGGTTAGTCATTCCAACTAAGGGTCTTGGATACCCGACCTGATCCGAACCGGCATGGAACCGTGCTCGACCCGACCTGATACTTGAACCACATATATCCCAAGTTGTCGGGTCGGGTCGAACCGGGTTGGGTTTCGAGTGTGTATTTGTTTGTTTGTTTTTTTTTTTTTGCATAACTTATCTCTGTTGCTATGTGTTATCGCTATCAAATAAAATCCCAATAGCTGTACTTATTGAGAATTCGAACATCGAAAACTAAAATCAACATGGTGATCAACTCACGAATGAAAAGGCTCATCCATGATGATGGTCTAGAAATCTGCAATTCCCCAAAAACAGCTCAACCTGACACACACAAAACACATACATAGACACGCATACAGAATTTAAATAGTATGAAGACAAAATCAAAGAGCACGCTTACACACACACAACTCAAATAAATTGTATAAATATCATGGAGGGAGAGATTGTGAGAGAAGCACTTCGAGTTCGATCCCACTCGCTAGGGTTTGGTGGCTTTATGGGCCTATTTTTTTAGCTTCATTTTCAAATTAAAAAAGACTTTCAGCCAATAAGGATGAATGTCATTTCTACACTAAAGCAAGCGAGGCTGTTGTTCTCCTTTTAATTCGTCAAAGTTCTTGTTTTAGATGATTTGTCCAACTTTCATTTACGTCGAAAATGATTCGTCTTTTAGTAGGTCGCATCATTGGCTGTATTGATTTCATGGATGAACTGATATATCTAAAATCACACTTCTCTTTGCTCGTCATTAATGGCATAACACACGAGTCTCTCGGTCATTCTTTACAAGGTAATTAATATTCTTTTTTGCGCGAGACTTGTGAATAAACGAGTTGTTTATAAACAATACCGCATGCATGGCACATGCTTTAGAAAGAATAGGCCGTATATGGTGCTTTTTTTTAGAATTTTTGAGAATGCAAGTGAGAAGGGGAAAAAAGAGAGCAGAAAAAACGGAAACCCGACCCGAACCAAAGAAATGCCCAAGTTTCTTTACTTAATACCCGAATCGAAAATACCCAAAAATTTGGCCTTAGGTTGGGCCGAGCTAGGCTGGTCTGGGTCGAGTATTTCCAACAAGAAAAAAGACCCAAAAGAGGGAAAAATTGTCAAAAAAGTTCTAAACCTATTATACAATGGCCAATTCAATCCTAAATCTTCTAATTATGCGAATTTAGTTCTAAACCGTTTGACGATTTGCCAATTTAATCATAAAATTTTTGATGATTTGCCAATGCAGCCCTTCGATGATTTTCAGCCATAATTACTCAGAAGGACTACATTATCAACTCGTTAAATGGTTTCGGACTAAATTAGCAAATTGTCAAAAGATATAGGATTAAATTGCATAGTGGAAAGGTCTAGGACTAAATTGGTTGCCGTACAATAGGCTTTGGACTAAATTGGCACAATTGAAAGGCTTAGGACTGAATTGGCCGTCATACAATACGTTTAGGACTTTTTGGACAATTTCCCAAAAGACTAGTAATTTAGGCGCAAATGATAACCATTCTATTATTGGAATAGATTATTGGCCAAAAATAGATTTTTCTATTTATATTCCCTAGACGAGTTCCTGAACAGAAATACGTGTTTGATAACAACACAAAATTTCTCTTTGATAGGCCTTCTTAAATATCTTCTCTTATGCTCTTTTTCATTCATCGACAGGTGGCAGAAGGCGGTGGCGGTGGTCGATAGGGGGTGGCAGTGGCCAGCGGCGGGCAGCGGTCGCATGCGGCAAAAGGCGAGGGCAAGTGACGAGAAGAGTTTTCATTTCTCCTTTTTGTTCCAAAAACAGAAAAGTAGAAAATTTTTACTTTTCATTTACGTTCCAAACCTATTTTTGGACTAAAAAAATTTATTCTGGAAATAGAAAAATGAAATTGCGTTACCTAATGGATTTCTATTATAAACATGTTCTCAGAAATAGAAAAATAGATCTGACCAGAAATAAAATGATTATCATGCGCGCTCTCGATGATCCAAATATACTATTCCAATTCTAGTGTACCCTTGGGCCCAATTGGCCCTTGCTTATGCAAAAGAAGGTCGACGGGCTTTATGGGGGTAACTCTACTGCTAGCAAGAAGCCCTCTGAGCTTGTCATCTCCAGGCAAAAGTTTACAGAATATTGATCACCGAGCGATTTGGCACAACTTCTTGAGATCCCATTTCGCTTAAACAACTTGTTTAGGATCTGCCACACCCGCACCTACATCGATGTAGCAGTAACTCGACCGCTTCTCGATTGGTCCAACAATTGATAAAGAAAGGGGAAATGCAGATGATGTTTCGATGCGAATTAATTCACGTCAGATAGCAGATTAGTTTAATATTCTTCACCCGAACTAAAACTGTTTAACTGGTATCGCAGCCGCTGAATAGTGATATCCTTCACAAAGAATGATGTTGCGCCTCCTGATATGTGTGCTTTCTATTACAGCGAGATCTAACCGTATAGCTAATTAATAGGTTGAAGAATCTCGAGGTGAAATGAAGATTCAAAAGAAAGTTGACCACTGACTGTATTAAAACCACCCAATTGTAGAGTTGCATTGATCTGCATCTTACCTTACCCTATTAAATTCAAGATGTCCTATCTTGGGGTGAATGAAAAAGGACTTGTATCAAGAACATCATCCGTGAAAGACTCTCCACACAAACATCAATGAAGAACCACATACATGTTTTGAACTATTTCCAGAGGAAAACAGGTGTGTGTGAACATGGTATTGTATTTTGTCTGTCGAAGAGATTTCCTTGATTTCAGTGTATCCAAGAAAAGGCTAATGAGAACAAAGATGATGTTGCTTGTATAACTATTCTGAGGAACCACATACATGAATGATGTTCCTTGATTTTAATACCATCACCCAACTGTAGTAGTTGCATTGATATGCATCTTACCTTACCAGTTACCCTATCAAATTCAATATGTCCTACTTGGGGGGAATGAAAAAGGACTTGTATCAAGAACTTCATCCGTGAAAGACTCCACACAAACATCTATGAAGAACCACATACATGTTTTGAACTGAATTTAGAGGAAAACAGGTGTATATGAACATGGTATTGTACTTAGTCTGTTGAAGAGATTTCCTTGATTTCAGTGTATCCAAGAAAAGTCTAATGAGAAGAGAGATGATGTTGCTTGCATTGCATTACATATTTTGGCTGTATAACTATCCTGAGGAACACTTGGGCGGTGATACGCGTGGTTGACCAATGAAAGAGCACATGGGCAGCCCTAGTTTGTTGACGGATTTGGCCGTCGGCTCTGGAGTAACATGGAAGTGCCTTAAACCCCTTCAAACAACTCTTGCTTCCAATATACATATGAAGCAATATACACAACTCGTCCATTGCCAGAAGGATATACAGACCCTTAAACTAATCCCTTCTTCTGAGCAAACGATATTCAGTAAATCAGTAACGTAAGGAACATGTCGTGAGTTAATGTGTCCCAAAGTCTACTCGTACATTAATGTGCATCAAGTCTACATGAATCTCTACCCGTTTCTGTTTTTGTTTTCTTAAAACTGGATGGCACCTGCACACGTGATCTTGAGATCAAATGTAGTTGTGAAACCACATCTTCCATTAATGCCTTCCGGACAGAGCAGCTACGAGCCCATCTTTCTCTCGATCGGTATGAAATGAGATTTACCGCGCAGATATTCCTTCTCTCTTTTTTGCCTTCTTTTCTTTGGGCACAAGCTAACGATCAATAATGATGTGCTCCTTGTAACGTAAATATGTAGAATGACTTGCTTCTTAAACATTGCATTTTTTTATGCATTGAGTTGGCAATTTCCATACAGCAGATATTTTGCAAGTGTTCCTCTCCTTGTACTCCTCAGCCCGCATAGAAAGTCATCTCGTAACCATTATTTTAACATCTGGGATTTGATTCATTAGTCACAAAGAAAGCTATTGCCTGAATTGCTACTCAAAAGAGTTGTAAGTCAAATTTGCTCCCTCTCTACTATAAACACACTCTCCTTTGTCAAGCAATCTTCCCCATTTGCCAACTCATCATTGCAGCTTCGTTCTCCTAATTGAAGATATCTTCATATTGATACGGGCTTTACTCATTGACCACAAGAAACACATACCAGAGCACCATGATGGATATGATCGTCAGAGTGTGCCTGATATGCATACTCTTCTTCCCTTCTTCAGCAATCTCTAGGAACAACAACAATGATGACATAAGCCGGTGGTGCGGCGACACGCCACACCCGCCGCCATGCAACTATTTTGTTGGTCATCGGCGCCGTGACCGCTCACCACCGCAGGACCGATCGGAGTTCCGCCAAATTATGATTGACGTGACCATGGACCGAGCCCTCGATGCGCAGTGGCATGTATCGCAATTCAGCAAGAATTGCACGACTGATAGGCAACGGCAGGTATGGTCCGTTTGCACGAAACTTTATTATAACACGGTTTGGCAGCTCAACCGAACCCTGGAAGGCCTAGGAGGGCCACATAAAAACTGCAGCAACTTTGACGCTCAAACATGGCTCAGCACGGCTCTCACGAACATTCAAGCGTGCCAATTGGGATTTCAAGATCTGAATGTTTCCGACTTCATATCTCCAGCCCTGTCGACTAATTTATCGCAGCTGATCAGCAATAGTTTGGCGGTGAACGGGGTTTTGCTACAGAATGAAAAACAAGAGAGTTACGAAGAAGGATTTCCTAGTTGGTTGTCTAGTCATGATAGGAAACTACTGCAATCCTCCACAATAAAGGCTAATCTCGTGGTGGCCAAAGACGGCTCGGGGCATTTCCAAACTATACAAGCAGCTCTAGATGAGGCTGCAAAAAGGCGCTCCACAACTGCAAGATTCATCATCTATGTGAAAAAAGGAGTCTACGGGGAATACATAGAGGTAGCCAATAACAATAACAATATCCTGATGATAGGTGATGGCATAAAGAGCACCATTATCACGGGCAGTCGAAGTGTTGGAGGAGGTTACACTACGTATAGTTCCGCAACGGCTGGTAAAGATTCGAATTCCAGAATGCTTTCTTTGTAATCTTCAATGAGGTTAACTTGATCAAAGTTGCTCTATTGTGGTTGCAGGTATCGATGGCGTTGGCTTTATAGCTCGTGGCATTACGTTTGTCAACACTGCAGGTCCGCAAAAGGGGCAAGCAGTTGCGCTGCGATCGGCATCCGACCTCTCGGTGTTCTACCGCTGCGCTTTCCAGGGATACCAAGACACTCTGTGGGTGCTTTCACAGCGTCAATTTTACAAGTCCTGCTACATTTTTGGCACCATAGACTTCATCTTTGGAAATGCAGCGGTGGTCTTCCAAAATTGCTTGATCTACGCTAGGAAGCCATTGCTTGGCCAATCGAATGTAATAACTGCTCAAGGGCGCAACGATCCCTTTCAGAACACGGGAATTTCAATCCACAATTCGCGAGTCCTAGCCACATCCGACCTATTGCAGTCGACAAACGCCGTCCAAACATACCTCGGACGGCCATGGATGCAATACTCAAGGACAGTATACATGAAAACGTATCTCGGCTCTTTAGTTAGTCCTGCAGGTTGGACCACATGGGCAGGTAGTAATTCTGTTTGGAACACATTGTACTATGGCGAGTATGGGAACTCTGGACCCGGAAGTTCGACCAGAAACAGAGTTACATGGCCAGGTTATCATGTAATCACAAGTGCCGCCACTGCTTCGAGTTTCACCGTGGGCAGTTTCATAGCGGGCGGATCATGGTTACCGGCGACCGGTGTGCCATTCACTTCTGGATTGTGACCATGTCTCTGTATTTATGATTACGTGATCATTGATTCTTGATTGTATATCGTGCTGTGTCTTTTAGAATTTTTTTTTTTTTGCAAATTATTATCGATTTGTGGGTTCTGTTGCATTAGTTAAAAAGCTCCTGGACTTCTCCTACTTCCAAATTCCTGATATTTTTTACAAGATGCAAAAGAAACAAGAGAGTCTCCTCCTTGCTCTGTGTCCTTAGCGTATGTTTCGGATCATCACTTTGAAATGAAGGCACTACAGGTACTGCCGTACAATCATATCATGCAATAATCCGCAAGTTTACTCCCTTCTGACACTTTGCATCAATATCTCAACATTAAAAAAAAAAAACTCATGCATCAATGCTAGAGGTGGCAATATGGATCACAAACCCATTTATTAACTCAGATTTAGTGGGCCCAAATTGAATATGAGTCACTTAAAATTTTAAAATGGGTCAAAATGAATTTGAAACATTAAAGCATAGGTTTATATGAGTCTATATGGGTTTGTTGCAAACCGATATTCAACTCATTTAACAAATTCATATATACCCATTCAACTTACTAACTTTCTTTTTGGGACAAATATAATTTATTAACTTGAACCATCGGTTGCCGCCATCTCCGGTCTTCGCCGCCATCGCCGATATTTGCCACCAGTCGTCCTGGTCACTGGTCCGTCATCTCAGGTCGTCAGTCATTGCTGTCGCCTATCTTCGGTCTCCGTGACTGCCGGTCAATGCTGTTGCCGGTCTCTGTGGCCCTTGCCAAATTTAGAAGAAAAAGAAAGAAAACAAAAAAATAAATATAAAAAACAAAAAAAATCGAAAACTCAAAAAAAATTATAAAAATTGTCAACTAGCATGAAAGTGTTTTAGTCGTTCAATTTTTGAAAAAGTCCTAAGAAACAAATTTCTCTATATTTGGTTAAATATGAAAGTATTTTAGCACAATGGGTCAGATATAGGTCGAAAAATTTGCATTGCACTGAATGGGTCATACACGGGTTAAATGGGTCAATTTGGGTCGGACCATTTATGACCCGGCCCAAAACCTGACCGACTTACTGTTTCGTCAATGGAACTTGATATAATTTGTAGGTGTATAGGAATTCCAACAGATAAAGAGTATTCGCTGCGAATGATAAGAAAAGATAAAACCGGAAACAAGGATGAAATGGAATCTGATTTGCAGTCTGCCCAAATGCAATACAAAGGAACCATGAATCTGTTTATGTCTCCGTATATAACTCTAATTGTAAACTTGCCTACAGTAGGACTTCCAATTTAACAGGGTTCTATTTTGCAGCGATATAGAGTAGAAATAGCATGGAGCACATACATATAAATTGCACATCTTGAGAGGCAATTCTGATGTTGTATTCTGCATTTTTCCTGTTGAAATCAAATATATAGAGGATAATAACCACGACAAGAACAGATTACATCAAAGCATGTTGAGCACCATGACTGCAGAAAGCACATAGACAATTTTGTATAAAATCAATTGTATTCAGCATGGGTTAGTCATCATCACTATGTAACATTAAGATACATAAGAATGATGGATTCCCAAAATCACCCCTAAAATACACCCGAGAGAGAGAGAGAGAGAGAGAGCATGCCCACCTAAAGATTCAATTAAACTCCTTAACATGTGATTTGTCAATCCAAAAACAGTTACACAAAAAAATTGGCCTCAGATTCTTCTTCCACCAGCATAGTAAGCTAAGCCACCTCCAGAACGGCATTGTGGAATTCTTTATATTAGACGAAAGGTCAGCTGAAAGAGAAAATCCCCACATAAAGTGCCAGCATGAATGTAAAGAGCAGTCGCAATTTTCCAGGTATGTTGGAGGTTGAAGATGAGTGACTTTGTTGCCTGAAGACAGTGAGAGAAAAAGGTCTCAACAAAATAGTACAAAATGAGTACGTGCGCACTTGTGTGTATGCGCGTGGGGGTGTGCGTGGCTGCGTGTGAGAGAGAGAGAGAGAGAGAGAGAGAGAGAAAGAGAGAGAGAGAGAGGCTTCTAAAAATATACTTCTGCATGTTCTTAAGTGCACCACAATATAGCACATTGTCTGGTGCTGCCAACTCCGTTTGACCATTTTCTTCGGGGTTCACAATTTTCATGTAAGTTTCTTGACCAAGATACCATCTATCAAGATTTTCAGCTCTAATGTTCCAGACTCCAGGATTGTCAAGAGATATCTGGATTGCTGTCCAAGCACCAGGGAAAACCTTCATTTGATACAAATGAAAATATCAACTTACTTGAAGATGCATCTCATAGAAAAATTCAAGGTAGGTGACTTACACTACGACGACAATCAACCAACCTAAACTTCCAGTTCCAAAACTTATCTAAGTCTGCATACTAATTACATTCTTGTAAAAGCCTAAAGTAAATATTTCAAAATAGACTTTTAAGTAATTCGAATTCATAACCAACTCAGAACCCACACAGTAGCTTTAGGGAAGGAAGCGAAAAAAAAGTCCTTGAACATTAGGTAATCACAATCACCCGATTCAAAACAGCGACTAAACGATGACAAGGACCATTTTCCACTAAGTTGAAGGAACATATCTGGAGGCATCTTTTCGCAAGGTTAATTAAAAAAACTACCACGGCCATAGTATTGTCCGGCCCTGTCTTTGAGATATTGTTAATCTATGTTAATGAAAACTAGAGTCCAGACAAACCTGCGTTGTGGATCGGAAAATTGCATCCCAACGATTGTATTGGCCTCTGCTATTCTCCGTCCATTCACCATAATCCATACTACAATCATATGATCGATTCCCATTATAAATGAACTTAAAACCTCAATAGAAAAAGCACATATATGTCCTTGAGAAATTAACTTGAACTGCACCTCTAATGAATTAGAAATATGGCTACATAAATTAAGAAACAACTTCTCTTTGTGTATGAACATGCAGTTCCATGACCTGAAGCAATTTAAAAACAGTTATCTTCACTAGTGGTCAAAATACTACTACGAGGAATGTGCATTCACTAAAGTTCATGAAAATGTAAATCAAAGCTTTCACATTATTTCATTGGTACTAGCATAGTACATTCAGGAAAAAACATTAACAGATTTGATCTGCTGTTCAGCATACAAAAAGAGTTATCGTATGTAAAAGGTATAGAGGAAAGCTTACCCAACCACAAAAAATGAATAACCATTCACATGAAAGCTCTGCATCACGGTGTCATTGTTCCGCAATATTATCTCTATATATCCTTTATAGGTGGCATTTAACAGAGACATATCTATCTGGGGTGGTCGATCCAGGGGCTGACTTGGAAAATCAAGTTTATAATCTCCCTTCACATTATAACGGTCAGCAAGCCTTATAGGCGTTCCTGGGTTGATAAATGAGATACCATTCAATGTGGCTCTAAGCTTCCCATTGATTGTTACTGGTGGAACACTCTCCAACACGTATACATCAGTCACATTGATTGAACCGTAATGAAAAGACCCTTGTGGATTAGGGCGAGCTCCGCTTGCAGTAACATTCTGCCTGCTCAATAAAAAAACAACTTGAGATTCCTGCAACGATTTTTATGCGCCATGCACAAGAAGCCTGTCACATCTTAATGCATAGCCATGACCAGAAGCCTGTCACGTATTGTTTGTCTGCTCATTCACTGTTGAGTTAGCAGATTTGCATAAATTTCGGTGATCAAAAAACTGAAACTGAACTTATCATGCTAACTGCCTCAACAACTCCATTAACTTACGAAGAAGTTAAGACTGACTCAATGCAAAAGTTTCAGCATCACATGGAATCAGACTTGAATTTATCAAAGATGCATGTTGCAGTTTCAATATTTATTGCATCAATAACTAATCATCTAGAATAAAAGTCAATCCTAGATCAAAGACAGATGAAAAAGCACCTGATTGATTTTGCCTGATTCATAGACATGGACTTGTCAAAGATATCATTAGGTGGGTCAGGTAGAGGGCCAGTTGCTGGTCCTTTTGAGTTAGTATAGTGCAAGATGGCCACACCTGTGACTCTCTGCCAGAGTGATTCATTCACAAATCTAGCACTTGCCACAATGTAGTAGTCAGTGCTGGCATTCTGATCCATGGTTACTAAGAAAGAGTAGGATTGCCCAACATGGATATCTAAGCTCGTATAATTTTGCTGCGCTGTGTAATGGCCTTCCGCCTCCACTAAAAGCAGATTATGATTCTGGATCCTAAAGTTCAAGCTAGTCGATGTCCCAACGTTGTGCACTCGGATGCGATATGTTTTTCCTGAAAAAAAAAAATATCAAGGCTAAGTTTTTTTGGCCAAATCATGTCAAGGATCATTAATGCTTCGATATCTCAGATTATCCAGTAGAAAAGAGATCAAAGACAACCTGCGACCAATTTAACAAACCGGATACACAATTAGAAGATTCAAACCATAAAGTAACATATGATCCCTAACAATCCCCTATGCTGGTGTTTCTTCTATTCTTTTCTTTTGACATTTTCATGAATATAAATAATATCCCCGAAATCTATTTCAGTTCATTTTTTAAAAATGTAAATGGAGGACAAGTCTTGGCATATGCAAGTTCTGACAAAAGATGAAATCCAAACCCAAAGTGGCATGCTATCTAGTTGACATTTCAACTCCGGCAAAATCTGTCTCAACATTTAGCCGTCAGTATGTTTGAGCAAGATACACAATCGTTATCGTAGATGAACAACCGACACCAATTATTTTGAGTTCAACTTGCGGAGGACCCTCATAGGGAATAGATGCCTGCGTCAAAACGTATTTTACCCACAATGAAGAAGGGGACAATTGATTTTGCTAAGAAGTTGGATTTGGTTTGGAGCAGAGCGGGGAAACGAAAACAGATGGCACATATGACGATATACCATATAGTAGGTACCAAGAGAAGATTACCTGGATCAACAGTAACAGTTTCGTATGCTAGGCCATCAGGTACTAGTGTGCTATTGTATCTAAAGGGCCCCTTTCCGTTTATAAGAACCCCGTCTGGCATCCCGAGGTCTTTTCCAGCATCAAGGGCTGCCCTTAGTGCCTGAGAAACATCATCGTTTCTAATTCTCAATGGCCAGCTCTTAGCCAACAGATAAGGAAATGAACATATACTACGGAGTAAGTACATAAGTTCACACCACGTGCAAATACAAAAGGAAGAACAAATGAAACTAACCGTATGGTTTCGTGTATACCAATCACCAATCATCAATATGATGTCCCCATCAGGTTGGGCAAAAGGAATAGGAATAATATCCCTATTGTTGATGATGATTGGACCAAAGCCACCTGATGCTCTTTGCAAATTAAGAGATGGGTAGTAAAAGTAGCTGCCAACCTGATCCTTCACTTGAAACTGATAGGTCCAGTTCCATGTTTGAGGGATTGGACAGTTTGTCCCAAGGACACCGTCTTGCCATGAATTATGTCGCATTTCAATTCCAGGCCTGTCATATGATTGAGTCAAACAGCCTCATATATTCTCTCTAAAGAAATGATTCGGACCAAATGAAAACAGAGGGAAAAAAAAAACTAGGTGAAAACCTACCATGTCATGAGAAGCTCTTCATCCAACTCGTTATTGACATTTACAATGACATTGTAATTAGTGGTAACATTGATAAGGGGGCCAGGAAACTTCCCATTAACTGCTATAACCTGCAATCAACCGCGATGAGATCTATAAAGTTGCTCAAATGTAGCTAAGTTCAAAGCTAGTAGTAGAACTCCATATGTGACTAATTAGCACATGACTCGAGAAACCACATTAATGATAAGATGATGATGGCAAAATCGTAACCCAACTGGGATCCTGACTAGAAAATCAAAATGCAAATCAAGTAGATAACCATTGACCCATCCCGGCACATCAACGACAGAGAAGAGAGTATTTAAACAAAGGGAAAAGGTACACGGCGTGCGCTAGAGTCCGAAAACACCATCAACATAGATTAATAACAAATGAACACAATAACCATGGAATTGTACAAAAGTATTTGGTTAGTAAAACAAGAGCAGCATATAGAGAAACAATTGGTGCGATTGCCAAAGAGAAAAGGGAGAACAAACAAAGATAAACTTTGGCTGCTTAGTTGGTAGACAAATACGGGTCAAGGTAAAGGATATTATTGAAGAACTATGGAGCCGTGAGAATTCCTACGGCAGCCATTATGTCCAGTTTCCTCCAATCCCTTCCAGTTTTAAGTAACGCAAACTCCACAAGGGAGAGAGAATCGCCCTCACTCCCCTCTAATTTCTTCTCTCTTCAAGATTCGACCACGTATCCTCTCAGCACTGATTTCCAACAATTTTTCACCGCATCCATCAGTCCAGCTAAACATGCACATACTATTACTCGTGGTTCATGTGCGAAGCAAACAGAAAACAAAAAAAAAAACTGAAAAACAAGGAACAGAGAAACAAGACCGCGTCGCTATTTCACGAGTTTCCCCTTTCCTATTTCCTTTTTTCCCAATTTACCGCGTTTTTTTTTTTTATGATTTCTTACCTTATACAACCACGATTGACATACGCCGTAATCCTAGCTCGTCAGCAACCTCCGTGACGACAAAAAGAAATATTTTGCAGGCAAATGCATCGAACAAACATCAATCACCACAGAAGCAGTATCGAGGCGACATTTCCTTTGCGCCTGTAATGTCATCCCCGCTCGGGCAAGAGATTCGCATTGGACCGCCATCGGAGACGAAACTCAAACGAGCTTTTCAAAAAATCGAAAAACGGAAGGGGAGGGGGACAGATGCACAGAGCGGCCGAGAGCGAGAGCGGGGGACACGCGGACCGACCTGTTGAGGGACGCCGAGCGGCGACGCGGTCTGGTACGTGAGCTTCAAATCGTAGGAGGCGTAAGGATCGGCGGCCAGGCACGCGCTCCAGAGCAGAGCAACGAGGATCGAGCGGAGCAGGGATAGCCGGAGCAGAGCCATGGCGAAGCTTGCGCCTGCGCCTGCAATGTCGAAATCGACGAAGAAGAAGAAGAAGAAGAAGAAGAAGAAGCTCGAATGGCGCGATCTTACATGATCAAAATGAGAGCGAAATCTGCAGAGAGAGTGCGCGTAGGAAATTTCTCTCGCTTTCTGTGTGCACACTGAAGAAGGGGAGTGGAAAAAACAGTCTCACGCGGTTGCCCTAAAACGGCTCCGTGCTGGGAAAATTTGTGGACCCGTCGACCGGCTACCGGCTACGCCCCGTTCCGCTGCGGCAAGGTCCTCTTCTTTCTTTCTTTCTTTCTTTCTTTAAATTTTGTGGGCGAATGATAATGTTTTAATGATTGAGCAATTATTTGGAAGCTCCTTCTTAGAATGAATTTGACACTTTTGCCAATGACAAGGAGGAATATCTAGACAGCTTGGCCTCGTTCTTCTTCTTCTTTCTTCTTCTTTTTAAAATCTCAATTATTTGGACCAAAGTGGGATTTGCTTAATTTTGATTGGTTCATTATGCAATGAAAGGGGAATCATCGGTCACTCAGATCTCAATCATGCCATTGGAAGTCCACCTTCCCCCCCCCACATGAACATGATTGTTGGGCTCGATCTCTAGCTATCATTATAGTTGGAAATATAAAAGAGGTGGAAATTGGATTTTGCTGTCTTGTAAATCAAGATACTACTACCTCTTCTTTAATTTTCTTAGATACACTTCCCTTTATTGAATTGCCATAAACATGGTATTGCCACATTGACAAGAAAGGAAGACTATTGAAGGAGTTACTCCTTATTGACATGTGCTAAAGATCGGTCTTTTACATAATAATATCTTCAAAAAGTTTTCCATATTAATTGCACCAAGTTTCCCACAACTTCAAAATGGCAATATTAACTTTCTAGCAGTACCTTTTTTAGTAAATTTTAAGTGCCTTCCTACGGTTCGTTTCTTTTAGACTCCATTTGCTTTGCGAAAGATGAATGATTCGAATATCATTTTCCTAAAAATGATTGCATGTTTCGCTCAAAATTATTAGCCAATGAAAAATACTTTTATTTGTCAACAATAATTTATGACTAAACATTTTCGTGGGACGAACAGCATTTTTCGTTTATATTCATTTTTATAAGCAATGCAAGCGATTATTTTTAGGAAAATGTTTCCCGAATAATTTATTTCCTACAAAATAAACTAGGGGTGTGCAACCGGACCGGGTGTACCCGGAAACCGGATCGGTCCACCCGAAAAACAGGTCCGAGAACCGATTCCCGTTTGAACCGGTCCGAGAATCGGTTCCATTTTTTGAGAACCGATTAGAACTGGTCCAGTTTCCGGTTCCAAGTGAAAACACCCGGACCGATTTTAGAACCGGTTTTATATGGAGGTCCACTTGCAATTTTATATGGCTAGAATTCAAAGCATTCTATCATAAAAGGATGAGGGAAGTGATCATTATTTGTGGATAGTCTAACTCAAGGTTTGTAAGCATTATAGGGAGCAATTTCATTTTTCTTAAAATTTTTGTTCTGTAATAAAGAAACTACATATCCAACTAGAATATGTGTTGTTTTATCATATCCATTAAATTATTAGGACTAAGATAATATGCTTTTGTATGAATACTTAAGATTGTTTGCATAGTCAAACTTATAACCTTTGATTTGAGTTATAAGTTTTCCTATTTGCTACCCGGAAAAAATGAAACCAAAAAAAGGAACAAAAAAAAAAGGGGGTTCTCAGGTAGACCCTATAATCGGACAGAACAAACAGGGTCCAGGGCAAATAGGGTAGGTTTCGGATTCCAAAAACTATGAACAGGTTATAACATGATCGGTTTCAGATTCCAGATTTGAAGCCGACCAACCTTAAAATCGATCATCCCTAAATTAAATGGAGCCGTAGATAGGATCTGAACTCCTCGGCGCCTACTTCTATTCTCTTTCTCAGGGAGAGGGGTGGTCCGGCCTAGCGGTTATTATAATCTTTCGTAGCGATAAAAAAACGAAAAATAATAAGCATAGATTGGAGGATTCCATGAGTTTTTCTGGCTTCTTGTATATTGTTACCGGCTGTTACAGGTCAACTTCGGAAGTGGAGAAGGAGGAGAGAGAGAGAGAGAGAGAGAGAGAGGAGGTGACGGGGACAGCCAATAGTCAAGCCCGCAATACAAAAAACAAAAAGCGCTCCAGTTTCGCCGTATCGCACTTTCTGGAATTTTCTTTTTCCCCAACGTTCATATTTTCCCGCAAAAACCGTCACATGCCACCCGGGCCCCACCGAGGGCGGCAGTCATCCCCTGTGCCCCGCCGTACTCGGGAACCGCGCGATCAACGGCCGTCGATGCTTCGGAGACCGATCCCCGTATGGACGGTGGGTGATCACATTTTTCCTTCCACGCACGGGTGGAGCGGAGACCCCACACCGGATCAAATCTGGATAGACTTTTGATTCCCGCGAGGAACAAAAAACGGGAGTCAATAGGGCCCCCAAAAGGATCGAGAAATCCGAGCCTTTTAATGCCAGGTTCTCTTCCACGCATGAAAGTACGGTACAACTTTGGTTAGGCGACATAAATTTGACGTGTGATATCTACCATTTTTTTGCCCGTGTCAATGATTTTCTTACTTGCTTCCACTCATTGTGTCGCGGCATTGATGAAGACACCTGTCTTTGAAAGTTCGATTTTGACGAGTTTTTATCAATTAACATTGATGAGCTTGAAAAAAATGGGTCGAGTCACTCCTGAATGACTCGAAATAGTCGACAGACCTCGCTTGGTTTGCTTCATATGGTTATGATTGCGTTTCGAAGCTAAACGTTTATTCTTTAATCGCATTTCATATAGGCCTTGACATATACGCACATGTTTTGCACCCTCCATCCTTTAAAATTTAAGAATGTTTTTTGACTTCGTGTTTCAACATTAAGGATCCGTTCCATCAATCGAACAATATTTCGGACATGAAAACTCGAGTTATATCTTACTAAACACTAAAGGGCAAGGAGGGGCATATGCGATGGTTCATATAGCCTGGTAAACGCATAGTTCAAAGGTTTCCTCTTACAATAGTTTAGAATAAAAATATATTATCACGCGAATCGTAAATTGTTTTCTAATTTATTGATTGGATGAAATCTTCAGGCGATACAGTCAATCAATTGTCCCTTCTCTTCCGGCCTTTCAATGTTTGTTAATAACATCTTCCCGAGACGTCACTTTCGCTCTATTGTATGAACATGTGCGCGCGCGTGAGCACGTTGCTCTCGAGGGAGTACAGCCCCCCATTTGTCCCCAGCTGAGACGTACAAGTTTTGACATGTTTAATTAAATGAAATGTCGTAGAAGTGCATGCATTGTGTTGCATGACAACAAGAAACCAAAGCGTCTCAAATCCTAAGGCTGGAAAAGATAAGGAACATATTGTCGGATGCTAATGGCCTAATGGGATCGAAAGGTGCACGTGGAGTAGGTGACGATGGAGCATAGACGGACAGGATCGAGCAAATGCCAACGTATCGTCTATTAACTTAACCACAAAATAACCACATCTCATCATGACGTTATTGAACCAATTAGACCTTCGAGCATTTACGGCTTACTTATTTTGCTCGTTAAAAAACAAAAAAACGAAGATGAAGTAGCTACGAGGAGTCTCGAAATTCAATTCAAGACCCAAACCCGACGCACGGGGGAGAGACTTTCCAAGGCCAATAGTGATTTGTGGGAATTTTGCGGGTTGGACCGAGAGAATAATTAGGGAAAATTACCAAAAATACCTTAAACCTAATATTTTTGTGCCAATTCAATTTTAGCCCTTTTAGCAATTTAGTCCTCGACCGTAGTGACGATTTGTCAATTTAATTCTAAACATTTTTTACGATTTGCCAATTTAGCTATTTTGACCAATTTTGGCCGGAAATCGCTAACATGGCGATTAGCACAGCCAGCACTAACGTGGACAATTTTTATGATTTTTTCTTCTTCTTTTTTTTTCCAACCTTGGACCAGCGAGGTCGTCAGCCGACCCTTGCCGGATCTGGGCGAGGGTCGGCCTCGCCTAAGGCCCACAAGGACCACGACACCCTTGCCTAGATCAAGTGAGGGTACGCCGGCCCAAGGTTGGAAAAAAAAGAAAAAATAATAATAATAATTCAATTTTTTGGAAAAAAAAGAAAAAATAATAATAATAATTCAATTTTTTTAAAAAATTGTTCATGTCAACGCCGGTCGTGACATGTAAGACAGCCGGTGCTGGCTAGACCACCACATCAGCGATTTCCAATCAAAGTTGGCTGGAAGGACTAAATTGGCAAATCATCAAAAGATTAAGGATTAAATTGGCAAATCGAAAGTTTTAAGACTAAATTGATAAATTGTTAAAATGTTTAGAACTGAATTGACACGAATACTAATAGATTTAAGACTTTTTTGATAATTTCTCTGAATAATTAAGATTGTTAGGAATCTGCTAACTCCAAATTGCTGAAGTGTCCACATTTTTTACTCCTTTTCTTCCAGCTCACCAGAAACCTATCAAAATAATCACGTCAATTAATTAATATTCACGCCTTGGTCTTCCAATTGTACATGATTGGACGCATGTGACATTGGATTGACTGGCTTGTAAACTAAGCATCGATCGATCGTAAGTCATTTTGCTCTACAACCAAGGAGATAATAATCAATAAACAAAAACAATGCATGCAAAAATATTGTTTGGTTTGCAACACGACAAGCTGTCCAAAATTAAGATTAAGTTTTCGGATTTCACGTGCTGTGCGGGAAGCCAAAGACGCGGTGCTTCCTTAATCAAGCAGCAATTGGCTGCATTAATCACGTCAAATTGAAATTTCTTTTTTTTTTTCCATAGAATAAGTAGCAAGTCAACATGTGTGTTTTCCCATTAGATGGAAACTGCGAATTCATGCACGTCCAACGGTCCAATGTCGAATCTTAGTTATTGCCAGACAAGACATGAGTCAGCATGGTTTTTATTAATCCAGCCTCTTAACTTTGGGGTCAACATGGGTCCCTTAAAAAAAAATTGCAAACTTAATTACGGAGACTTTTGTTCGAGTATTCTCACCCTAACTTCTCGTTCGCGAGCTAGAAGAATTTATGGGAAACATTCACCGCTACAACGAAAAGTTAATCCGCATGCAAATGACAGGCTAAACCTTCATCATAACATGCTTTCGAAGTTCTAAACTATAGTTCGTGACGTTCCCTAATTACTAATTATATCTCTTCAAGTAAACTTAGTAGATCATTGTTCTAGAGTTAAAGAAGGTCACCTCTAACCAAGGGGCTTCTCTTGGATTTTTGGTGTTCGGTTAGAGTTAACCTCACCAAAGGAAGGGAGTTTTCACTCTTAAGAGGGCCTCGGCAGCCTGTCCACTTCAGCAAGAGGTGGCGAACTCCACAGATGCACACCTTATTTTAATGTGTCAGGGTCCGCACGTCTCGTAACCCCTAATTCTTTCCTCTATCTTTGTATTTTTCAGAGAGGAGGGAATAACCTCTCTTTGCTTTACAACCATGGGATCCTGAGATCCGAACAAGACCCCGAATGGACATAGTTTAACGTCTTGCTAAGGAAGAAATCAATACACTATCTTCCCATTTTGCTTTTCCTCATTTGTTCAAGTTAAACCATCGTTTCACTTACTACTAGAGCCTCGGCCTTGTAGTATCCAATTAAAAACTTGCAATTGGCACCACCCTCTCGATAGCTTCTCGAGATGAATAAGGAGCATCCGGCAACCAGCCGGATCCAGAGGCGGAGCTACTCCACTTTGTCGGTCAAAACAGGGCCAAAGTGAGAAGTCAAAGCGCGCGAGAACTCATGAAATACTTCTTAACTTTTGTCTGACATCAAAGGAGCTATTGCTCGCATTAAGAAAATCTCCATCTCCCCTCAAGCTTCGACACCAATCTCAAGACTTGACCGAATCTCTCGCCAGATTCTTTTCTATGGGAGGGGGGCGCACATCCCATGATCGATCTCTAATCGCTCGTCTCATCTAAATACCAAATCATTTGTCGAAAGCAACACAGGCCCACAACTAAAGAAGCCTAGATATGGCCTGGGTTGCTCCTCTTTCGGGCTCGATTCATCCCATGAATCAACTCAGAGCTTCAAGCAGTCTCAAGTTGAGAGACGTTGAAGAAGAAAGCAATAGCAGAGCAGTAGCAGCTCCTGTGAGTGCCTACTGTCTAACCAGGACAATTGTAAATGGCGAGTATTTCAAAAGCTAGTGACACATGAGGGATCTTTTTTTAGTCAGGACAGCAACAGTTGTTGGACCAAGAGAAGGAATTCTAAGTAATTGTTTCCCGATTGGATTCAATGTCGATAATGTGATGCCACTTGTGCAGCGCGATCGATCCATGATAACTCTTCCATCGCAACCGATAACATCATGTTTGATTTAGAACTGAAAAGGATCGGCATATGCATGCGCATGTATATAAGTCATAGTCATTGTTCATAGATTCAGTGATGTCAAACTACACGCAAGCAAAATTTACAATGATAATCCTCGAGCAATCCGTTCACATACACACGCACGAGCACACGTCCATTTAGTATATGCTTACATTTCTAAGTGGGGGTAACCACGAAAGCGTCTCCATTATCGAGATGACGGAGAACAAAGCCGGAGAACATCGCCATAACCGCCGCGCCGACCACCACCATGCCACCGACCATGTTAACCACCCTCCGCGACTTCCCTCTCTCCCCGACTTTCTCTTTCCCCTCATTTTCGCTCTCCTCACCCGCCGATCCCTTCACCAACCCATCGCCTTCCTCGGTGACCGGCAAATCGTTCCACTCATCGACCGCCGGATCCTCCTTCGTCTCTTCTCCTCCATCGTCGTTGTCATCGCGGAGGCACGATTCGGTGCACGAGCACACGGAGGCATCCTCAGCGCAGTCAGCCTCGTCCTCGCAGCCGGCCTTGTCCTCGTCCTCGTCCTCGTCGCCGTCCCAGGCACAGAAAGCGGCCTCGAGATTGGCGAGCCGCCGGGCGACGTGGCGCAGGTGCTGGGGCCGCTTGGGGTCGGAGGCGAACTCGGCGGACAACAAGTTGTTGAGGAAGAGGAGCCGCTGCCGGATGCACTGAGACAGGAACTGGCGGGACGGGGTTGCCGAGGCGGGGAGAGAGAAGACGGACCGGAGTTCGGATTCGGTGTCTTCGAGCTTTCTCTGCAACATGAAGTATCGCTTCGTCATGTCTCTGCGCTGTCTCGGTTCGTTCGTTTCCACGAGGGTTTGCAGCGTGCGACATCTGCATGCCGTTTGTAACTTTTGAAGGTTTTTTAGGCGGGAGGCGAAGGTTACGTGGTGGGGGCGGTTACGAATTCGGGATACGCGACGGTTAACGGGTAGGCGAGCTGGGCCGTGGGCCCGCTTTCTAGAAGCCTTTTGGGCCCTCGTATGATTCTCCTCCCGATTCAAGCCCAGCCCAATATCGTGACTTTTAGCCCGGCATGAGAAAATTTGTCATTACTCTCAGGAAAAAGTTACAAAAAATATCAAAGTATACCCACCGTAACACTAACACGTTTACGTTAAACTTTTTCTTATGACATAAAAACCCTCAAACTTGTACTTATGTACCTCTACCCTCCGTCAAAGTTCAGTTTAATGATTTTTCAGTCAAAACAATGTCGTTTTCACCTAGGCACCATGTCAACGTTGTTTGCTTTATGGTGTTTATATAAACAGATTTTTGGCAGTTGTCATTGACAGAACTTTGACAGACGGTGAATGGGTCACACACGTATAAGTTTGGAATTTTTTGTGTCACATAAAAAAATTTATAGTAAATGTATCACGGTGTGCACAGTTTAAGATTATTTTTTTTTTGTTGGCTTTTGCCCTTTTTTCGCGCAACACTGTTCGTCGTTGACACGTACAAGTCCACCTTAGAAGTTTCATTGATTGGATCATGGGCATTTGCGACACGACGGAGTCGGTGCGTGAATTGCTGCTTTTTGTTGGAGGAATGTGGTCAAAAGCTGTTGGTACCTTCGGGGACATCGTTCTCGGCACGGGTGCTTCTTGCGTCTTTGTTTGACTGTCTATGTTAGGAAAAAACATGGATCGATTCTATGTTATGCCCACTTTTTCCCTCGTTGAGAAAATCCCGAAATTCCCTTTCGTATTCCGGAATCGAAAAGTATCTTAGATCGGCTAGACGATAAGCTCTGTTGATGTTGACGGATGCACATACATTTCACGACGCGAACATCTATAGTTAGAACTTGTTGTGTCGCCGTCGTGATTTGAAATAACGGATCTCATCCTCCATCGTCGTTCCTTCTTCGTGAGTGCTGGATCTCTTAACAAAGGTGCTCATTCATTTCTAAGTTAATTATGTAACTACAAGTTACGTCGAGTCAATCATAATCATAAGTATTGATAATAAGCATCAATTACTTATTTTATCCCTGAATCTTTGGCATGAGATGAGGACAACCTTCGACATACGATGGCTATCAATAACAAACTACTGTACTTAGAACAAGGGTTTTCGATAAAAAGAAGTCGCGGAAAAACTGTGTTCGTGCATTGTCAAACAATTAGTATCCGAAAGCCGCAAGCCACCTCGTCTCTCTCTCAAAACGGCATCTCTACAGACAATGGGAAACAAAAAAAGGGACAAAAGACCTACCTAATAAGTATATTTTCAGATTAATGAAGGTTAATGTAGCTTCTGAACTACAGTGCAACTATGCTAGAGTGATTAGTGGAGCAAAAACCATCAACTAATCAATTGTGAGAAGGAGGTCGCATCTTGGGTCGGGAATAATCGGAGAAGAGACCGGGAGAAGTACTGAAACGGTGTCCCAATGTCGTCGGGACGGCGCCTGAAACGGTTCTCTTTCCGTGCTTCACTCCCGTGACCATGTGGTTCACGACATCTATTGCGACAGTGTCTTTAGCGCTCGATGTCTTGCGATACTTCTCGTTCACTTTTGTTACTCCTTCCCGATATGTTTCAATGTGGATCATCAGTTTAACCTTCTCTGCTAGCTGCATGTTTGAATTACACAAGCATCAGCACTGCTCTTACAATGCATTACACATGCGTACAAATGAAAGATAAAAGCCAAGAAATGAGACGTTTTTGCTTGTACAGCGCTGATAAATTTTTGACTCGCCAAACATGATCAAAACAAAGGTTACGTAATTTGATTACTGATCACACACCAAGTGTGTGGAAGTATCATCTTAGTTTGGGGCTCGATGTGGTGGACAGCGACATGGTTTATCATACAAGTAGTTTGTACTAGCTGACACTCGAAATTACACGTATAAATCGTATACTTTACCTTGCTAAAAGAATGAGGGCTCTTTTTCCCACCGGCATCGGCTTCAAGAAGGCGAGCATTAGATGCATGCATTCGAGGACATAAAAGAAGTAGGAAGAGCAAACCAATGGCGGGCATGATCGACTTCGTGTGAGAGGAAGCTATGAAAAGAGAGCAATCAACTAATGATAGATACAAGTAGGAAGACGATGGGTTCGCTTGAAGCTTTCTGCAACTGCAAAATACAGGCTTTGTGAGGAAGAGAAAGCATACATGTCTCTTTTCTCCTTCTAACCATCACTTAAATTCCTATATATATACACGCGACAAATAACTTTCAAATGAGGGCACTTTCATTCCTGTGAGAAATAGGTTTTGTTGACCATAAAATAGTCCACCCTACACATCAATGCCTCTTAATTCAATTATAGTAAAAGACAAGACAGAAAAGCGTCCGACCTTCTAGTAGTCACGATGCTCTTTTATATTGTGGAAAAGGTGGATGCTGACGGTGGGAAGAGTGAAAGATTTTCTACCTCGCATGTGCGATTGGGAATAGCTAGGCTTTGTTTTGAACACATTTTGTGTTGACTAATTAACCAACGTAATTAGTGGAAAGTAATTTAAGGAGTGAAGGCCGTCTTGATGGGTATATGTCTAGAGAGAGGTTGGCCCGACATGGCGACATGTTCCTTACATACATACCTCTGTGAGATGAGCAGGTTAAAATAAGGAGGAGGATAGATTTAACAGCTAAATCTGTCATTTTAAGTAGACTATGTTTATCATCTTCCTGTCGGTTTATGCTTATTTTGAAGGTAATATTTATCACCTTCAACGTCGCACTTATTAAAAAGCATTGCGAAATGCAAGATGAGGAATGGTTAGGGCACACATGGGGAACATCGCAAAGCACAAGAGAATGTCTAAAACGCTCTCCTGGGTCAATCGGAAAAGGAAAAAAGAAGAAGAAAAACATTGTTTATGGAAGGTCGGACATGGAACCCATAGAAGTGGGAAGTCGTGTAAATAAGACAAGCATGAAGACTACAAAACCAACTAACACTCTGTCCTGGTCTCTGTCCATAACCTTCGGTGCCATGTCTGTTTGATTTCGAGAAGGTGGTGGCTCCGGGTTTGTCGCTACCGACCGCACCCTCACAAGCAAACCCCACCGCACTTCGAAGTTCGACCTCCTCTTTAAATGCCGTTAGTAAGCTCTCTTCCACAAGTACGCATTAAAATACTAGTTTTATTTAAACATTATACTGTCACGTTGTCCACAAAGGCATAGTAATTCGTTCAACATATTATTGTCGATAGATCATCCCGCCGAACTCCATTCATTACTGTCGTCAGTAGATGAAAGACGCGCACAAGCTCCACAATCCCACTGGAAACCACTTCGCATGGAGAGAGAGAGAGAGAGAGAGAGAGAGAGAGACCTTGTTTGCAAAACATTAAGAAGGATTGGAGAATTTGCTCAACTGACTTCCACTTGAATGAATGTCCTTTGACATCGAGATTGGTACACATACCCAATTTATTGAGATTTACATGGATGCTGCACCCGCGAAACCAGATTGCACCCTTTGCGATGGAATAGATACGGCATACTTCATCGTAGTCAACTAGTACATTGCGTGCTACTAGCCTAGTAGCACTCCACTCTCAGACATACACAGGAAAAAGGGTACTTGAACTACTTTACTCCGTGAAGCACGACATCAAGCTGTCTCTATATACAAAGACTGAGGCTTATTGAACATTTGGAGGAGAACAAACTCTGAAATTTATGCTCGAACTTGGATGAATGCATGCCGCCGAAATCTCCGAATATGTGTTTTGACGAGCTGTAGCATATTGACTATGATACAATGCATTTAGATTTGGAGAAGATTATTCACAGTGACAGTCACAGAATTTGTTCGCTGCAAATCCTGCATGATTGACATCAGACAATGTCACTATGCAAAAAATTAACAAAACAGAGCATAGAATTATGAGTCAATCCAAACAATCTGATGCAAGAATTCTGATCCTTGTCTTCTCACAAAGAATGGCAGAATGTTCCAGTACCGGTAGAATTAAGTATTCACAACGTAGTTTTGAAATCGACCAGCGATACCACACAAAAGCCAAGGAAATTGTTATGTGATCAATAAGAATCCCAAAATGAGTCCAATACAGTTTAGATGCATCACATCCAAACTTAGCAATGCAAAAGAATCAGAGAGGACCTCAACATTTAACTGTGAAACAATATAATCGTTCATTTGGCAACAACTCTGTAAGCCTACCAATAACTGATTATCAATCAGGCAGATAAAAACAGGAGGCATAATTCATTTCAAGCTACAGGTTAGCCATGCTGAAACACTTACTTTCAGGCAGTACAGGAAATACTCTACCTGAAAAATCATCTCTTCTGGAATATGGGGTAAAACCTCTCGAACTGTTTCGGCCATTGTTAGTATGTTTGCAATGTCATCATTTGCAGAACGTGAGGCAGTTCTCAAATGTAAACCACCAGTGGTTCCGGGATGTCTTCCAACAGTAGAAGCACCAGAAGCAAGGGAACCAGAGGCACCAGTATGAGAGAGATTAGTAGGCCAAATACCCCAGCTAGCGTCGTCAAGAGCAGACTGGCTGTATGTATCTCCAATGGAAGCAAGATGCCTCATCATCTGCTGAACCCTCCCCAGTCTGACTGATCTCATGGCAGTGGAGGAGGGGCCAGCACCATCAACACCATGGCTTGGCCAAGTATTCAGCCAACTTGAGTTCAGTCCAGCATTTCTGTGGACAGAATAATCTCATTCGTGTTTAGAAGGAACAAGAATGCATCGATAAGATTTAGTTGGCAGCCTAAAGATATTGCTTGATTTTCGGTGTTGTAAAGCTCGCACTTAGACAAGAAGAGGCTTCTCCTCAGTCATGTGGACATAAACAAAAGAAAAGTGTCAAAATGACCAATTTTGAACAGAATCAACAATGAATATTTAGATAAAGACGTGGGAAGAAGGTAAATCCATGAATCCTCATGTGGTGTTCTCTCTTTCTCTTTGGTTCGCCTTTTGTCCCTTTCCTATAGAAATATCTAGTATCTGAGGAAAGCAGGATCCAGGGCATCATTAAGTCCACCCCAAGAGCAAATTTATATTCAAATATTTCCCCAGAAAATAATAGTCATTTGTGAAAGATGCAAGAAATACGAGCGCTACAGTGATCAATCACCAGCTGAAAATCAAGTTAGCCAATTCGTCTCTTAAACAAACAAATCAATCCGAAAGTTTAAAAAAAATGTCCCATGATTACCACTTAACTGAGCAGTGTTTTAAGCAATGGAAGTTGCAAAAATGGTGTCCTGTTTCTCAAATTATATTAAACCGTTAAAAAGAAATTGCATATATCTGATAATAATGTGACCTCCAAGTTCCTTCATCCATAGGATTCTGAGTCTGAGTAGGAAATAGTCCAGGTGGTAGCACATTCCCAGAAGAATTTTGTCCGTCAAGACCTACACTTAACTGGCGAGCGAGCTGTTCATCGCTCAAAACTTCACTGCTAGGGTTTGCTTCATTCTCTGATCTGGAAACAAAAAGCGGCTTTCGACAAGTGGGGCACGAATAAGCGTCATTAAGACCTTGATCCAACCTAGCATTATAAGCAACTTTCAAAAAATGTTTCATTTCAATTGCAAATACAATTAATAATGCACATTCTCGTACCAAGATCTCAAGCAACCAAGATGGAAGAGGTGCCGGCAGTGAAGCCTTTTAGCCTTGGCCATGGGTTCCTATCAACTCAGAATTTTATCATGTCATTAAAAGCCAGCTGTAATTTGACAATGAGAGAGAGAGAGAGAGAGAGAGAGAGAGCGGAGGGGGGGGGGAGCATACCCTGCAGATGGCACATTCATCATCATATGCACGGAGCTCTTCAGATGTTGCATCAGGAAGGGCAGCATGAAGAGTACCCAGTGCAGTTCTCAGTTTAATAAACCCTTTCACACGTTTGATGATCGCACTTAGCAAGGCCTGCAAATCATTTAATGTTGTACAATTAATAAACCGAAGGTCAACCCCAATTTCAAGCACAAATTGAATAGGATTTAAATCAGTTGGCCAGATATTTACACGTATATTTAAGAACAGAATCACATCCACTATATGTAGTGGCATGCCACGAAGCAACCAGATAAGCACATAATGCCCCACAGCAGTCAATAAAGTTGCCATGTCAAGGATAAAACCGAGATTTCTAATCAGAAAGCTCTTCCATTCCCATAATGAACCTACATAATCCAAAAGAAACAACATAGTGATTATATATGCCAAAAAGCATGCTCAAATCTATGCAGTTAGTGATCATCTAAAAAAACAGATGTCAAAACCACTAGATCATACCAGATTAAAAAAATTAGACACTACCAAAGCAAACAGAAGAGTATAGAAACAAAAAAGGGAAAAATCAACCACAACAGATGGCCAATCTGCTATCCTCAATATATATAGATGAATCGATACATGCATCATAACAGCAAAGAAACAATAGCTCTGAGGATGTCAATTCTTAGCATATTGACCAACACAATTATTTATTCACTAACCAAAGCAAACCTACAATATCTGCAGATGCCCAACATCCAGAAAAATTGAGAAAAACAGCACCATTTGAAGCCAAGATGGCCTACAAATGGCCCAAGGTACCTGCCACGGATGCATGTACAAGAGATCAAGCAGTACCTGCTGCAGATGTATCTATAAACTTAAACATTCGGCTACTACTGCTGTTTCCTGCTGAATGATTTACCCAGATGTCAAGAAGCTGGAATCCATGAACCACAATGGCCTAAAAGGAGAGTATTGTCAAAGGCAAGTGACTCAGTCAATTGCCACCATTCGATCATAGTCATAAGAAATTATGTTACATAAAAAAACAACGACAAGCTTGAAGGGAAGTGCTTCTTAAAATACCTGAAGTGTTTCAAAAATAACACAGAAGAGCTCAAAAAGTAGCAACAAGAACATCGAAGACCCCAATGTTTTGTGAATCATTAAAGAAAGTCTAATCCTGCAAGCACACAGAAGGTAACATCACAACGATATAGACAAACTTGACAAAATTAAGTAATTCATAGCAATTTTTAGAGTAAACACACCAGTTTCTAAAGGAAGAAAGCTCAAAGCAGTAAATGCCTACAAACCACATCCTACTTGATTCTTACAACTACTGGCAGTGAGATTGAGAGATCCTACTTAGTTGAAAAACATACTGAGGAACAGCATACATGTGTCTGTGGTACTAACATGAGTGATTGGCAAATGTACGTAGTCTTTTACACACACAATGCAGAGTTCTACCTATCAGCAATTTCAAATGGTTGGCTACAAATCCAGTATGTTCAACCAGGCGGCATGGGCATTACTAATCATTTTTAACCATCTCTATTGGACTTTCATCTACCGCACCGGAACTAAGTAAAAAATTATACCAAAAGAGACTCGATTCCAAATCACATTTCTCATAAAAGATTCTAACTATTGATAAATCACAATAAAACTAAGAGAAACACGTGCAGTGTTAGACACATGTTATAAGGGAAACCAATTACTAGTGCTATCTAGCTACACTCAGCAATAACAATTACCAAAGAATACGTTTCTGTCCTACTTCTTATTATCCAATGTGTATACCACTCGACTGTTTGAGAAACTCTATACTGGTAAAATGAAATCAACTGGATATCCAGCACATCTATATTAAACAGTACTTCTACTAAAATGCATAAGAATAGGAATATATATACCAGAACACGTCAACAGTCAGAACCACCAATAACACCGAATACACACGAAAATATGCCCACGGTGTTGTAGAAGGAGACGCATTCAATCTTTCCAGGCGATCTCTAGCCAAAGCTTGAAACATCTGTCCAAAATTATCAATATTTGATATTTACCATTACTATCAAAGCATCAGCCAGAGAAAAAGAAAGAACATTCAACTCCACATACCTTTAGAGAACATAGAACAGTCAACCAGGTTGACCATAGGCAAAAATGAAACAATGTTGGAGGAAGTACTAAAGGTAGAAATGTTCCCTGTCCAGCATCACCCAGATAAAAGTCAAAATATGTTCAAGTAGACATGGAACCATCAGTATCACACATAAGGCCTGAGATGAAAATTGCTTCTAGTTCTAGCTGATTCTCAACTCTCCCATGTGCAACTGCAAACATTACAAGAAAAATAACAAGGACCCTCCACAATATAATAACTGACAATTTTACAAAGCCGCAACCCTGTTACTACATAATCATGTGCCACATCATTCGCCCAATAAGTTTAAATTCTCTACCATTTAAACCTAACATACAATTGCTTGCTTACTAGTCACGTCAGCAGGGACTTTCCAATACCAAAGCATCTTTCAAGCTTTAGTCAATGGAAAACCCATCCCACACAGAGAAGAGAAGCTTTGCTAGACCATCAACAATCACTCAAAACAACAATGACAAAATAATGAAAAGCCCAACTGCTTTTCAGAAAGTTCATTCAAATTCCAATTTCCATTTGTTAGTTTGTCTACCTAGTCACAGTATTTCATCAAAAAGCTCAACCGCATACCTATATCAACACTAATTTACCCAAAAACTGTATCTCCTGCTTCTCTTAGCGTATATTTCATGACAACATAACTAATTGAAGTTCACATATCCACAGAAGTTAGCGTGTTCTTGTGCACAAGTACAAAAGGAACCCTATCAAGGAGTAACATGATAATTGGCCATGACCTCTCACCAAAGGTGCAGCAATCCAGGCTACGGTGAGAAGACTGTTTAAGACATAGTTCACCCTACCAGTGATCCAAAGGAAGCTAACTTAATGAAAGCTAAAGGCAAGAGACAAACAATAGAGGCAAAATCAAGCTCTCATACGAGCTAAGACACGAATCGAGACTATCAATGCACTTTCATAATCAGTTGGTCCATTTATATATATATATATATATATATATATATATATATATATATATATATATATATATATATATGGTTACGGTGAAGTAAAACCTTGGCTTCCCTCACAAATTAAACTACATACAAGAAGTCCCAAGCAACTATCCTCGTAAATTTAAACCTGCATATGCTACAATTAAATTTAATCATTAATTTCCTTCCTGCCATATAATCTGCTTAAGAGCAAAATATTCCAGAATAAGAGGGAAATTCAAGACTTCAGTGATTCCAGTCTCATGTCATTAAATATCCATGCCAATCACCACCTCCTTCAATCAAAATTTAAGAGCAGAGATGGAACTCTACCTTGTAAATAAGGTAGTTTCCCAATCGTTCCAAAAGTTTTCGAGTTTCAGAGGATGACAGCTCTGAGAAGAATATAGACTGCAAATGAGAAAGCAAAATGAGAACATCAAATTTAAATCACTAAATAATGAATCATCTTTACCATTTCTCGTTGAGAGGCAAAAGAAAAATCAGAACGTTTCAGTTGTATGTCCAAAAGCTGGGTAAAAAAGAACTTTCTAGTCCAGCTCCTTGGAACTACATGAACTACTCAATTACCGTCAAAAACAGACAATACACTATCAACAACTTAGTAGTTAATTCATGAGCCAAGCATCATTTACAAAAAGGATTCGCTCTGTATTAGTTTAGTTCGTACAACTACACCGTCATTTCTGACTTAAGCACAGGTTTACATGCATAAGGGGAGTATTGGATTTTTTGAAATTGAATTCACAGAATCAGATGCCCTAACGTATAATCATGATGGGTTCCTCTTTTTCTATATAAGAAATTCGCAATAGTGTGGGTTCAAGTCCGTACAATAACTAATTGAAATGATAATTTACCTTCAAGGACAAAACAAGTAGAGTGAACGCACTGAGAATAAAAGTTGCCAACAGGGCAACAGTGGCCGAAGAACTCAATAAGAGATCAAGCACGTGATTGGCATTATCCGATTCGACAATGCTCTCTCCAATCAGCCCATCCGATTTAAATTTCTCTATTAAATTTTGTGCCCACCATTGAAGGCCCAAAAAGCTTAGGACCGTGCAGACACCGGAGATAGATAAGTATTGGACACCCATTACTGACAGTTACTGCAACTTCCTTCAGGCGGAAGTCCCAGACTTTCATCACAATGGCTGGTACATGACTAGCCGCTCTAATTTCAGAAATCCATAGCCAACTATATAAAAATTCCAGCAGATCCTCCAGCAAGTGCTATGATGAAATAACGAGATTCTCTAACCCGTGTCCCGCACACAATTCTCAACACTCGGTACAAAAACCTGTGGGAAGACACGGGGTCAAGTCATTAGCATGTCTTGTATAAAAAGCACCAAGTAAAGGCATAGCTGATAAACATGTAAATGCTGCACAAAACATCCAGATGAATATTATCTGAATTGCTTCGCTATAGCACAGATTACACATAATTAACCTGTCGTAACAAATACAAATTCAATCACCTAAGACATGACCGAGGAAAGCATGCTATTATGCTCCATAGAGTTAACTCAAACTAAATGAAAAACCGACCAAAATGAAGCTGCGAGCTGCTTCAGAACCGTCAATTTCTACGATCCTGACGACGCTGTTCACCAATTCAAACAGATCAAAATTTGACACGGAATCGAAAGAAACCGTCGGAATTAAACCCTGGCAAATCGCCAGAAATCAGCAACTACAAAACCCTACGCATCGAGTTGGGCACGACCGCCTGGTCAAGAAACAGACAAGCGGAACGAGAACTTCTCCCATTTTTTCCCCTCATTTCCGAACAGAAATTGCAGAGAATTCAAGAACCGACCAACATCCGATGTACCCATCGCACGAAGGTTCCAACGAGAGACGAAAAACGAGCGGCGGTAGCGAAGATCGAGAACCTGATCGAATCGGAGGAGGCGAGGGAGACGATCGGCGCCGGCCGGATTTCGCCGCCGGAGGAATCTGGTTTTCCGCGGAGCGACGGAATTGGGAGCAAGGGATCGGGGAGAAGAAAGGGAGATTTTGCGGGAAAGCGAAAGGAAAAGACAAAATTTCTCTATTTATATATTTTCCACCTAGATTCGTCAAATGGTACGTGCAAGTTGCAACTACTACATGGGATGATTTATTCAGCTACCAAAATAACGTTATATATATAAATATATAAATATATATATAGATATATTAGTATTTGCGCTGATGCTTTGCTTCATAATTATGAATAAAGAGAAAATGGGTAATTACGTGAAAATGTGTCCGAAAGTAAGAATAAATTGAAAATTGTCATATCCTTTGTATTATTTATCGTAGGGGCAATTTGAATAATGCATTAAAAGTGGGACGAAGTCCACTTTTGACTTGACATAGTAGATATTCGACCCCCAAAAAAAAAACTTAACATAATAGATCCGTAATAGTTTAATCGTAATATTTCACGTTTTGGAAAAAAAATCATAAATGTTTCGTATTTATTTTATTATACTTTGACGTGATTAAAATTTATCGAAAGAAAGAATATTACTGGAGGTTTGGGCTTTGACACGATTCATTTCGTGCCTAGCTAGATAATAGATACCTAATTAGTCAATTTCATTACCAAAGCAATCCATTGCGTCTATGTAATATGTATAGTGATTAGGAATGTCTTTATTTAAAAAATCAAAATGATCTTGTTGTGATATCTCCTTTTCATTTTACAGCTCAATATAAAAAAAAAATGGCCAGCATGGGATAGTTTACATACAATGAATAAACTTCTTAATCGGTAGTTATTCCAAAATCCAAGATCGTTTGAGCTAATATAAATATATAATCATTTTATGGTTGACCATAACTAAACGACATCATAATTCTGGTCAATTAAAATAATTTGTTTGATTGATGATGAAATTCACACATAAATTCTTAGGAAAAATTTCAAATAAAGACCCGAAGTGCTTTCATTTTCTCAAATAAGGGCATGAATTGGACTTTGCATCAAATAAAGGCCTGAAATGCCCTTGTTTTCTCAAATAAGGATCTGAAGTAGCTATAACAGTTTCAAATAAAGGCCTCAGCCTACCGGCTCGCCGGTCGATCAAATTTTTCAATTGACTAAAAGAATTTTCATCTAAAAACAATTTTAACACAAATTTTAGTTAAATTAATTTTTAAAATTTTTTTTAAAAAGAAAAAAATAGGGGAGAGCTGGCAGGGCCGACAACTAGCCCTCCCCGCCTGTGGCTGCCGTCCCATCGCCAGTGGGGCGGCGATGATGGTTGGCCAAAGGCGAGGGCCTGCTGGCCCTCGCCAGAGCCAGGAAAGGGCGGCGACCCTCTCCTGGTTGGCCCTTGCTAAGGCGCCGATGACCCTGCCGATCATCGCCGCCACCCCACCGGCGGGGAGGGCCCTCCCCTTGTTGTTGTTGTTGTTGTTGTTTTTTTTTTTTTTTTAACTTTAGCTTCTTTTTTTTCCATTTTTGAGTTTGTTTTTTATGGAAGAAAACAGAAAAGAAAAAAAAGGAAAAAAAAATCAAAAAACTGAAAAACGAAAATACACTTGACTCTGGTGAGGTGAGGCCCTTTTTTGAGACTGAAATGGCCACTTCAGACCTTTATTTAAGACAAGGTTCACTTCAAACCCTTATTTAAGAAAATGATGGCATTTCGGGTCCTTATTTGATATATGGTTCACTTCAAGCCCTTATTTGAAAAAAATGAGAGCACTTCGGATCTTTATTTGGAATTTTCCCAAATTCTTATTATGTAAAGCATAAATCACAAAGAAAATTATTGTAAAAAAATTAACAGGATCTAAGTAATTTTTACTTTTTATTTTCAATCTTTTGGTGAATTTTATGAACTCAAAAAAAAAATTCTAACTTAAAGAAATTGAAAATTCTCAAACTATCAATTCAAATATAGATACATGTAGTCGTAAATAATGTTTTAGAAAAAAATGAAGATATAGATATTTTTCCTTTAAAACAATCGATTTCTTCTTTTTAGCAAAAAATAGAAAAATAATGTATTCGAAGGTTGAAGAAGGTACCAGAATGCTGCAAACCCGAAACCAGAAATGTATCATGTTCGGGGTCGTCTTCTTCGTCTTCTTATTCTTCGATCTTCTCGATCGTCAAAGAAGAAGAATTGACGGATGGGGATGATCAGAAGCAGCTTCTCCTTCGTAGCGGGGGCGGTGTGCGGGATCTACATAGCTCAAAACTACGACGTGCCCAACATCAAGGCCCTCGCTAACGACGCCGCTTGCAGGGCCAAGCAGATCGAAGAGAGATATCGCAAACCCAGCTCCAAGTCCGGAGACGATGGTCACCGCCATGTTTAGCTCCTTCAACACATTCTTTTTGTGGGTAGTGAAGTTTCTGTTTTGGGGGGGTGATCTCTGTTTCATGAACCTCTCTTTAACTGAGGATTCTTTGGGGGCTTTTCTTTTATATCCTAAATGCAAGTTTGTACCTTGAGATATTGGGTTTTCTTTGGCATTAGTAATGCAAAGGTGGAGATTTTCCTTTCTTCTTCATTCCAATATGTTCATAAACATTTGAGTGGATACAGGTACTGGTGTAGTTCAATGGGTAAATGTTGGATAAATAGAGTTTCGCTTTCTACTTAATTAGTCCTCTTTTGTGTTCTCAATTCGACTGGGGCAATTGGTTCTAAGGAATGAGTGATTCTGCTAGAAGCTGCTCTTGCTCTTTAACAGTCGTTGAGGGAGCTGGTCTCTCTTTTACTGGCCTCTGTTTTTGGGCAAATGAAGCAGTATGCAATGTGGTAGTGCAGCTTGATATGGTAGATCTTTCCCATGTATTGCGGAGTAGAATTTGAGGAACTCGAATGCATTTATCCTTCACTGCAGCTTGAAATTTTGCGTCGAATCAGTGGCTTACTCCTATTTCATGCCATGGGTTTTTGGCTACTCCTCGGGGTTGTGCTACTTCAGAATTACTTTTTGATATGTTGAATATGTAGACTTTCATTGTCAAGGTGTTTTTCTTCTCATGCTTTGATGAGATCCTTCTATTACCGTCTGTATTCTATTAGCAGGAGATTGGTCATTCTAGATTATCCTTACGTCTTTCTAATTGTTCGATTGTTATGTGTTCGCTCACGATAGATTCGTCTCTTCATCTGATTCTGTTTCTGTCTGCGATTCACATGTTGGTCTTGGATTGGAGAAGTGACTTATTCACTTTACTATTGTCTGAGTTGTTTGCAAGAATTCATCACAAGTTGGGGTGCAAGTTTTGATTAAAAGGTCTATGCTTTTGTTTTTCTGTTGCTTAAGCAAAAGAGGCTATAGGACCTTTCGCAATCCGTTATGTTTGTCTGTGAAGGTTATGTTTGTGTGTGAAGATCATCAAGAACAAGGTCATGATACTGTATTGGCCTTGCATGTTTCGAAATTGCGTAGCTCCGGTCTATACCTTCCGTTTCTATGTTCAATCACCCCTGAGATATCTAGCACTATGTACTGCGACTGCTTTGTCTGCACGACATGGATTTGGTCCCATTCTTTCAGACAAGGCAGGTAGCATCGATCAGTGCCAAATTTCCTATTTTCCCGAAATATGACTTTTTTTTATTTTCTGGAAATTTTTATGAATTTTTCTGGAATTTTTCAATTTTTATGCATTTTCTGAAAAAAAAATTAGTGAAATCTCAAAATTTATTGTAAAGGCCACGAAAAAGAGAGAAAATAAGGAGAATGCATTCTGGAAGAGAGAAGCTGCAAAAAGTAGCTTCTCTTTTTCTTGCCAAAAACTCATTCTGGAATAAAAAATGCATTCCAGAATCAAGAATGCATTCTGGAATCAAGTATTTTTAACAAACGCATTTTTATTCCAGAATGGAAAAATTGCTCCAGAATGCATTTCGGAAATTTTTTAACAAACGCATTTCTATTCCGGAATGCATTCTGGAGCAGAATTTCTGCTTCAGAATGGATTTCATGCGCGCCCTAAGTGGCTTGGGGATGAACCCTGAAGCACAGAACAGCTCTTGCATCATAAGAGCCATCACATAGTGGCGTATCAACAAGTAGCTCTTTGGACACACTGATTCCTCGTTAAATTCTGTTCTTCACTGAACAGTTTTCTTTTGACTAGTGCAGTTTGATGACAGGCTTAGTAACTCGCGGTTGAGTTCCCTTTGGATCATGAAATGGACAGATTCGTACGTCAAATTCAAAAGTTGGAAATTCTGTACAAACATTTTGTGTTCCCCAACTATAATCAGGACAAATTCAAGCTATATGTTTCTTCCCCATCCCCCAGATGAGTGGATCGTAGACGCTAACTTGTTAGAGAATTTTTCGTTTTGAGAAAACCCTTTTCTGTGTAAATTGGCTGGACATGGTAAGGCAGGAATATATGGCAAGGTAGCTGTTTGGATCCTCCTACGTTGTTTTAAAATCTTTGTGGCCTAATTATTCTTTTCTCCTATTATAGGAAATCCAGTTAGCTAGCTTCGTTAATAGCAATATTATGGACAGTAGGTGGAAGAACCCTTACAATAGACTCTGTTTATGGCCTTGAATGATGAGTTGGTTTGGCAACTATTGCTAGGAACGCCAGTTGACTGACCAATCTTCACGTGTAACATGCTCCCATGTCACCGACGTCTGATTGTCAAAAGGAAGATTACTTCTCAGTAGTCACCAGCTACCATATCGTTGCTTAAAACCGAATTGTTCCTCACACGAAGATCCTATTTTCACATACATTTCTCAAGATCTCACTAAAAAGAGAGTAGGCCAAAGATCTTCAGCCTGTTGTATTCTTTTGCCTTCTACAGCATCTTTGAATTACTAAATTTCATTCATTCTTCAACCAAGCAGTTGCAACCGGTACCCACAAGATGATGGTGACCTCTTTCTGCTTTGAGTTTGTTCCTGAAAAGAAGCTGTACCCGCTGGTCATCTCCAAAAAACTACCTTTGCTGTTGCAAACTCCAATAGTTAATTTGGTCTTTGGTTTGCTCTTTGGTTTTTAGTATTTCCCGAATTTCGAATTTCTGCAAAAATGAAATTTTTTGTAGACAAGTCAAGCCCAAAATGCGCCATTTTGCCACATCTACCAACCGCCCAGTACGTTCTTTTGAAAGTTCTGTCTCTCCGCGTATATACTCGTTCCTCTTCATGTTCGTGGAGACAAAGGCTGCCCTCCTCACAAGTCAATTCATAGACAGAGGTATCGATAACCACTCGCATTATGTAAGAATAATCAAACCCCTACAAAGGCTGCCCTCCCCACAAGTCAATTCGCGTATATGTAATGATATACCTATCAAACGCCTTTTGCAATTACACTTTGATTGCGGGAACGAAACTCTTTCAAGGTGCACTAGCTAGAGGTTGACTAATGAATTACTAAGCTTGTACCTTAGTTCGGCTCTCTCAAGTCCATATCAATTCATAACTTTGGTTCAAATTCTTAACATGCAAGATCATTTCAAATAGAATGTGCCAATAATCTATTTTTTTGTGGGTTAATTAGGGTTTGTTTGGTAACTATCCCGTTTTTTTATATTTCTATTCTTTTGTTCCCCGAAACTGAAAAAGAACAAAAATCCGTTTAGTAACATCACCTATTTTTTCTATTCCCCGGAATAGAATAGTGGCAAGGAATAGATTTGGAACATAAACAAGACGTAAAAAAGACATTCTTCTTTGTTCACGAGAACAATAAGGGCGTGCATGAAAACATTTCTCTTTCCCGACCCTATTTCTGGCTAGAAATAGAAAATCTATTTCTCTTTTCTACACGAGTTACTGAGCAAAAAGTAGAATTTTATAACGACACAAAATTTCTATTCCCGCTGATCGATGAGTAGCAGTGGTTGATGGCAAGCGGCAATGAACGGCCGGCGAGCGAGTGGCGATGGGTCGCGGCGGGCAGTGGCAACAGGCGGCGGCTAGCCAGCGAGCAAGCGGAGGCGGCGGGTGGGCAGCGAGCGACGACGATGGGCGGGTGGCAAGGATAAGCAATAAAAGAGAGTTGTTATTTTTGTTTTTGTTCCATAAATAAAAAAGTAGAAGATTTTAACTTCTTATTTCTGTTTTAAATCTATTTTTGGGCCAAAATTTGTCCCATAAATAAAAAAATGAAATTATTTTACCAAATCGATTTCTATTCCAAACTTGTTCCTAGGAATAAAAAAAATAAAAAAATCGGGAAACAGAATGGTTATCATTCACGCCCTAACTAAAACAAGTCATTTTCTTTTTTTTCTTTTCTTTTGTTCCTTCCTTCTTCTTCCTCCTTTAGTCGATCGTGCCTCTAGAATGGCCAGCGACTGGCCAGAGACAAGAGTCAGCGAGGCTCGGCCTCACGGTGGCTTGGTGCGAGGTCGGCTTCCCCTGGCCATGGCGAGGTCGCCACCCCAGCCACCACGAGGTCGACTTCGCCGGCCCTCGTCTCTAGTCGATCACCAACCATCGCCTAGACCTGGCGACCAGTTAAAGGAAGAAGAAGAAGGGAGGAAAAAAAGAAAAGAAAAAATTCAAAATATTAGATCTTAGAAAATTATTAAAAAATTATCCACATCACAAAAAAAATTTAACGGTGGTACCAAATGCTTTTCTATTCTTTTTCTATTTCAAGAATAGAAATTTTATGTAGTTACTAAACACGTTCTTTTGCTTAGAAACTAATAGAAAAAGAAAAAAACTATTTCTGAAAAAAATTATTTCCGGGAATAGAAATGTTACTAATACGTGAGGTGAGTGCACAATTATTAATATAACACTAAAGGAAAACAATAAATTGCAAGAAAAGAATTGAAAATCAAACATCACTAAACAAACAAATATTTTTTAAGTTTTCTTTTATCTTGAAATGAAAACTAAACTATATGTCATGCAATTTTACTTAAATAAACCTAACATGCAAACTATATAACATTCATATGATATTTTTTGTATTTTTAAAATTCGTAATTAAAAATTACCATTATTTAAACATTCAATCTTTCTATTCTAAATGATGTTTTTTTTATTGGACTCATAATTAAAAATTACTAAGAATCAACTATCTAGAGCAAGATAATATCTAATTTAAACCAAGAAATAAACTAAGTCAAATAAATCGATCTTAATCTTCTAGAATCTATCTAAATATGCTATCTACCCAAACTATCCTAACTTAACAAGAAAATTTTATCTAAATTTATTCTAATTTATTCTAGAATCTATCCCCACATGCAATATTATCTAGAGTGAATCTATCATGATCTTTCAAGGGAAAATTTTAAAAACCTATTCAGTAAATATTATATAATTTTTTTTGTATTTTTTAAATAAAGGAAACAAATCGATGATAAGATAATCACCAAGAACGAAATAGAAATCAAAGCACAAGATAAGCACAAAATATTCCGGTCGATCCAGATTTGATAACAAATAAAACCGGAGACTCATATCCTACAGCCTCGACTCCTCAATCTTTGCAGCCACCTCAGCAACAATGAGCTTAGTGAGAAGCAGCCCTCCTATTAAAGAAGCCGCCATAAGCATCGTGAAAACTGCACCCCAGCTCTCGGCAGAGATGTAGCCTGTTAACAACGGCCCGAACGCAGCCCCAATGGAGCCCGTTCCATTTATGATTGCCGTCACCGTGGCGAGTGCTTGCAAGTTCCCTTTCAGGGTACTGTGTGTCCCCAAGTCTGCCAAGACGGCTGTTGTTATTAGAGCATTAGGCCCGTTCACGAAAATGCCGGCAATGAGCATAAGTGTGATGTTTACGGACAAGGAAACGGATCCATAACATCTGTACAGAAAGAGCGCCGGAATGGCAAAGTACATGAAGCTCGCTGCTGTTATGGCCCTAGCACCAAGGCGGTCGGATATGTATCCGGTCAGGATCCCCCCAATGACTCCTCCGACATCAAACAGTGTAGACAAGTCTCCTGCTGTTTCGCTGGACAAGTACTCTCCATCTATAGCTGCAAAATGACGATAAGCACGTGAAAAACAGCATGACACAGTTCATAAAGCACAAAATCCATGACGAAATCACTCTTAAAAGTTGCCCCGCAAGCAGTTTAAACCCATCACAATCGGAATATAACCTGTGTCGCTGATGTAGAAAGGCAGCCAATATAGGAATGTGTATGAAACCAATTTGGCAAAGAAGAGGCAAAAGGAGAAGGCGCGACCCCCGGAATCTTCCACGCTTCAATGAACCCCACAGCTTGCTCCTTATTCTCCGGATCAGAGCTTAACAAAGGTTCTCTTAGTTCCTCTCCATTTTTCTTGGGCGCGTTCAGGTCTTCGTTTCTATCAGCTCCAACAGATTCAGGACTGACGGGCAGAAATAAGAAGACCGCTAAGCCCGTGAATGCAATTATGAGACCGGGCACAACAAAGGACCAACCCCATCCATAGCTCAACATAGCAGAAGCAACCAAAGAGCCCATTATACTACCAACAGATGTGTGAGCATTCCATATACCCATGATGAGCCCTCTCTTACTCTTGCCAAACCAGTTAACAACTACGGCAACAACCGGAGGCCACCCGGTTGATTGGAACAAACCAGCAACCATTTGCATAACGAGAAAGTAGTAGAAATTATGTATGTTTGCCCAGTAACCAACACCAAAGAGTGAAGTAAATAGACCAGTTCCAATCATCCCCACCGTTAGGAAAATCCTCAGATTCGTTCTATCACCCAAATGGCCAGAGCAGTACGTTCCCGCGGCATATGCGGAGAGGAAAGCCACGTCGAGGTCACTGAGCAATTCCGTGCCGTCTGATCCATCAAATGGGGCCCAACCACCATCGCTACCCAGTAGTCCGGAAACATTTCTGCCTTCAGGAGGACTAAGGAAATAGCCTCTCCTCCATGACTGAAACTTCGAGCCTACCTCGGATGCTGCGGGATCGAGAGTGCTCTTAACAATGCTTGTGGTTTTCCGATTAGCATTATAGCATGCATAGGCGAGGAATGTGACTATCAAGACGATACTTTGGTGCGTTCTGAAGGAAACGGGGCTTCTCTTTATGTATTCGACGAACGGAATACCTAGCGGCTTGCTGTAACCATCTGCTGCTGAAGACAATGAACCCATGTAGGAAATAAGGATTGCTCTGATACTGGATGCCGATGCTCAATCAGGATCAGAACCAGTATGTAGCTTTGATGGCCTCCCAAGGAAGCTGAACAGAAAGAGCACGTCCCATTATGAACAACAGTGGCAGTAAGGATTACTCGAATGTCATAATTTTTTTCAATCACTTGAATGTCATAACTTTTAAAAAAAAGTGTTGTAACTTTCAATTGATTATTTGATTGCCATAACTTTTTAAAAACGTTCACTCGAGTGTTGGAAATAGCACTTGTGGTGAACTTTATAAAAAAGTTATGATACTTAAGCAATCGATTGAAAAGTTTTATAGTACTAAAGTGATTGGAGAAAAAATTATGGCAATCAAGTGAATGTTGTACCTAATTTATGGCACTCAAGTGATTGAAAAAAATTATATCTCTCAAATGAGCATGGTACAAAAGTTATGATACATGTGTCCTTTTCTTGAACATAGAGTAATTGATGCCACAAGATTGAATGCTCAACGGATGCCACGACAACAAAAATCCTGCATAATTTATTGATTAATTGCACATAAATGGTTGATTCCTGCACAATACACTTTTGATCAAAAGAGTTTCACTAATTCCAACAATTTTTCCATTTTTGGATTTGAAACTTGCTTGAATTGGATCCGTTCGATTTAGAAATCGAAAATAGACTACACTTACAAAGTGGGAAAATTACCAAAAAAGTCCTAAACCTTTTGCAATTGTGCCAATTCAGTCATAAACCTTTTTTTTTGCCAATTCAATCCTAAACCTTTTGCAATTGTGCTAATTCAGTCCATCCGGCCACTTTTGGCTGGCCGGCGCTGATGTGGCCACCGGCCGGCTGACGTGGCGCCGGCCGGCGTCCACGTGGCAATTTTTAATAATTTTTTTATTATTTTTCGAATTTTTTTTTCGCCTATCTTCTTCCCCGGTAGCCGGTCCGGCGACCGGCGAGAGGCTGAGGCCGACGAGGTGGACCTCGCCGGCCATGGGCAAGGCTGGCCCTCGCCGGCACTGGCGAGGGCCAGCCTCGCCGTCGCCGGGCGAGGACGACCTCGCCATGGCCGAGGCGAGGCCTCGCCGTCGGCGGGCGAGGTCGACCTCGTCCGGCGACGGCGAGGCCGCCCAGATCTGGCGAGACCTCACCGTCGCCGGGCCAGCCTCGCCGTCGCCGGCGAGGCCTCGCCGGCGACGGCGAGCGAGGCCGACCTCGCCCCGCCATGGCGAGGTCGACCTCTTCCGGCGACGGCGAGGCGGCCCTCGCCGGTGCTGCGCGAGGCCGCCTCGCCCTTGGCCGGCGAGGTGGACCTCGCCGGCCTCAGCCTCTCGCCGGTCGCCGGACCGGCGACCGGGGAAGAAGATAGGCGAAAAAAAAAAAGAAAGAGAAAAAAAATTCGAAAAATAATAAAAAAATTATTAAAAATTGCCACATGGACGCCGCCCGGCGCCATGTCAGCCGGCCAGCGGCCACGTCAGCGCCGGCCGCCCAAAAGTGGCCGGATGGACTGAATTGGCACAATTGCAAAAGGTTTAGGACTGAATTGACAAAAAAAGAAGGTTTAGGACTGAATTGGCACAATTGCAAAAGGTTTAGGACTTTTTTGGTAATTTTCCCCTTACAAAGTTGTTCCAACTTATTAATTGGCACTAACCCTACATCTTTGCCCTAAGAAATGAATAAGTGCTTTCTACTCGAGTTACATCACATACTGTTTACACTACAACCCAAGAAAAAATGAGGGTTCTTGTAGAATGGGACAAAGGATGTCGAGCTAAGAGCACCTTTATTCATATATAATAAAAAGGGTGGGTGTAAGAATCCACAACTGATCATGTCCTTCAAGTCGTACGTTGCTTTCTACTATATCGTTTCAAATGAAGTTTTATCATAGCATTCCTCTAGTTTGGAACTGATATGTAGTTGATTCAATTAGGGAATCATGAATAGCAATTTGTTCGGTCGTTACATTGGCTTCTAAAGAAGTGTTAGAAATAATTCAATTTAACCCTCTAGCTTTGCTAATGTCTCGAATGAATTCAAAGACATATCTGAAGAAATTTTTGCTGTTGTTCAAAATGGTTCGTGGATTCCGAATAGCTATACTGGCTGAACCTAAACAGCTACACGAGCAAAGCCCATTACTACAATTGAATGATCTTTGAACTACAAGAATTCATTCATTCGTCAACCAAGCGGTAGCAGCCGGTGCCCACAAGATGATGGTGACCTCTTTCTGCTTTGAGTTTGGTCCTGAAAAGAAGCTGTACGTGTTGGTCATCTCCACAAAACTACCTTTGCTGTCCCAAACTCCAATAGTCAAAGGATTAGGTCTTTGGTTTGCTTTTTGGTTTTGAGTATTTCCCGAATTTCGAATTTCTGCAGAAATGAAATTTCTTTTAGACAAGTCAAGCCCAAAATGCGCCAGTTTGCCACCTCTACCGACCGCCGAGTCCGTTCTTTCGAAAGTTCTGTCTCTCCACGTATATACTCCTTCCTCTTCATGTTCGTGGAGACAAAGGCTGCTCGCCCCCTCAAATCAATTCATAGACAGAGCTATCGATAACCACTTGCATTATGTACGAATATCAAACCCCAAGAATTGTGGGTAAAGATATACATATTAAACTCCTTTTGCAATTACACTTCGATTGTAGGAACGAAACTCTTTAAAGGTGCATCACCTAGGGGTTGATTATTGGATTATTAAGTTTACACCTAGCTCGAATTTTCCCAAGCCCATATTAATTCGTAACTTAAGTTCAAGTTCTTATCATACAAAATCACTTCGGATAGATGGCACCACTAATCTTAGGGCATGTTTGATAAGCATCATGTTTCTCTATTTTTCTGTTATTTTATTTCTCGAAACTGAAAAAGAACATAAATCCATTTACTAATGTCAGCTAATTTTTCTATTCCCCGAAATAGAAAAGTGGTCAGTGAATATATTTGGAACAGAAACAAAAAGTAAAAAAGACATACTTCTTTGTTCCCTGGAACAATAACTAAAACAAATCATTTTCTTTTTTTCATTCCTTCTTCTTCCTCCTCTAGCCGGTCGCCGTGCCTCGGCCTAGCAATGGCTAGGCACGAGGTCGGCTTCCCCCAGCCATGGCGAGGCCGACCTCAAAGTGGCTGGGCAAGGTTGCTAGCCCAGCCACTGCGAGGTCGACCTCGTCGGCCCTCGTCTCTGGCCAATCATCGACCATCGCCTAGGCCCAATGACCGACTAGAGGAGAAAGAAGAAGGGAGGAAAAAAAGAAAAGAAAAAATTCAAAAAATTAGAAAAATCTCAGAAAATTAATAAAAATAAATCCATGTCACAAAAAAATTTAAGGATCGTACTAAACGCTTTTTTATTCTTTTTCTATTTCTAGAATAGAAATTTTGTACAGTTACCAAACACAATCTTCTGCTCAAAAACTTGTTAGGGGATATAAATAGAAAAACTATTTCTAAATAAAATTATTCCCTGGAATAGAAATGTTTCATAACGCACCGTTAGAAACCCAAGTAAAGTGTTTGGATATTTACTTTACTTTTACGAATTAGAGATTATGGATTCGGAGACTTGATTATCTTAGATTACTCTAACACTCTTTCGATACATTTCTCTTTTATATTCAAAAAAATATTTTGCAGTCAACTTGGATTAATTTTAACCTAGCCACTAATATGTAAGGTGAGTGCGCAACCATTAATGTAACGCTCAAGGAAAACAATAAATTGCAAGAAAAGAATTGAAAATCAAACATCACTAAACAAACAAATATTTTTTAGGTTTTCTTTTATCTTAAAATGAAAACTAAACTATATGTCATGCAATTTTACTTAAATGAACCTAACTTGCAAGCTATATGGCATGCATATGATTTATTTGGTATTTTTAAAATTCGTAATTAAAAATTACCATTATTTAAACGTTCAATCTTTCTATTCAAAGATGATGTTTTTTTGTATTTTTTATTAGACTCATAATTAAAAATTACTAAAAATCAACTATCTAGAATAATATAATATCTAAATTGAAAACCTATTCTAGAAATCTTATCTAATTTTTTTGTTTTTTTTAAATAAAGGAAACCAATCATTGATAAGATAATCACCAAGCATGAAATAGGCATCAAAGCACAAAGATAAGCACAAAATATTCCAGTCAATCCAAATTTGGTAACAAATAAAACCGGCAAATCGTATCCTACAGCCTTGACTCCTGGATCTTTGCAGCCACCTCAGCAACAATGAGCTTAGTGAGAAGCAGCCCTCCTATCAAAGAAGCCGCCATGAGAGTCGCGAAAACTGCGCCCCAGCTCTCTGTAGAGATTTAGCCTGTTAACAACGGCCCGAGCGCAGCCCCAATGGAGCCCGTTCCATTTATGATTGCCGTCACCGTGGTGAGTGCTCGCGAGTTCCCTTTCAGAGTACTGTGTGTCCCCAAGTCCGCCGAGACAGCCGTCGTTATTAGAGCATTAGGCCCGTTCACAAACATGCCAGCGATGAACATGAGTGTGATGTTTACGGGTAAGGAAACATGTCCATAGCATCCGTATAGAAAGAGCGCCGGAATGGCTAAGTACATGAAGCTCGCTGCTGTTATGGCCCTAGCGTCTAGGCGGTCGGATATGTAACCGGCCAGGATCCCCCCGATGACTCCTCCGACATCAAACAGTGTAGACAAGTCTCCTGCTGTTTCGCTGGACAAGTACTCTCCATCTATAGCTGCGAAATGACGATAGGCACGTGAAAAACAGCATAACACAGTTCTTGGATAGTAAACAAGGATGTGAAAAAGAGAGCTTTTGATGGTATTATGATGCATTTTACACTAAACGAATTCCATAAAGCACAATCCATGACGAAATCACTCTTGAAAGTTGCCCCGCAAGCAGATTAAACCATCACAATCGGAATATTACCGGTGTCGCTGATGTAGTAAGGCAGCCAATATAGGAATGTGTACGCAACCAATTTGGCAAAGAAGAGGCAAAAAGCGAAAAACGCCACCCCGGAATCTTCCACGCTTCTATGAACCCCACAGCAGCTTTCTCCTTATTCTCCGGATCAGAGCTTAACAAAGGTTCTCTTACTTCCTCTCCATTTTTCTTGGGCGCGTTCAGGTCTTCGTTTCTATCAGCTCCAACAGATTCAGGACTGACGGGCAGAAATAAGAAGACCGCTAAGCCCGTGAATGCAATTATGAGACCGGGCACAACAAAGGACCAACCCCATCCATAGCTCAACATAGCAGAAGCAACCAAAGAGCCCATTATACTACCAACAGATGTGTGAGCATTCCATATACCCATGATGAGCCCTCTCTTACTCTTGCCGAACCAGTTAACAACTACGGCAACAACCGGAGACCACCCGGTTGATTGGAACAAACCAGCAACCATTTGCATAACGAGAAAGTAGTAGAAATTATGTATGTTTGCCCAGTAACCAACACCAAAGAGTGAAGTAAACAGACCAGTTCCAATCATCCCCACCATTAGGAAAATCCTCAGATTCGTTCTATCACCCAAATGGCCAGAGCAGTACGTTCCCACGGCATACACGGAGAGGAAAGCCACGTCGAGGTCGCTGAGCAATTCCGTGCCGTCTGATCCATCAAATGGGGCCCAACCACCGTCGCTACCCAGTGGTCCGTGAAGGAAACAGATTCCTAAACATAATACAAAAATTGCGGAAAAACGTGCCCATTCTATACTTGAATCACTGATCGTTCGAAGTATATCACGTAAACGAACATACCTCTTTGCCACAGATTAAATGCACTTATCGCAGCCTCGAGAGAGAGAACAATCCTTAGATTGTTGAACAAAGTTCCTTCTTCTTTGTCCTTTAGTGAGAATAAGTTTTCTGATGATGAAAATGCAACCCACACACACTCTTACGTGTGTTCTCACTTTTGTTTCTAGACAATAACTGCCCATCATGGGCGGCCCATCTTCACAAAGAAAATCCATCATCTCCCACTCGCACATGGTGGGCTAAACATTAACTCTCTCTTCTTTGCAATATTCATACTAGCAAATAATCCGTGCGACCAGCATACTTCGAGAGCTCGTTGCGATGCATATGTTAGGAATACATAGCAGCTCAAAATTGGGTACAACGTTTTCCGAGTAGATATAGTATGTAGTCCCCTAGATCAATCAGTCATATTTATATCCCCTTTGATCTCTTTTAGTATCCCGTATATTGTATTCACAACTATGATTTACTTAAAATCATAATTGGTCGACCTGTGAATACAAACATAGAATGTGACATCATAATAAATTGATATTCCTCTTTCCTTCAATCTCTCTATTTCAGTCCAGCTCGCTTTTCTAGAAATGCCCCATTAGATCGAATCATTCATGACCATTGGCAACATCCTAAGATAGCGAACACTGAATAGAAACTTTGAGAATAAGTTAGAGTCATGAGGGCACTAAATGAGGAACTCATATTCTCAAGAGTCTCACACGGCATAAAGTTGAGATCAAAAACTTTTTCCACTCTTATCGGTCGTCTTATGCATACGTAGTATGAAATATGTATTACGGTATTAACTCCTTTCCCGTGGAGCGTATGTCTTTACATTCAATACCGTACAGATGATAGTTCAGACATACCTAATGTCTAAACTTGAGTTCACGTATCTACTCCTCTAAAGAATCCATTAGAACTCACATCTGGCATCAAAGACAGATAAAGTAAAATATGTGGGTTATTTTACTTTCGGACATAGTAAATGTTATGTCCTCATCTTGGCACTTAGCTAAGGCAACATTTTTATTTTAAGCTTGAGCTCTCGATTATCACCTAGATAATAAGCCTAAAAATTGTCTCATCTCTATTTATCGCACAGTAAATAGAGGCGATTACCCGTGTAAGTGGGCTAATCTCATCTGTCAGACATACTTTCTCGATATAATGCACTAAGCATTAAGATGCATAAATATTAAATAAATTCATAGGCATTAATAATGAGAGAGCAACTTCATTAAATGTGAACACTCAGGGAAAAATACAATATTCAGTACATCACTTTCTACGCAGTCCCAGAGATTTTACATGACTATAGAAAACATCTCTTGGAATTGGCTTCGTCATAAGATCTGCTATCATTCTATGCGTAGATATGTACTGCAAGTTCACATCTTTTCGTGCAACCATACCCTTGACAAAGTTATACTTGGTATCTATATGTTTGGTCTTGCCATGATATTTCGGATCCTTGGTGTATGCTATCGCTGCTTGACTATCACTATTGACTAACAATGAGTTTTCAGCATTCTTAGCAATACCTAAATGATCCAAAAATCTCTTAAGCCAAACACCTTCTTGTACTGCTCCTGACAACGCCACGAACTCAGCTTCCATCGTGGACAATGCTATACATGTTTGTTTCTTACTGCTCCAAGATATGGCGCCATTATTCAGTAAGTAAACAAAACCAGAGGTAGATTTCCTTTCATCTAAATCTCCTCCCCAATCAGCATCTGATTAGCCTTCAAGTCGCAGAACCTTGCTTTGATACCAATGAAGGAAACAGATTCCTAAACATAATACAAAAATTGCAGAAAAACGTGCCCATTCTATACTTGAATCACTGATCGTTCGAAGTATATCACGTAAACGAACATACCTCTTTGCCACAGATTAAATGCACTTATCGCAGCCTCGAGAGAGAGAACAATCCTTAGATTGTTAACACGTTTCATTTGTTCCTTCTCTTGTGGAGTCTTAGGACACAACCTATGGCTCAATCCTTCACCTTTTGCAATAGGAGTATCCATGGGTTTACAGTCTTGCATACAAAATCGTTCAAGAACTTTATTTATATAAGTCTCTTGCGAAAGAGACAATAATCTCTTGGAACGATCTCTTGAAATCTTAACTCCAAGAATATATACAGCCTCACCCATATCTTTCATCTCAAAATTAGACGATAACCAACTCTTAATAGTATTAACCAACTCCATATTGCTTCCGGCAATCAGTATATCATCAACATATAATGATAAAATCACAAATTGATCTTTGGATCTTTTGATATACACGCAATGATCTTCATCAATCATTGTAAAATCAAACGCCACTATGGCATTATGAAAACGTATATACCATTGTCTCGAAGACTGCTTAAGGCCATATATCGATCTTAGAAGTCGACATACTTTTTGTTCTTGGCCTTTCACAACGAAGCCAACTGGCTGCTTCATGTAAATTTCTTCTTCTAATTCTCCATTTAAAAAAGCAGTCTTTACATCCATTTGATGTAATTCAAGATCCATGCTTGTCACTATTGCCAGAATAAGGCGAATTGAGGTAAATCTCACTACAGGAGAGAAAGTTTCTTCATAATCAATTCCTTCCTGTTGATTATACCTTTTCGCCACTAGGCGAGCCTTATATCTTTCTATTGAGCCATCGGATTTGCGTTTTATTTTGAGAACCCATTTATTCCCAATAGCTTTGCGTCCTTCTGGAAGATCAACCAGTTCCCAAACATGGTTTGACTTCATTGACTCCATTTCTTCTTTCATTGCAATCATCCATTTTTCTTTGTTAGGGCAATTTAGAGCCTCATTTACATTCGTCGGCTCGTCTTCATCTTGTGGAGCGATCATGAAAGTTTCCCCTTCAATGTCAAAACGTCGTCGGGGAATACTTTTGCGACTTGTTCGCCGTATGGGAGATTGTACACGTGGTATATCATTCTCCATTATGCTCCCACTTGGATTAGATAATGACGGAATCGTCTCATCAAAAGGTTGCAATTGAGATTGAGTCGAATTCAATTCCTCACTTCTCACATTGCTTCCACTTGGACGAACTTTATCGATTTCACTATCAGGATCCAAGGTTTCAAATAGTGAGTAGTTCTCACCTATTTCGCCCTTCTTAGGAAACTCATTTTCTAAGAATGTGACATCTCGTGATTCAAATTCAGTTATACTCCCACTTTCTTGCTCACCTATAAATACATATCCTTTTGAGGTTTCCGAATACCTTATGAAGATACTCTTCTTACCTCTAGGACCTAATTTCCCATACTTATGAGAAGATTCATGTGTATAAGCGGCACGACCCCAAGGTTTCAGAAAACTCAAAATGGGTTTTCTACTTGTCCATAACTCATACGGAGTGGAAATAACTGATTTAGAAGGCACACGGTTAAGTATGTAGGCAACAGTTAATAAAGCGTCACCCCAAAAGGTGATTGGTAAGTTAGCCTGCGCCATCATGGACCTAACCATTTCTAGTAGGGTTCTATTTCTCCTTTCCGCAACACCATTTTGTTGAGGAGTATAGGGAATAGACAACTGTCTTTCTATTCCCTTTTCATCACACAAATTTTTGAACTCATCAGATAGATATTCTCGACCTCGATCGGATCTCAATGCTTTTATTTTCTTATCTAATTGATTTTCCACCAAGTTCATAAATATCTTGAAGCAACTAAAAGCTTCAGATTTATGAGAAATCAAATAGACATATCCGAATCGAGTATAATCATCAATAAATGTGATAAAATAAACAGCCCCATGTCTAGCCCTCACATTCATTGGACCACAAATGTCAGAATGGATTAACTGCAAAGGAAATTCAGCTCTTGTTCCTTTTCCAAATGGTTTCCTTGTTGTTTTCCCAGCTAGGCAGTGTTCACAAGTGGGCAAATCGACTTTTTCAATATTGCCCATTAAGCCTTCTTTGGCTAATCTATTCATTCGTTGTTGGCCTATATGGCCAAGCCTAGCATGCCATACGTTCACATCATTATCACACGAAGTAGAAGACGTGAAATGGGAATAACAAACATTGATATTTACAGAATCAACATCCAGTACAATAAAATCATCTAGAAAATAACCACAACCATAATAACTCGTACCTAAATACAAGTCTACACCATTGTTATGGAAGTTCAAATTAAAACCAAGTCGAATCAACACTAAAACAGACACTAAGTTCCGACGAATTTCCGGAGCATATAATACATCATGTAGGAACAAAATGCGTCCACCACGCATAATTAACTGGCAGGTGCCAATTCCTTTAACCTCAGCTCTGGAGTTGTTCCCTACATAAATCCATTTAGTTTCCATTGGAACTCGTTGGAATTCTACGAAGGCTTCTCTATCCTTCGCTACATGGTCTGTTGCTCCCGAATCTACAGTCCACAAAAGATTTGATTCAGTTAGAAATATAGAACTTGATACATAAACAAAGTTCTCAATAATACAAGATGAGTTAACCTTCTTTGGCTCATGACAATCGCGAGCAAAGTGGCCTTTCTTGCTATAGTTGTAGCACTTCACTCTTGACATCTTTTTCTCATGAGGACGCTTTCCTCTTTGGTATTGTTCATCTCTTGGTTTCTTCCCCGAAGAACTCGCTCTCTTACCTCTCCACCTTCTGAACGAATCAGGATGCTTGCGCTTAGAGCTCGAAGGCCCTTGTGAGCTAGAACCTGCATAGTAAATGTCAATTACCGGCTTATCCGCCAGGAGGCGGTCCTCCTCTAGCTCTAAGTGGCGCACTGCATCTTCAAAGGTTTTGATGTTCTCATTGTGTGTTAGGTGCAACTTCATATGCTCCCAACTTTGAGGCAAAGAACGAATCACTGCTTGCACTTGCTGCTCATCAGTCAGAACATGGCCAGCATCCTTCAGCTCATTAATCATGTTTGACATTTTCCTTAAATGTTGTTTCGTGGACTGACCATGTGGCTTCTTATATGAGTCAAATCTTATAGTGAGCTGTCTAAGCTTGGTTACAGATGTATGACCAAACCTTGCTGCCAATGCTTCCCACATCTCCTTAGCATTTTCAAAACGCCTAAACTCTCGCATGACATCATTTTCCATGCTACTCAGCAACGTGATGCGAGCAAGGGAGTTCATCCTTTTCTATACAGCAAATGCATCCTTATCTCTCTTATGTTGTGCAGTGTTTCCGTCTTCAGGCTCTACCATAACCAGGTTAAGAGCTTCAAGAGCCTCTTGCTCTTCCAGCACATATTGAATTTTCATATGCCAAATTTCATAATTATCACCATTGAGCTTCTCTCCTTTGTTCAGTTCAGCAACTATATTCTTTGATGCTGAAGCCATGGTATCTGAACATTTCAGACATATACGCACGAATTATTAATGCCACTCATTTATGCATCAATTTTACACAAACTGATTATATTAATGAATAATTTCACATAGGCTTTAGATTCGAAAGTTCACTATGTTCCCAATCATCATCAAAAACCTAATGTGAAATTACCGTTAATGTAATCATTAAGGTAAATTTACGTTCTTTAAAGTTACTAAAACTTTCAGAACTCCCACTCAACCAGATAATATTAATAAGACAGATATTATGATATAATAGCACCATAAACTATTCATAACAGAAAATATCCGTCAACATCTATTCATTTTAGAACTATTTACATGAGGAACAAATCCATCATAGGAAATAAACATAAACACCAACATAAAAAGAACCATCCACCCAAGATATTTAACACCAACCTATAGTGAACATATCCATAAGAGCTTACAAAAAATAGATAAACACAATCAGGTGGTGATCTTCTTACTATAAACCGGAAATGACTCATGAAAATCCTCAGAAAATTCTATTTTCTTTGGTATCCAAATGGAGGCACCCGGAAAACCCCTAAATTCGGGCAACGTATTGCGCCGAGACCGATTCAATGTAAGGGTTGACGTCCTCCTTGCCCCGACCCGTATGTACTCTATCATGAATTGCTCCACAATCATCTTATAGCTCGGACCTTCTAAGGCGTTCCAAACCCTATCAATCATTCTTCCCAACTCATCAGGAATGGTGCATTTGAGTGCTCCGACCATCACATACCCTGGCATTACAAAACCGTTCCAAATGATATTTTGTATCATTTGGTTGACCTTGATGATGTGTGTCATCATGTCATCATCAAGATCCCACCAAGAAAGAGCCACTTGATTCTTAGTTTCTCAAGCTTCTTCTTTGAGCCGCCGTTCTAGGGATAATAGGGGTTCGATATCTTCGTACCATTATTCCTGCAACAAATGCAGAAAAAATGAAAGGATTACTCATAATCCAAGGTACAACATTTCAAGAAACACATTCTACCCCTTCTGACCCTTTTTTTTTTTTTCGCCGGTCAACGCCGGTCAATGGTCAACGGGTCAAGTCTACGGGTCGGGTGGACTATCGGGTCAAGTCGGATCCGGGTCGGGTCGGGTCTGAGAAAACCCGGTTGGGCAACCGCATGGCTGACATCAGCGTGACGTCAGCCACACCGCACACGCCCTCATGGCGCGTGCGGTGCACGCGCGCTAGAGGAACCGCCACGCACGTGCCGGCAAGACCGCCACTTGCGGCGGCGCGTGTGGGCGCGTGCGGCTCCCCCCGGCGGAGTGCCACCCGTCATTTTGCTCGTATCGACGAGCACTACGACCCTATGCCTTCAAAAATAAAATTTATCGCACGGAATTTCGAAAAACGATCCCGAACAGTACGGTCGGTGTCGGTTTTCGTACCCGAGCGTTCGTCGGCGCTGTTTCACGAATTCCGGCCATCAATCCGAGTAATAAGCATATTAAACGATCAGGAAACAAGAACTCTTGCTCTGATACCAATAAAGGAAACAGATTCCTTAAATGTTGTTTCATGGACTGACCATGTGGCTTCTTATATGAGTCAAATTTTATAGTGAGTTGTCTAAGCTTGGTTACAGATGTATGACCAAACCTTGCTGCCAATGCTTCCCACATCTCCTTAGCATTTTCAAAAAGCCTAAACTCTCGCATGACATCATTTTCCATGCTACTCAGTAACGTGATGCGAGCAAGGGAGTTCTTCCTTTTCCATACAGCAAATGCATCCTTATCTCTCTTATGTTGTGCAATGTTTCCGTCTTCAGGCTCTACCATAACCAGGTTAAGAGCTTCAAGAGCCTCTTGCTCTTCCAGCACATATTGGATTTTCATATGCCAAATTTCATAATTATCACCATTGAGCTTCTCTCCTTTGTTCAGTTCAGCAACTATATTCTTTGATGCTGAAGCCATGGTATCTGAACATTTCAGACATATACGCACGAATTATTAATGCCACTCATTTATGAATCAATTTTACACAAACTGATTATATTAATGAATAATTTCACATAGGCTTTAGATTCGAAAGTTCACTAGATTCGAAAGTTCACTATGAATAATTACACAAACTGATTTTCCAAATGGTTTCCTTGTTGTTTTCCCAGCTAGACAGTGTTCACAAGTGTGCAAATCGACTTTTTCAATATTGCCCATTAAGCCTTCTTTGGCTAATCTATTCATTCGTTGTTGGCCTATATGGCCAAGCCTAGCAGTCCGGAAATATTTCTGCCTTCAGGAGGACTAACGAAATAGCCTCTCCTCCATGGCTGAAACTTCGAGCCTACCTCGGATGACGCGGGATCAAGAGTGCTCTTAGCAATGCTCGTGGTTTTCCTATTAACATTATAGCATGCATAGGCAAGGAATGTGACTATCAAGACGATACTTTGGTGCGTTCTGAAGGAAACGGGGCTTCTCTTAATGCATTCAACGAGCCGAATGCCTAGCGGCTTGCTGTAACCATCTGCTGCTGAAGACACTGAACCCATGTAGGAAATAGGATTGCTATGTAACTTTGATGGCCTCCTGAGGAAGCTGAACAGAAAGATAACGTTCCATTATAAACAACAGTGGCGATAAGGACACCTAAGTGCCATAACTTTGGTACCACGCACACTTGAGTGTCATAACTTTTTTTTTTCAACCATTTGAATGCGATAACTTATAAAAAATGGTTCACTCGAGTGTTGCAACTTTCAATTGATTATTAATTGCCATAACTATTTTAAAAATGTTCACTCAAGATAGCAGTTGTGGTGAATGTTATAAAAAAATTATGATACTTAAGTAATCACTCGAGTGATAGGAGAAAAAATTATGGCAATCAAGTGAGCGATAAAAAATTATGACTCTCAAATAGGCGTTTTACAAAAGTTATAGCATTGTGATGTGCTTTTTAATCGAAAATAGAATAACTGATGCCACAAGATCAAATGCTCCACGGATGCCACGACAACAAAAATCCTACATAATTTATTGGTTAATTGCACGCTATAAGGTCATAAAGCACGATGGCTACAAAGAGCAAAGCCCATTACTACAATTGAATAATTGAATATGCTTCTTGGATTCCGACAAAAAAAACTTAAAATATGCTTCTTGGAAACAAAGTTTCTGGATTGAAATCTTCACAAATGCCGGAATGTTTTGATCTTCATTCAATAGCTGTACGTACTGTTTCCAAGTACTTGTTGAGTTTTGGAATAAGAATACCACAAGTACTATAAGTGCCATAATTATTTTTCCGATCAATTAAATGTCATAACTTCTAAAAAATGTTTACTAAAGTGCTATAACTTTCAACCAATCACTTGAGTACCATAACTTTTTAAAAACGTTCACTAAGGTGTTCAAAATCCGACGTGGCATAGCACATTTATACTAAGTTTTTTTAAAAAGTCACGGCACTTAAGTGATCGATTGAAATCGACCAAAAAAAAGTGATCAATTGAAAAGTTATATGATGCTCAAGTGATCGGAAAAATAATTACGGCACTCAAGTGAACGTTGTACATGAAAAATGACGTTCAAGTGATCGAAAAAAAAGTCACGGCCCTCAAGTGAGCCGCACAAAAATTACAACACTTGTGGTGTCCCTGACTTTTCATTCACGTCTATCTTAGATAACAAGTCCCAAAAAAACAGAACAGCAACAAGTTAATTATCAATGGAGATGATCCTAGATGATCCATGGCTTACACAGAACTCTGAACTTTTAACAGAAAGAAAAACGATCATGCTGAATAAAAGTATACAAAAATCAAAGAGCCTTACGAGCAAAGCAAATTCCTTTCGACAGATTTTTTTTTTAATCGAAAGAAAATCGTACTCATCAAGAAATCCACACCATCACTCAAGATCAAGATATAACCGAAAAATTCAGCGACAGAATTTGACATTACTGTGGAGAACACAAAATTTAAGAAGAGGCATTGTCCAGAGGAGCAGCAGTCAATACCTCTTTGCTCGAACACTGTTATTTATTCTTGTCTTCCTCCTCTTAAAACCTCCGTTTCTCCCCCCGTTTTTCCTCCTCTGCTTTCCCTTCTAAGCGGGGAAACGAACTAGAGAGCTGTCAAATATCGATCCATTTACGGAACATTCTAAATCAGCCCGTGCAATTATAGCACGTGCTGTCCGAACTAGAACGAGTGGCGGAAAAACACTAGGAGAGGTAGATGAAGATTAAGGTGTTTGGATTGATTGGTAGGATATAGATTTGGTGGCCAGAGAATGGCCAGCATGCAATACAGAGATATCTGATGATAACGAAGGCTCATAGATAGGCTGTAGTGGTGACTGTTCACGAAGTACAAGCAGATGACACCCACAAAGCTCCTCTACCTGAGATAAGATAAGATATTCAGTAAAGTTATCCATCTTGCTCCCTTTTTTTTCCTTTGGTATCCCATTGTCATTATTTTTGCATTCTACCTTCGTTAAAGTGCCAAGCCTGGTCCATCCTCACATGTTAATCCCCGTACACACACGTCGAACATTTAGTTTCCGCGATCTAACAGTGGTATGAGAGCCTCGCTCGGTTGGTATTGGGCGCTTGTCCTTACCACCCTCTACTAAAATCACCCATTCGCATTTTCCGGCACCAAATTTCATCGACAATGCTGCCTTCATCGTCATTTGCTATTCCTATTTTCGATGGGAATAACTACGATTGTTTATAGACCTTCTTTTTATAAGGAAATGCGGTTAGCTAGCTTCATTAATGACGACATTATGTAAAGACCCCGGACAATATGTTGGCTTGATCCGCCTCTGTAGGGCCCATCTAACATTAAAAAGAAAAAAAAAGAAGAGAAAAGTCAAAAAGAAAAGAAAGCCGTTGCTTCGCTGTGTGCCCAAGAAGAGATAGAGAGAGCGCTCACCGAAGAGAGCACACGTAGAAGAAGAAAAAAGAGGGCAACGGCTTCCGGCAACAATTTCACGGCTAAAAGTTGTCAGCATTGGCTCAAATTTTCAGTATATTGAGAGCAAGGGATACAAGTGGATCGGTTTAGTTCGTTGAGAACCTTATCCGAATTCTTCAATTGCGGTTAGGGTTTCTTATTTCATTTATGTTAATCTACCTTCGTAATGATGGAAATATTGTTGTATTGTTAATGTTGAGCCTCTAGTGTGTGACTAAAGAAAAACAATTTGTGTATCCTACTATTTTTTGTGATTAGCGGAAGTTTTTGGGTCATCTGTGTGGTTTTTCCACGTTGTAAAATCTTGTTGTTATTGTTATCTTTGTTTTCTTATCATTTCGGCATTATATTTACATATTGCGAAATTGTATTTTTTGGAATATTGCTAGTTATTGCTGAGATTAAATTGATTTTGGTCGATTTAGTTTTGGGGAAAATGTTGATCCTGGATTGGGTTGGTTCTTGGTGAATTGTTGCCCGGTTTTGCCCCACACAATAGACTATGTTTATGGCCTTAGACATGTTTCTTTGGTTTGTTCACAATACACTATGCTCATATACACCAGCGTTTGGCAGATGAATGCAACTGTTGCTACGAACGCCAGTTGACTGAACGATCATCACGTGTAACATGCTCACAAGTCACCAACGTCATATTGTCAAAAAGAAGATCGCTTCTCGGTAGTTACCAGCTGCCATATTCATTGCTTAAAACCGAAAAGTTCATCACACGAAGATCCTGTTTTCACGTACATTTCTCTTGATCTCAACAGAAAGAAGGTGAAAGATCCTCAACTTTTTGTAGTTTTTCCCCTTCTGCGTCATGTTTGAAAGTACAAAATTTCATTCATTCTTCAACCAAGCAGTCGAAGCCGGTGCCCACAAGATGATGGAGACCTTTCTGCTTTGAGAATGGTCCTGAAAAGAAGTTGCACCTGTTGGTCATCTCCACAGGACTACCTTTGTTGTTGCCAACTCCAAAAGTCAAAAGGATTTGGTCTTTTGCATTGGAAAGTTTCAAGATTAAACAGGCAAGTTTTTTGAGACAAAAAGCTGAAAATGCCCCAAGTAATCCACATGGTTGAGAATCCGACAACATATACAAATATGCTCATATATTTAAACCAAATAGTTTCCTTAATAGGCGGGACTCTTTTTCCCATGTCCACTTTACAAAGGGAAAAAATCAGCAATGATCTTTCCTTTAAGTAATCCACATGATATTCACCAGAAATGTACAAGAAAAAGAACATACAAAGAAGCAGAACAACGGCCGGCCCTCCCCGCGAGTCCGTTCTTTACAAAGTTCCTGTCTTTCCGCGTTCATACTCCTTCCTTTGCCTGCTTGCGAAAACCGAGGATGCCCTCCCCTCAAATCAATTCATAAACAGAGGTATCGATAACTATTTGCAATGCGCTGGAACAATCGAACCCAAAGAATCGTGCGGAATGATACACATATCGAACTCCTTTCACAATTACACTTCGACTGCGAGAGGCCTTGACGCGGAACTCCTTCGTGCCCTCGACTCCTCAATCTTTTCAGCCACCTCGGCAACAATGAGCCGGGTGAGAAGCAGCCCCATGAGCATCGTGAAAACTGCGCCCCAGCTCGTTGTAGAGATGTAACCCGTTAACAACGGCCCGATGGCAGCCCCGATGGAGCCTGTTCCATTTATGATTGCCGTCACTGTGACAAGTGCTCGCGAATTCCCTCTTAGAGAACTGTGTGTCCCCAAGTCCGCGGAGATGGCCGTCGTTATTAGAGCAAAAGGCCCATTTACAAAAATGCCGGTGATGAACATGAGTGTGATGTTTACTGACAAGGAAACGGATCCATAGCTTCTGTAAAGAAACAGTGCCGGAATAGCGCAGTACACGAAGCTCGCTGCCGTTATGGCCCTAGCGTCTAGGCGGTCGGATATGTAACCGGCCAGGATCCCCCCAATGACTCCTCCATCATCAGACAGTGTAGACAAGTCTCCTGCTGTTTCACTGGACAAGTACTTTCCATCTATAGCTGCAAAATGACAATAAGCACTTGAAAAACAGCATAACACAGTTCTTCGATGGTAAATGAACAGAGTTATATAAAAAGGCGAAACAAAGAGCTTTTAATGGTATTATGATGCATTTTAGACTAAACAAATTCCATAAAGCACAATCCATGACGAAATCACTCTTAAAAGTTGCCCCGCAAGCATATTAAATCATCACAATCGGAATTTACCTGTCCGGCTGATGTAGAAAGGCAGCCAATATAGGAATGTGTACGCAACCAATTTGGCGAAGACGAGTCAAAAAGCAAAAGGCGCCACCCCCGGAATCTTCCACGCTTCCATGAACCCCGCAGCTTGCTCCTTATTCTCCGGATCAGAGCTTAACAATGTTTCTCTCACTTCCTCTCCATTTTCCTTGGGAGGGTTCAGGTCATCGTCTTTATCAGCTCCAAACAGATTCAGGACTGACGGGTAGAAATAAGAAGACCATTAAACCCATAAATGCAATTATGAGAAAGGGCACAACAAAGGACGAACCCCATCCATAGCTCAACATAGCAGAAGCAACCAAAGAACCCATAATACTACCAACAGATGTGTGAGCATTCCATATACCCATGATAAGCCCTCTCTAACTCTTGCCACACCAGTTACCAACTACAGAGACAACCGGAGGCCACCCGGTTGATTGGAACAAACCAGCAACCGTTTGCACAAGGAGAAAATAGTAGAAATTATGTATGTTTGCCCAGTAACCAACACCAAAGAGTGAAGTAAACAAACCAGTTCCAATCATCCGTACCGTTAGGAAAATCCTCAAATTCGTTCTATCACGCAACTGGCCAGAGCAGTACATTCCCACAGCATACACGGAGAGGAAAGCCATGTCGAGGTCACCGAGCAATTCCGTGCCGTCTGATCCATTAAATGGAGCCCAACCACTATCGCTACCCAGTAGTCTGGAAACATTTGTGACTTCAGGAGGGCTAAGGAAATAGCCTCTCCTCCATGGCTGAAACTTGAAGCCTACCTCCGATGACGCAGGATCCAGAGTGCTCTTAACAACGACCGTGGTTTTCCTATTAGCAAGATAGCATGTATAGGCAAAGGAATGTGACTATCAAGACAATACTTTGGTGCGTTCCGAAGGAAAGGGGGCTTCTCTTTATGTACTCAACGAATTGAATACCTAGCGGCTTGCTGTAACTATCTGTTGCTGAAGTCTCTGACAATGAATTCATGTAGGAAAAAAGGATTGCTCTGTTACTGGATACCGATGCTCTATCAGAACAGAACCAGTATGTAACTTCGATGGCCTCCCAGGGAAGCTGAACAGAAAGAGAACGTCCCATTATAAACCAACTGAAAACAGTGAAACTGATGCAACAAGATTGAATGCGACAGCAAAAATCCTGCATAGTTGATTGGTTAATTGCACGCTATAAGGTCATAAAGCGCAACAACTACACGAGCAAAGCCCATTACTACAACTGAATAACTGAATATGCTTCTTGGAAACAAAGTTTCTGGCTTGAGATTCTAAAAAAATGCCGGACAGTTTCGATCTTCATTCAGTAGCTGTACATACTGTTTCCAAGTACTTGATGAGCTTTTTATTAACGTCTATCTTGGAGGACAAGTCCAAAAAACAGAACTGCAACAAGTTAATCATCAATGGAGGAGATCCTAGATTATCCATTGCATCCACAGAACTCTGAACTTTCGTTCTTAAGAATGAACATCAGAATTCAGACAAATAAAAACCAAGAAATCTGACGGACACGATTGACTTTGAAACACCAGCTCACTTTTCTTTATTCATTCGAAAACACCAGCTCACTCACAAACAGAAAGAACGAGTACCCAAAAACTGAAAATGCAAAGAGAAAAACGATCATGCTGAATAAAAGCATTCAAAAATCAAAGAGCGTACGAGCAAAGCAACTCCTTTTGACTGATGTTTGACCTCCAGAAAATCCACACATGGCTCTAATCCAGCTCTTAGTGATTAAGCACTCTCCATCAAGAAATCCACACCATCATCACTCAGGAAATAACCGAAAAATTCATCGACAGAATATGACATTACGGTGGAGAAGCTGAAAAAGTCAACGGGTACACAGAAGTTAAGAGGAGGCATCGTCCAGAGGAGCAATTAATTAATACCCCTTTGCTCGAACAATGTCATCTTTTCTTGTCTTCCTCCTCATAAACCTCTGTTTTGGTCTTTCTTCTCTGTTTCCCCCCGTTTTTCCTTCTCTCTTTCCTTCTCAGCGGCGAAACGAAGAAGAAAGCTGTTGAATGTTGACCCATTTCCTGAACTTTGTAGATCAGTCCACACAATTCTAGCATGTGTCGTACGAACTAGAATGAGTGGCAGATAAACACCATGAGAGGTAGAATTAGTGGACAATGCATGGACAGCATGCAATGTTCAGAGATATTAGACAAGGAATGTCGGTCGAAGAAGGCCTATAAATAGGCTGTAGTGGTTACTGTTCACGAAGTACAAGCGGAAGACACACCCAAAGTTCCTCAACTCGTAATAAGATATCCAATATAGTTTTCCATCTTGCTCCCTTTTTACCTTACTGTCCCATTGTCATTATTTTTGCTATCTCCCTTCCTCGAAGTGCCGAGCCTGTCCCTTCCTCACATGTGATCCCCATGCACACACGTCCAACATTTAGCTTCCGCAATCTAACAGTGGTATGAGAGCCTCGTTCGATTGGTATTGGGCGTTCGTCCTAACCATCCTCTACTAAAATCACTAATCCAAATTTTCCGACACCAAATCCATGGCCAACACTGCCTCATCTTCGTTTCCTATTCCTATTTTCGATGGGAATACTACTACTGTTTATAGACCTTCTATTATAGGATATGCAGTTAGCTAGCTTCATTAATAACAACATTATGTAAAGACCCCTCACAATAGACTATGTTCATGGCCTTAGATATGTTTCTTTGGTTTGTTCACAATAGACTATGCCCATATACACGAGCGTTGGAGGATGAATGATGAGTCGGTTAGGCAACTATTGCTACGAACGCCAGTTGACTGACCAAGTATCACGTGTAACATGCTCACGAGTCACCAACGTCGGATTGTCAAAAAGAAGATCACTTCTCGGTAGTCACCAGCTACCATATCATTGCTTAAAACCGAAAGTTCCTCGCACGAGATTCTATTTTCACAAATATTTCTCGTGATCTCACTAAAAAGATGGTAAAAGACCTTCAGCTTTTTGCAATTTTTTCCCCTTCTGCATCATGTTTGACAATACAAAATTTCATTCATTCTTCAGCCAAGCAGTTGAAGCCGGTACCCACAGGACGATGGGGGAGACCTCTTTCTGCTTTGAGAATTGTCCTGAAAAGAAGCTGCACCTGTTGGACATCTCCCCGGGACTACCTTTGTTGTGGCAAACTCCAAAAGCCAAAGGGATTTGGTCTTTTGCATTGGAAAGTCTTCAAGATTAAACAGACAAGTTTTTTGAGACATAAAGCCCAAAATGCCCCAAGTACTCAAAAGGATTTAATAAAATCATGTCTATATAATGCGCAATGTCCAATTGAGAGTCCGACAACATTTATACTATTTAAACCAAATCGTTTCCTTAATAGGCGGGACTCTGTTTTCCATGTCGGCTTTACAAACTCTTTACGAAGAAAATCAGCAATGATCTTTCCTTTCAAGTAATCCACCTCCCAAATGGGCACAATCACAGCCCACAGGGAACATGATCCACCAGAAATGTACAAGAAAAAGAACATACAAATAACCAGAACAACCGCCAGCCCCCCCGCGAGTCCGTTCTTTTCAAAGTTCCTGTCTTTCCACGTTCATACTCCTTCCTTTTCCCGCTCGCGAAAACCACGGATGCCCTCCCCTCAAATCACTTCATAAACAGAGGTATCGATAACTGCTTGCAATGCGCCTGAACAATCGAACCCCAAGAATTGTAAGTAACGATGCACATATTGAACTCCTTTTGCAATTACACTTCGACCGCGGGAGACCTTGATGCGGAACCCCTTCGCGCCCTCGACTCCTCAATCTTTTCAGCCACCTCAGCAACAATGAGCCTGGTGAGAAGCAGCCCTGCAATTAATGCAGCCACCATGAGCATAATGAAAACTGCGCCCCAGCTCACTGTAGAGATGTAACCCGTTAACAACGGCCCGATGGCAGCCCCGATGGAGCCCGTTCCATCTATGATTGCCGTCACTGTGGCAAGTGCTCGCGAATTCCCTTTCAGTGAACTGTGTGTCCCCAAGTCCGCGGAGACGGCCGTCGTTATTAGAGCATAAGGCCCATTAACAAAAATGCCGGTGATGAACATGAGTGCGATGTTTACAGACAAGGAAACGGATCCATAGCTTCTGTAAAGATAAAGTGCCGGAATAGCGCAGTACGTGAAGCTCGCTGCTGTTATGGCCCTAGCGTCTAGGCGATCGGATATGTGACCCGCCAGGATCCCCCCAACAACTCCTCCAACATCAAACAGTGTAGACAAGTCTCCTGCTGCTTCGCTGGACAAGTACTTTCCATCTATAGCTGCAAAATGACAATAAGTATGTGAATAACAGCATAACACAGTTCTTGGATGGTAAATAAGTATGTGAAAAAAAAAAGCTTTTGATGGTCTTATGATGCATTTTAGACTAAACATATTTCAGAAAGCACAATCCATGACGAAATTACTCTTAAAAGTGCTTTGCAAGCGGATTGAATCCATACAATCAGAAGTACCTGTGTGGCTTATGTAGTAAGGCAGCCAATATAGGAATGTGTACGCAACCAATTTGACAAAGAAGAGGCAAAAAGCAAAAGGCGCCACCCCCGGAATCTTCCACGCTTCAATGAACCCCACTGCTTGCTCCTTGTTCTCCGAATCTGAGCTTAACAAAGGTTCTCTCACTTCCTCTCCATTTTTCTTGGGTGAGTTCAGGTTATCGTCCTTATCAGCTCCAACAGATTCAGGACTGACGGGTAGAAATAAGAAGACCACTAAACCCATAAATGCAATTATGAGACCGGGAACAACAAAGGACCAACCCCATCCATAGCTCAACATAGCAGAAGCAATCAAAGAACCCACAATATTGCCAACAGAAGTGTGAGCATTCCATATACCCATGATAAGCCCTCTCTTACTCTTGCCAAACCAGTTACCGACTACGGCCACAACTGAAGGCCACCCGGTTGATTGGAACAAACCAGCAACCATTTGCATAACGAGAAAGTAGTAGAAATTATGTATGTTTGCCCAATAACCAACACCAAAGAGTGAAGTAAACAGACCAGTTCCAATCATCCCCACCGTTAGGAAAATCCTCAAATTCGTTCTATCACCCAACTGGCCAGAGCAGTACATTCCCGCAGCATACATGGACAGGAAAGCCACATCGAGGTCAGCGAGCAATTCCGATCCGTCTGATCCATTGAACGGGGCCCAACCACTATCACTACCCAGTAGTCCGGAATAATTTCTGCCTTCATGTGGACTAAGGAAATAGCCCGTCCTCCACGGATGAAACTTCAAGCCTACTTCAGATGACGCGGGATCGAGAGTGCTCTTAACGACGCTCGTGGTTTTCCGATTAGCATGATAGCATGTGTACGCAAGGAATGTGACTATCAAGACAATACTTTGGTGCGCTCTGAAGGAAACAGGGCTTCTCTTTATGTACTCGACGAACCGAATTCCTAGCGGCTTGCTGTAACCATCTGTCATTGAAGTCTCTGACAATGGACTCATGTAGGAGCTAAGGATTGCTCCGTTACTGGACACAGACGCTCAATAGGAACCCGAACCAGTATGCTAACTTCGATAGCCTCCCACCTGAAGCTGAAAAGAAAGAGAACGTCCCATTATAAAGCAAACGAAAATATGCAACAAGATTAAGCTAATTAATGCTCGACGAATGCCACGACAACAAAATCCAGCATTGTTCATCAGTTAATTGCACGCTGTAAGGTCATAAAGCGCAACAGTTACACGAGCAAAGCCGATTCCTGCGTTTAAATAATTGAATGCGCTTCCGGGAAACAAAGTTTCTGGCTCGACCTTCTTGAATAGCTGTAAATACCGTTTCCAAGTACTTGCTGATTTCTTATTCACATTTATCACGGAGGACAAGTCCAAAAAGCAGAACAACAAGAAGTTATTTATTACAATGGAGGAGACTCAAGATGATCCATTGCTTTGCTTACATAGAGCTCTGAACTTTTGTTCTTTGGAACTCCGATGTCAAACATCATCTAATGGTGGTTGCAGTAAAATTCAGGGCGAGCCCACATACGAATACCAGAATTCAGAAAAATAAGAACCAAGAAATCTGATATACACCTTTGACCATTTTAAACACCAGCTCACTGCAAACAGATATTTGAGCACCCAGAAACTGAAAATGCAAATAGAAAAACGATCACGCTGAATAAGAGTTTCCAAGAATCAAAGAACGCACAAGCAAAGCAACTCCTTTCGACCGATGTCTGAGCTCGAAAAGAACCACCGACGGCTCTGATCCAGATCTCAGTGATAACCACTCCCCACCAAGAAATCCATAACATTACTCAAGGGGGTACACAAAAGTCAAGGGAGGGACACAAAAGTCAAGAGGACGGGCCTGTCCGGAGAGAGCAAATCAGTACCTCTTTGCTCGAACAATGTTTTCTTTTCTTGCCTCCCTCCTCTTGAACCTCTGTTCTGGTCTTCCTCCTCTGTTTTCCCCCCGTCTTTTCCTCCTCAGTGGCGTAACGAAGAAGAAGAAGAACAAGAAGAAGCAGAGGAGGAGGAGGAAGAGGAAAGGCGTTCCGAAGAAGAAAGCTCTCCGCTTTTTAGTTGCGATGGAAGCAAGGTCAGAGAGAGTTTGTCAGAGTGTAGGACGGAATGGTGACTATAAAATAGAGAAAATTGTCACCCCCCCAACCCAAGCCAAGAGAGAAATATTTCTACGGAGGTGAAATACCAACTCTGCCCTTTCCCCTCTCTCTCTCTCGCTCCCTCCCCCTCTCTCTCTCTCCCGCGAGCATGGTTTAGGAAAGCCAAAATGACACGTGTCCCAACTAAATGAAAAAATAGAAAAGATCGACCGATCAAATCGCCAGATCAAACTCGAGGTCGTGAGGACACACCTTGTCAACATCTTTGGGTTTTTCTTCTTAATTCGTCCCTCTTTGGTCCGATCGAAGACGGTAGTGCACAGACTTGATTGTTCCTTAGAGTTCTCCGCACGTTCGCTCTATTTCCCCCTATATAATTGGTCTCACCCTATCAGCAGTTTAACAAGATTGGTACAGCACTAATCATAAGCCGGGACTTCTTTTGGATTTTTTTGTGTTCGATTAAGATGTAATCTCGTCAAAAAATTAGAGCTTTCACTTTCACGAGAGCCTTCCTGACCTTTCCCCATCTCCTCTGAGAATGGCTCTATGGATACATTTTTTATTTTAATATATCGGTGTTCGCATGCCTCGTATCCTCAATTTTTCATGTATCTTTATCTTCCCTATAGAGAGGGATATCCTTCAGAAGTTTTATATCCTGATAATCCTCAGGTTTTTCACGAGAACCGAAATGGAACCTTTTAAGGACCTGTTCAAGTCCAAATCGGTCTCATCCACTCAGCAGTTTAATGAGATGGTATAGGACGGACAAAAATAAAAGGGAAGGAATCAAGAAGAGGGCATAAGTGAAAAAGAAAGGTCCAATCTTTGGTGGTGCTCTCTAGCATGTTAATGTTGATTGTTTATTCCGGTCAAAATGTTTACGAGGAAAACAGAAGATTACAAGTCCGTTTGTTTGAAAAAAAACCTTTTCTGGAAAATTGTTTTCCTACTTTCGATGTTTGGACGACGGAAAACATTCTTTATGGATTGAAAACAATAAGGCTAGATTGGGGGCAAAACGATGTTCCCTTCTGTCAATAAGGAAATCACTTTCTCTAAATCACCAAACAAATAACAACTACACAGTTTTCCTTATCGAAAATGGTTTTTATGGAAAATATATTTTTTTATTATTAAGTTTTTATGGAAATAAAGGCAGCTTAAAATGTCTTTGATGATTGAAGATGGTGGAGATCTATCAACACGCATAATCCTAATGCATCTCAACGTGCGTTTCTAAGTGAGGGTGTTGGTTTAGGGTCATTACTATTCATCAAGTAACAAGAAGACTCTGTTGTATGACTTGGTGAGTACGGCTTTGTACATGGAAATTTTTTTTTTTTTTTTACTTTTTTGATGTTCAAAACGTGATTGCCATATTTAACGCTTGGATCTAGTCTTCTTAATAATTTTCAAAAAATCGTTGGGACATTTGCAAAAATAATCTGCTGTTTTAATCCATATATCAAACATCCTCGTCGTATTTTTAAAGTTTATAATTACCACCCTCCCTTTTTACAATGAATATCGAGTTGCACATCTCACTTGCACATGCTTTATTAGATTGTCAATTTATTGGCCTTGTGTCTTTGTAGTGACATTATGGTAGTTTAAGCAATGTCTTTGTCACAATTACAAAAGAAACATTAGTAAATGACAAAAGAATTCTCTTAGGGTTGGCGCATTGGGAGACCTTCACTCGGGAACTAGATGTCATCTACTTGAATCCCATTAACTGCATGCAAACTACTCTATATCATGGCCACCTGCATAGGCCAAATTAAAGGCCTCCACGTTTGACCTGTATCCCTTGACATTCGGCGGCGTGACCAGCCTCGATTCTCTATATCAAGGTTGCCACACTGCATAATCTTTATCCATGAATCATCTTCATCCCCTTACGATATATACGCGTCAAGTCATTTACTTTTTGAGCTTTGGTTGTTGGCCCTTCAAATCTTCTAAACATCTGGAATTCGGTATTTCTATTGACCTTAGCATTTTGAGATTTAATGACTTCAGTAGGGGATCATTGAGAAACTCTCATGACAAGCAACTAATGACATAACTTTTATCACTTACCATCTGACATTCGAGTCCAATAGAATTGTCGACTCTTCTCTCGCACTCTCTGCTTCATCCCGCTTTTGGTTTTGCACATGCACAACACTACCCCTTCCTCGGACCTCGAGACAAAACCTTATTAACAACTTCTACATAAAGAAAACGGGAATGCGGAATGCTTACGAACATGGTGTAATTAACAAAGCTTCAAAATATGTTGTCGTTCTAGGTAATGGGAATGCGGCTCAATGTACGTGGATTCACGCACGATTGATTTGATAGAATGATGCACGCGTATAATTTTAACTTGCCCGAATCAGATTTGTACACAAAGATATCTACAAAATCTACATATTATTTTTTTTTGTCGACGCTTCGAAAGGGCAAGCTTCCTTTTTGCAAATTCAAAGGTTAAATGTGAGTAGGTCAACAAAAGGGAAGCGGGACGTCAAGCCCGGTAACCGGAGTTTGTTATCGGGTGGGCTATTAAAGTGATGGAATGTTACTAATCGGTCGGACCAATGGAAGGACGGGTTATCATTCTATAATCTATGCTTGTCTGGTATGCCGCTTCTCTCGAGGTGAAAAGATCCCTCAATCACCACGGCTATGCTAAGATTATAAAAGAAAAAAATTGAATAGGGAAATGGGACAACACTCAATTGGGTCGATGTCCACGTTCTTCACTGTCCTTCTCGAGATGCACTTACGTCTTTGTCGGACAAAGCGTCCCGGAAGCGAACTCTTACTTTCAAGTTTCATCCAATTCGAGACGGAACTCCTCCATCATTGGGGGGCCCCCCTTATCAATGCTCGTTGAATTTTATCGAATTTTGCACACTAGAAGACGTGGCGACACACACTCCATAATGGTTCGCTGCTTTCAGAATCACTTAATTAAAGACCAAAATTCAACCAAGCACGAGTTGCGTCAAAAGAGTGCTTAGTCATGCTAAGCTCGGCAGTAAACGCGAGTTGCGATGTTAAGGTGCGAAGTGGAACCGAGACAACGATCTGACGAAATCCATCCACGGTGCTCCCCTCACGTCAATCTTTTTACTCTTCTCGGGGAAGAAAACGAAACGAATCGATCAAAGCAACATCAATTTGGCCAGAAAGAAAAGAAAGAGCTTCTTGATAACGAGATGGTTGAGCATTGACCGCCTTGAGAAGAGAAAGCTCAATAGCAAATAGCAATTGCTAATTGGAGATGGCAATTCGAGGGCGCCGCCTACCGTTCTCGAAAGTGGCATCGCGCTTACCGGACCCCTTTTTCGACGTTGAATCGGAAAGATTTTTCCGGGTTAGGATCCGTCTGAACGGCTAAGGCTTGTTATGTTTCAATCGATCGTTGAAAAATTACAGAAGCAAAAAGCAAGGTGCCTAGGGGGGAGTTTTCACCGAGGCAAAATTGTGTAGGGGCAGAATAGTCATTGCGGGAGTCGGGCCCCGCTCGAAAAATGATAGGGGAGAAAAGTACGTGGGGGGGCGTGGCGAAATGGCGCAATAGCATATTGGAATCTCCGCGAAGTATATTCCTGACGTGTACGTTCTGATGACTTTCGCTTAAATAATTGAATGACATTTAATGCATAATAATAATACAATATTCACCGACCTCACCTAAATAATCCGATTGGACCCACCACGTCGCCATTTCGATGCCGATTTTTTTCTTCTTCTGGCAAGCTCACTTGATATCACAAATTCTCAAATTTAAAGGAAAAAATAGAAATACGAACGGAAAGAAAGAAATAGTCTATTGAAAATCGTAATTTCGTATCGATTGGAGTTATTTTTTGGTTCGAATCCATTTGGTTAGTAAATTAGTTTTTTTTTTCTGTTTTTCGCCCGAATTGTTTAATAAAACCTGTTGAGAAAAACAAATAAAAGGAGGCCCCCACGAATCGTGGACGGAGGGGGGCGGGCGTACGGAGATTTGGTGACGTGGACGAACGAGTGGGAGTTTCTCGCTTTTGGTGGATACGATGGCGTGAGCGATCAGAGAGGGCACGTGGACTGCACGAGCTCTCCGGGGGGAGAGCCCCTGTTTGATGTGTCACTTCGTCAGCGAGGGAAAGGGCGCAGGAAATTTCGTGAGTTGGCGTTTTTCCAAAGCGATTCTTGCGGTTTGAATGAACGGAGCTCGTTGACGGGAGATCTTTGGATAATCGCAATTGTGGGAGCGGGGGACACATCTGCCTTTCGGACACGATCCTAATTCGAAGCCGTCACGGTCCGATCAATATATACCAAGGAAATGAGAGAAGCTTATGGATGATACGAACCAGGCTCCGTCGCCCCCCCCCCCCCGACGGGTGCACATGAAGCAATCGATTTTGCTAAAGAAGGGGCGGAAAAGGGATGTGAACCAAAAGTTGCCGCTTTGTTAGGGAGAGATTCGAAATCGCTTCATTTTCTTTTTTTGAAACGATTGCACCCACTTCTCGTGCGGCTATTTCTAGTCTAACGGGGAACAAGTATGGGTGATCGGTTCTCACTCTGGAACTGAAAACCATCCGTGAAGTACTGGTTTCAAAATATTGGGACCGAGAACTGTGTGGTCCAATTTTTGGGTGGATCCATGGAACCGGTCGAAATGTTCCCGGTAAATCCATCCATTGTTCTCCATGATCCTTGCACCACCGCACCTGCCTGCCCTAGATGAGCTCCAACTTTGCCGAGACCACATGCGGTTTAGCACTACACTGCCGTCGCCTCATCGACGATGCCAGCCTTTTGCCGTGACAACCTCAAGGCAGTGAGCTTTGCCGAGCCATGAAGTAATAGCCTCATGCCAAAACTTTGCCAAGATCTCCATCAACGAAGTTGCCAATTCTTCACTGTACTTTCACTCTCTCGTTGCCCACACCACCGCCTCCATACGACTTCGATTCAGCCACAAATCTATGATCTGCTGCTAGACGCTCCTGTTGGTCCTTGTTCCCTGTCGGTTTTTCCTTCACAATTGGAGTTCACTTATCGCTGCTCGTTGCATGTGATCTTTGCTATCAATTTCTTGGTCAAACTTAGTGGTCTTCACTATCCAGGTGTCCTCGCTCTTACTGCCAAACTGACTAGTGTGGCCGTGGGTTCAAAGTTAATGCCCTATTTTCTCTAGCGATCAGAGCGAGAGCGACAGAGAGCGACAGAGGAAGCGACAAGGACGGAGGTGATTGAGAGCGAGAGTGACAGAGGGATTGACGGGGTCGGAGGCCACCGAGAGCGAGAGGGAGAGAGGGAGGCAACGCTGCGAGATGAGCGAGAGTGACAGAGGAGGTTTGAGGAGTAACCACTTTTGGGCAATCCAAGCATATTTTGACACTTTAGATGTACCACGGTCATGTGTAAAGTCGACACATTTGGTTTTGTTTTGCTTGACAGTTTGTGCATGGCACGTTCGATTATCTATGTAACTACTCCAATAAAGTGCCCAACCCATCGAGTCCCAAACATTGAGCATTCCCACTATTAAGTGTCTGAAAATGTCCCAATGGACAACCAACCTAAATGAAGCTAACGAAACGGACAACAATAGGATTTTTGAATTTGTCCAGATTAGACCTACGGCAATAGGTAAGCGAGCGGGGCATTTTAACTTGACTGAATGACACCATACGGCAAAAGTCTGATCGAGTAAAAGTGTAATTCGTGTCGCTGCTCCACCACCTCCAATAACAACATATCCAAGCTATGGAAAGATATTTGTCAATACACTTTTCGGGTGACATACAAAAATACAGCTTTGGAAATTTTATTTTAGAAAATAGATATGCAGCTCAGCACTTTATGCTAAAAGCGCCCAGCAAGCCAGCATTTCAAGAAGCCTACGCAGGTACCGCCTGCTTCGACTGCACACTCTCTTTTCCACACAAACACATGCCTACAGAGTATAGATGACCAACAGCGTTCACAAATCGTTTCAAAAGCTAATACTTCATCACATGGAGGGGGCTAGGATCTTAACAGGACGAAAAGACCAGGAAAAAATTCACATATGCCAACAGAACTTCATCACCAACAGGATAAACCTCATCCTCAAAATATATCAGCTCCGAATTCGACCCAAGGAGCATTGTAACCTCGGGTGGAATGACGGGAAGACCAGGCAACAGTAAAGGAGCAAAATACTCAGATAATTCCACCAATATTCCCTTTCTCAGGGCGAAATTTTTTTTCAAGTAGTTTACACAGCCAATCCTACGGATATGATAAATTGGTCCTCTATTTCACATATTTTATCAATACACATTTTGACAGGGAGTAATTGAATGATGTTCCACTGTATGGAACCGTCCATTGTAACACAAAAACACTACTAATACAGCGAGAAACATGTACCCTGAAGCGAGATGGATAACCAATAACCTGCCTTTCCTGCAGACCTACAATTAAAACATGCTATTTTGGCTGTTAAGATAATGAGTTTACCTCTGTTCTAGCACTACGTAGTTTGCAAATTCTGTGGCCCAGTGACCGGCTTCCATCCATAACAAACATCACTTGCCTAAGAAAGTTGCATAATGGGCGACCGCAAAGAAGCTACAAAATCACTCTGTAAAAGTTCAAGGTGAAGCCGACCAGATCCCAGAGATTGTAACTATTTGTACAAAGGTTACCTTCCTTACAACGTGGCGTAGCTATACGAAGGCTCACACACGTACATCTTTCTGCCATTCGAACTCCCCCGTACAGAAGCTTAAGCCAGTTAAAGGCAATGGGAGGATTATGAGTAAAATATACCTGCCTTTATTCGAAATGATCAGAAGGAGATGAAACCTAAGTTCGAAATCATCTTCAAGAAGCTCACATCAACCTCAAATAAATCAAAAGGATATATAAGTTAAGCGAATGGCTGAATCACATGATAAATAATGTAGAGAACGAAAAAAGAAAACAGTCGAGCTATACACAAGGTAATAAACCAAATGCTGCACTGGTGAGAAGAGAGCTTAAGGTTACCTTAAGATCAAGGGAATAATCAAAATCCCTTGCAGCATTTGCATTCATACATTTTTGGAGCTTGTCCTCTTAAAAACTTGAAAAAAAGAGTAACCCCAACCAGTCAATTGCTTTAATTAGAAGGAAAGGGCAGGTACTCTGAATCAACCTTTCAGAGGTAATCAGAAGAAAGAAATCTGGTTCAAACAAAAGTCTAAAAACAGAATAATGGGAGTTACAACAACAAAACGCTACCTACCTCAACCCTGTTCTCCTTTAACTACACTGATCAGAGGGAGATCGTAATACTCTCAACAAAGCTGTGATATAGGAAAAAGGAGTTTTACACACCGCAAGAAATCACTGGAGAGTTAAGCAAGGGTGATACTCTCTGAGATAAAAATCTACCTTAATAAGTTTAGAGCTTCATTCAGCTATATATTCCAAATTTCAGTGATCGGGACTTCTAGATGAACCCCTGTAACCATGCCTGACAGGGGAGCGAGACCCACTTCTGTCTTGGTACCGATCCCTGGCACCATCTCTACCTTTTCTGGATCTCCAATCCATTCCTCTACCTCCATCATAACTACCTCTACCATTCCTCTCTCGTGACCTCTCGCGATCTCGACCACGTTCCCGGTAGCGATCCCGTTCCCTCTCTCTGTCTCTGCCCCGATCCCTGTCCCGCTCCTGATCACGATATCTATCCCCATCTCTCGATCCACTTCTTCTACTCTCGTGCTCCTTTTCCCTTTGCTTCTTCCTCTCTTCAGCTTCTTTCTCCCTAGCCAGCCTTTCCTCTTCCCTCTTCTTCTCCTTAGCAGTCTGGAAGAGCAACAAACTTTAATTAGTCAGTGAAAGAAAGCTCTGCTTGCATCGAAAGCCTTCTTAATAGACATCATACCTTATACTCTGTGATGAAATCCCGAACCATACCATAACCCACATGCTGTTTCCCTGTGACATGAGATTGAATCCTTTCAGCTGCATCATTTGCCACTAGGAAAGAACCACATATCTCACAAAGAGCCATCTTTTTCTCCTGCGTAAGCATCAATAGCTTCTCATTCTGAGGTTGCTGCGTCAAGGATGTCTTTTCAGCATTAAGCAACTCCACCTGTGAAAGGGTTTCACCAATTCTGTCGAGTTTAAGACCGTGAATCTAGATGATATATACATCAAATGATACCTTTCTATGAAGAGCTATTGCTGAGAAGGGGTGTCCACTGTTTGAAATGTCTCAGTTGGAAATTAAACATTATTTCCACACAGAAAAAAGGACCTTTTCTTGGCATACACCAGAAAATTTCATGCAACAATGGAAACAAGGGATGACCAGATACCTTTCTCATGAGTGCTTCAGCTTCATCAACTTTTCCAGCTTCACCAAGGGATTCTACTTGTTCAAGCAGGTTCTTAATTTTCTCCTCCAGCACAGATAGTTGTTCAGATTTTTCAGCCGACAGCGCAGCAGGGGGGGCAGGTTCAACCTCCTGAGCAAGGCGTTCCCGCCCACGTCTAACTCTTCTATCTAAATCAGAAACCTGCACAAGAGTAATTATATGTAGGTATTACAGATTTGAGAATGCTCAATTGAAAACAACAGGTGACTTACCAATTTCTCACAGAACTGGCAAAGTTCTGCTTCAAACTTGGCGACAAAGGTGTCGTGTCTAGGAGACTTCTCAAAGCTGAGGCTCAAACAAAAGATGATTACAATAAAGCGTGACACTAAATCACAAGTAGTAGCTAATACGTAACAATCACAAAATGGTCAGATTGCAATAGCATATGTAGAAGTTCAGGATGCATCTCTCTCTCTCTGAGCCACATGCTTTATTGTTCTGTTACAGTAACAACATAAACATGAGGATACAAGGTTCTAGTTGTATTAGTTGCTTTCCCAGTAGAGCAAATGCTTTCAGATTTATATCCTCTATGTCCTTGCTTAATTTCGTGCACGAGCCACTTCAGGGTAGGGACACATGTTTGAACTTGTTATTCTATCCTAAAATTGGCTTGTGAGGCAACAAGTGCAACCACCAAAGCAAGGGAGTACACCCTATAAATACCCCAAAAGAACTGGGCTAAGTTTGACTGAATTTGGCACTCCAAGTCCAGGTGTAAGTAATAGCTTTTCAAAAACGTAAGTAATACTGACTGAATGCAATCGTGCCTTACTTTTCCCAAAGCAAGAACTTCAAGAGGGGGAAAACCCAAACTTAGCATGGCTTGTCCCTCTATCATAAAATAAGTTTTAGACCATGCTTCCGTTGCCAAGCAATAACTTAAGTAAATCAGTCCACATTTAGAAACTTTCGTAACCCTCAACAATTATGCATCGACCTATTGGATGTGAATCAATAACCCCGGCACTGAGGATCTTTGGAGAAAAGCAATCACATGAGAAATAAAAGCATAGCCTCTAAACAATCTCAACAAAGGCAATCACCACGAATTCCTCTTTTCTCGTAGCATTTGCTGCAATGTCATAAGTAAATCTGCGGAAAGTAAAACAGAAGAATTTGTTCTACTCAAACCCGCACCTCTCTTTCAACTTCAAATCATGAATTCTCGGGCATGGTCCTGAAGGAGACAAAAAATGGAGGTCATGAGTGGGCAAAATAATGGCACTCAACACACATGTCAACCATGATTTGTTGCTGAAACAGATTGTAGCAGAAGAAATTACTAATTTGCAATTTCTCTTATCACCGCCTGAAGCTGAGAATCACGAAACAAGCATCAAAAGGGTAAACATATCTGAAACTAAGATGTGCGTTGTCTCCAGAAATCACAATACACAATCGTACACCCATTATTTTGGATATGAATTTCCCCACTTCTCATGCCATTCAGGCCTGAGAAGTACATGCAAAAAATCACACCACTGTGGCTACAGCAATGTTGACCATATCGTGTTTCCTTATCATTCTCCTGCCAAAAACTTGTATACTGCTTATCCTAAACAGACAGTCAATGACTCGTGAAGGGACAGGGCTTATATAACAACAAAAGCACGGACTCTTCGAAAAACCGAAAGCAGCAAGGAAGTTAAAATCGTCTTCCGGAGTTGGTCAAAGAGAACTTTAGAGAAACAAACGAATCACGCATTAGCATCAAAGCTAAGACTAGGAAAGACACAAAAACAGAGAGCAAATTCGGATGGTAACACACCGAGGTCGCTTCGAGTGTTGACGAAGAGATCATGAGGGCAGAACCGCACCATGTAAAACGCACAAACCTCCTTATCGTCCCACTTGATCTCCCGGTAACCCCTCCTCTCTTCCTCAGTCAAATTCCGAGCTGGAAAAATCCACCCAAGAAAGATTTTAGGGCTCAATCAACAATTTCAACGACAAACACAAACGCACGAACGCCCGATCGACCAGTCCCCATACAGCACGACGGGGTAAAAAAACAAGGGCGCGGTAAGGAACCGCATTGATAAACCTAAATCGAACACGAAATTCAGCCAACAAGTCTCGGAGCCCTATCGAACCGACCGGCGGCGAATCCGAAAACCGACTCTCGACACATCGTACGCCACACGACGACAGACCAGGCGATAAAACGAAACATCAGATGCGAGAGCTGAATCGGCAATGGGCGGCGACGATGGTTTCACGTCCAACTGGACCCCGATCAAGCGACCGTACCGGAAGCGGAGGGAGGAGTACCTGAGCCCATGAGCTCGTCCAGCAAGGCTCGCTGCGCGTCCATCGTCGGGGGAATTGCGACGGACCGGAGGAGGAAGAAGAAGAGGAGGAGGAGGAGGAGGAGGAGAATAGAAAAGCGCTGGACTGCGACGGTGTGGCTATGGAGTGGCGTTTCTTCTTCCCAGAGAGAGAGAGAGAGAGGGGATTTATTTTGGAAAGTGAATATATACTGCGCTGAGAAAGAATGAAAAAAGAAAATCCCTATTAACGAGGGGAAGGGCGAGCCGGGTCCGGGTCCGGATTCGGATTCGGATTCGGATTTGGATTGAGCTTTCGGTGATGGGCCAAGCCCGACATGGAATCCGGGCTGAAAGAGTCTCGTCTGGGCTGGCCCGTGGCATGAGAAATTGGTAGCGAGATTGTCGAGTTTGGGGACGGGTTGGGCCTGCCCTTGGGAAGCTTGGCCCATGAAACTTTCCGACAACCACAATTGTGATCACCACGAGATTTTAGTAAGGGGTGAGCGGTTCCAGGGTCGATCCAGGTTCCACCTGGTACCTATCCTGCATACTCTAGAACTCAAAACCTACCTTGTCACAAGTTTCAAGATCGGTTCAAAGATTTACCCAGGTTCTACATGTAGTCTTAATTGAACTATTGCAATGAATCATTATCTTTAATGATTATTATTTGCTGTTATAATTTACAGACCACAACTTATATTTAGACACACGAAGAATATGAAACATTAACAAAGTAAAAGTCTCGAGATCATGGATATCGCTGGAAAATGAAAGCTCAGACTAGTGGTTTTAGATTATACACTCATCTTAGAGGTTATGGAATACCGCAAGATTGCATGGAGACATAAAACATAAAAAACATAGAAACTCGTTCCAAGTTCTAGGTAGAACCTACCTTGTCGAAATCAATTCTTCAATTTTTGAAACCTGAAATTTACCCTACATACCCTGGAACCTAAAATCGAACCAGTTTTCATCGGTTCTCAATTATACTCCGAAACCATCCTACCAAAATGGGTGGTCCGGTTGATAGGCCCATGAAAAATTCAATGCAAACGGCCCCACTACGTTTCTTTGGTTTTGGCTACCCTGCCTTCGTGATTGTACAGGGAAGCCTGACATTCGAGAAAAAATTGGAAATAAATAAAAAAAAAGAGAGACCACCAAAAAAGAAATTATTGGCTCGAAGGTGCAAAACAATCAGGTCCAACCAGAACAACACCTCGTTCTCGAAAATGTTATCCGAAGAAGAGCCAAAACCTGTGGCTCTCCCTGTGCTTTATATTACCCTCTTCGCGCGACCATCATCTAGCAAGCACACGGTAATGTAACTCTCGCACAGTCCCGCTTCAACATCACCTCAGCCATCTCAGGCAAGCCTCCCGCACCATGAACGACTCGGTGGACAAGCTCGTCATCTTCCTGGCCAAGCGAGATGGCATCGACAAGCTTGTCAAGACCTTCCAATACGTCTCGAAGCTTGTTCACTGGCATGCTGAGGCCGCACGCCCTGACGTCGCCCGGCGCGCCAAGAACTGGGAGGTCGCCTCTGGCCTGAGCCGCAAGGCCTTCCGCACTGGCCGGTTCCTCACGGGGTTCAACAGCCTCCGCCGATCCCCCGGCGCGACCCCGGCGTTCCGGCTCCTCGGGGTGCTGGCCAACGCGGGGGAGATGGTCTACTTCTTCTTCGACCACTTCCTGTGGCTGTCGAGGATCGGGACGCTCGATGCGGGGCTCGCGCGGAGGATGAGCTTCGTATCGGCGTTCGGGGAGGCGTTCGGGTACATATTCTTCATCGCGATGGACTTCATCATGCTCAAGGAAGGGTTGAAGTTGGAGAGGAAGCTCAGGAAGGAGAAGGAGAAGGAAGCGAAGGAAGATGATGAAGCGAAAGAGAGGGTCGCGAAGATAAGAGCGGATCGAGTGATGCGGCTCATGGCGGTGGCGGCGAATGTGGCGGATCTGGTGATTGCGGTGGCGGATATAGAGCCGAACCCGTTCTGCAACCATGCTGTCGCGCTCGGTATTAGCGGACTTGTGTCTGCATGGGCCGGTTGGTATCGGAACTGGCCCTCGTAAATGAAGGATTGTTAAGAGTTACCATTGCACACAGCAACCAAAAAACATAAAAAAAAAAGTTGAATGGGAAATGTAAATGACTCTCTTTGGCATGTGATGCACTTGGTTTCTGGTTTTGTTCATGGCAATATTGCACTTGTGGTGGATGATTCTTTGTAGCGTGTACGAGCTATTTCTCCTCCCATACGAAATAAACAGTGATCAATTCAAACTTGAACCCAAATAAACAGTGGAAAGGAGAAATATTAGATATGACAGGAGTGGGAAGTCGATTAATGGTGTAAACAGCAGTGAGAAGAGCATCGACCCAATATGAAGAAGGCATATGAGCATGGATTAATAAGGTTCGAGACATTTCAACTAAGTGTCTAATTTTGGGTTCGGATACACCATTTTGAGATGGGGTTTGTGGACAAGAAAAACGTTGAATAATAACATTTTTCACGTAAGTATGTTTGGAACGCATTACTGATATATTCACCTCCCCCATCAGTTTGTAAAAATTTAATTTTGGCATTGCACAGATTTTCGATAAAACAACGAAAGCGATGAAAGTGTGTAGGTACTTCAGATTTATTTTTTATGGGAAATACCCAAGTGAACCGAGAATAATCATCAATGAATAACACAAAATATTTGAAACCAGAATTAGATAAAATTGGACTCGTCCATACATCAGAATGAATTACAACTAAAGGAAAAGATGCACGATGACTAATAGACTCAAAAGGCAATCGATGAGATTTGCCTACAAGACATGACTCACATGATATCGACTTAGAACTAGAATTGCAAACACGACTCAAAACTTGTTTATTTGGATGGCCAAGACGAGCATGCCAGCGAGTGAGTGAAGCAGAGGAAGCCACGATAGGATGCGAATGAGATGACACCATTGAGTTGGAAATTGGACAAAGACCATGAGAAGAATTAGCTTGGAGGAGAACTTTCTCGGTTTGTTTGTCCTTCAAAGAAAAGGATGAACCATTAAAATCAATGGCACAAGAATTTTTATGGCAAAGTTGAGCAACTGAGAGAAGATTGCGAGCAAGATTAGGAACATGATAGACGGGAGATAATAGTAAAGATCGAGAACCAGTATGTAAAAAGGCTTTGCCGACTTGCTTAACAAGCAATAAACGACCATCACCAACCGAGACTTTTGTCAAATCGTAAAAAGGTATAGGATTTAGGATATTACCAATATCACTAGTCATGTGTGCCGACGCTCCACTGTCAAGATACCAAGTTGAATCAAAGGTCTCACCAACCAAGAGAGCTGAGAACGAGTCCGACAGATCAGTAGTGGTAAAAGCATGGTTGAATCGTTGTCGACATTGTAGTGCGGTGTGCCCGACTCCGTTACATATCTGACAAGTAAGATGAGACCTAGATCCGAGAATACCTCCCTGTGTGAAGGGGGGAACATAGGGCTTTGAACCACCACGAGACCGACCAGAGGAGGTGGAGGAAGCATAGGGAGCCGATAATGATTGCAAACCGAACTGATCATGGGAAGATTGCCAATTCGATTTATCACGCGAGAATCGTCCACCTTGTCCCCGACCAGATCTACGACCTCTAGAATTACGTCCACCTCGAGATCCTCGAAACGGTGGACTGGGTGAAGTGGTATGACTGAGCAAAGCATGATGAATATCAGATGAAGATGATGCACTGGATTTTCTGAGAAATCGTTCTTCTTGGATGTGGAGGCGTGACCGTAGATCACCAAACGAGAGAATTGTAGGGCCGTTTGTGACCATAGTGACAAAAGGATCATACTCAGATGGGAGCCCATTGAGGGCTTGAATCACCAAGTCCTTGTCAGAGACGGAGCAATTGATTGCGGTGAGAGAGTCCGCAATTGACTTCAGATGCTGGAGATAATCAGACATTGACTGATCGGGTTTCTTCACAGTATTCTGAAAATCCAATTTTAGTCCAATTTCCTTGGCCGCGCAGCGATCAGTAAAACGTTGTCCTAGAGCAAGCCAAATCTCCCGAGATGTCCGAAGGTCGTGAACTTCACGGAAAATTTCGATTGTGAGGGTCGAATTGATCAAACTACGAACGCATTGATCTGTCTTTACCCAGGTGGAATAGGAAGTATTGACCACTATAGTGCCAGTTTGATCATTGATAAGATTCGACGGACATGGAAAAGAACCATCCACATAGCCCAGCAGATCATTACAGATTAAAATAGATTCAAACTGAGATTTCCACAAAAGATAATTCTCTGCATCGAGTTTGATGGAGACGAGACTTGTGATGTTGGGAAAAACAAGAGACGGCGAGGATGATTGTACAGCCGTAATTTGAGCAGCAGCAGAGATCGGAGCAGCAGTGAAGAGGGAAGAAGAGGGGAAAGTGGGCGCACTATTATCGGGAGGCGATGGGAAATTGGGATTAGCAGAAAAAGAAAATGGTGGGTCAAGAGATGGTAGAGAAGAAGAAAAATTTAGAGATGTATTGGACATTGTTGAGATAGTAATTGAAGCAAAGGAAGTGTTGATTTGGGGTAGAGATGTTGAAAAATTCGATTTGTTTTCCTGCTCTGATACCATGTTGATATTTGGAGACAGAGAGAAAACAACGACAAAGTGTTTATGGTGGCTTAACCCTAATTAGGGTTGTATAATATGTATTTATAGGAGTGACTAATTACAGAAAGGGTACAGATAGAAACATAATTACATAAATACCCCATAATACATATAAATTACACATTAATAATACGTTACGATGTTATGACGTTATTTCTGCTATCATACGTTACGATTTTATTTGGACAACATTCACTTGATTCGGATGACAGCTTGATTTTGCAAATATTTAACAAGTGTTTTATCCCGGTAAATCATTGTTCGCAAAGAAAAAAGGGATAATGACACAAACAATCCCTGAAGTTTGACCCAATGTGCAATTTAGTCCATGAACTTTTAATTTGTTCAATGTAGTCCCTAAACTTTAGGCTAATGTTCAATGTGGTCCATGAACTTTTAATTTGTCAAATATCATCCCTGAACTTTTGGTACATGTTCAATTGAGTTCCCGAACTATATGAAAATATTCAATGCAATTCAAGTTCAGGGACTGTATTGAATATTTTCATATAGTTCGGGGATTGAATTGAACATGTACCAAAAGTTTGGGGATGACATTAAACAAATGAAAAGTTCATGGATCACATTGTACATTAGGTTAAAGTTCATGAACTACATTGAACAAATTAAAAGTTCGGGGATCAAATTACACATTGGGCCAAAGTTCAGAGACTGTTTGTGTGATTTTGCCAAGAAAAAAGCACTCCTTACAAAACATGAAAATCAACCATTTTAGGTTATTTATAATAGTTTTCTCATTGCATCTAATTCAAAATCTATGAGACATTTATGAGATGAGATGAGAGTTGTATTGACCATTTCAAATTACCATGTTATCATGGTAGATTCAAACTATTATTGTGAATTATATATCTCGTTTGTGGAAAGGGTTCTCGAAATACTTGGGTAAAAGTTATGGTTGAAAAATGTTTTAAATTTGTCTTACAAAATACTAGCAAAGCACACTATGCGCCAGGGAAAAAAGTTCTAAATGTGTGTGAAAATAGATAAATGTTTAGAAGTGCAAATTAGTGCAGGATAGCCACGATTCTATAATTTAACAAGGGAGGATTACAAAAAAAAGTCTTAAACCTATTGCAATTGTGCCAATTTAATCGTAAACCTTTGTTTTTTTGCCAATTGAGTCCTAAACCTTTTTGCATTTGTGCCAATTAAGTCCATCCGGCTAATTTTGGCCAGAAATCACTAACGTGAATGATAGCCGCGCAATTGAGTCATAAACCTTTTGTATTTGTGCCAATTGAGTCCATCCATTTTGACCGAAAATTGCTAATGTGGATATTGACTGTCCTACATGGTATGGCCAACGCTGACATAGACATTTTGAAATAATATTTTAGTATTTTTTAATTTTTAATTTTTTATTTATCCTTTTCTTTTCTTTCCTTTTTTTTTTTGCAACTCCAAACTGTGGACCAGCAAGGGTCGCCACACAAGGTGAGGGCATGCGGCCCCTCACCTAGATCTAGCGAGGGCCGCGACGCCCTTGCCAGATTTGGCCCCGGACGAGGGCATTGCGGCCCTAGCGAGGTCTGAGCGAGGGCCGTGATGCCCTTGCCGGCTCACAATTGGAAGTTGGGAAAAAAGAAGAAGAAAGGAGTGAAAAGAAAAGAACGGCAAAAGAAAATAAATAAATAAATTCAAAAAATATTAAAATATTACTTAAAAATGTCAACGTCAGCACCTGCCCCGTAAAATGGCCGGAGTCCACGTCAGCAATTTTGGCCGATGGATTCAATTGGCATAAATGCAAATGGTTTATGACTCAATTGAAAAAAAAGTTTAGAATTGAATTTGTACGATTGTAATAAGTTTAGGACTTTTTTAGTAACTTTTTCATTTAAAAAAATAATGGTGGGAAGTAAAGTATTTGAAGTTGAAATGACTCTTTTTAGTTTGATTTCTATCTAATGAAGATAAAGATAGAGATGATCCCCAAAGATCACGTGAGTATCTCTTGCAAGAGCTCCTTGCGTATGAAGATCATCATCTCTTTGAATCTTTGAACGGGAAACTACATACATCCTTCAGCATTCACGTTACCTAATCAAAGGAAATCGAAGGAACCAAGCATGGCCAATCCTGCCTTTTCTCTCGTCCCCGGTACTTTCTTTCCAGCCCTTTTCGACTTTGCCTCTTCCATTGATTCTCCACCGATCCAGGCCATCCTCGACGCCCTATGTTGCACGATACCAGTCGTCGTCTTCGCGTTGTTCGTGTACGCAGTTTGCTACGTATGTCTCTATGATGTTGTCGACGACTCCGGGCCTCAATTTGATGACCTGGAGGCCGGAAGGTTGCCGCTCCTCGGGAGGCGCCATGGGGGACCGGCGCGACCCTGCCGCGATCCTCCGCCGAAGAGCGAAGCGCTGATGAGGGTCGATGTGTACAGGAGCGACGGAGGTGAAAACAAGCGCACCGACTGCGGGGTTTGCCTAGAGGATTTTCGGGACGGAGATGCGTGCCTGTGGCTGACATGCTGCGGACACGCTTACCATAGGGCTTGTGTGAATCTCTGGCTCTTGGACCATAGGCGATGCCCGATTTGCCATGCGACGGTTCGGGTGGCACCGGCGATCCGACCCGATTCGCGACTTGAGTAGGATTCTAGCTTGATATTTGCCATGGGTATGTTTTTTTCGCTTTTGTTAGATGCTTAGTTTTGTGGATGATCACCTGTGTCGGATCGGATAAATCTCTCAATGTTTCCCAACTCATATTCAATCCGACCGATTGTACACATCTCCTTTTGAATGTTCTTATACAGGCACAAGATTTGTGACTCGCATCCTTCACTTTTGAGAATAGATCATGCACTTTATTGAGTCAGGAAACTGTGGAACATTAGATTGCAAAGTGCAAGATTTTTCATTTTTTCTTTTTGTATGAAACCTCGCGATTGGGTCGTAAAGACTTTGAAATCAAAAGGGAATGGTTAGTATCTCCTCATATTATAAAGCAAACTCAAATCCAGCTCAACCTCGAAATTTAATTTCGAAAAATTCCGAAAAAGAATCCGATAGGGTTTGTGATTGAAATGAGAAGAATGATAAGCACATGGCAATACTAGCAATTTCAATGTTGCAATTTACAACTGAGTGATCGCATCATCCCTCACATATCTCACCTTAGTGGTCTAACATGAACAGGCTGTGGCCAGGCCCCATCCTCGGCAGTCGTCCGTCATTGTAGTTCATCTCCACCCAAGTCAAAGCTGCAAGCGGCTCAAAAGTCAAACCTGGGGTCAAGTGTTCCACTAATTATATATTTTTTTGTTCGGATAGTTCCCCTGAGTTGACTCTCAAAATAAAGTTAGTTTTTGCGCAACATAACCAGGTTGTCGTCCCGACCAAAAAAAAAAACGATTATAGTAATAAGTGATTGTCGTCTCTCTCTATTAGAATATTTAAATATTAAATTACACATTCATCTAATAACGTAAAGGAGAGCGTTAAAAAATTTAAAATTTAAAGGAAAACGGAGTAATCACATCATTTATTGACAATGATTCCGTAAAATCTGAGTTCAAATCTTTCCGGAGCACTCCCATAAAATCTCGCACTCTCTTAAATTTATTGAACGCTAGTAAGATTTAGGGCTCGCATCCTCCACTTTTTAGAGAAAATCATGCAATTTATTGAGCAAAGGAACTACGGAAAATATGGGTTTCAAAATGCAAGTTTTTTATTTTGAAATCGCATGATTGAGTAGTAGGTACTTTGAAAATAGAGGGATTGGATAATATCTCCTCAAGTTACGAATCCAACTCAAATCCAATTACCTCAAAATTCATTTAAAAATATTCCAAAACAATATAATAATATTCGCGATTGAAATGAGATGAGCAATAACCAATAAGTTACATTGGTTATCTCAAAGTTACAACTGAATAATCACGTATATCCCTCACATATCTCATAAATCCTATATTCAAATTTAAATATCCCCCATCCATAAGAATTCAACTTCTTTTCTACACAATCCAAATCTTACCTTCTCTTTTGTTTTTGGTCAAGAAATCTTACTTTCTCTCGGTTGTTAGTTTTTTCCCCCAGTTTTTGCACGTGGGCCTACTTGAACTTGGAACAGGTTGTGGCCCACAGCCACTGGACATAGCGCACTCCAGGCCCATAACCAGGCCCAGGCCCAGGCCCGGGCCCGTCTTGAGCAGTCATCTTTTAATTCATTTTTGGTCTCAAAGCCGGCAAGCCGCTCAAAGTGTTAAAGTGCTCCGTTGACTCTCCAAATCGAAACGGAGCTGTTTCGGTGCGACGTAACTGCCGAGGTTTCACATTTTCTCAAAGTCATCGTCGTCGTCGAAGGTCAGTGATCATCCTCCTCTCCAAGCAGTCGCAGATCGTTCCGACAAGTGAGATTCCTTGCTTTCCGTTTGATTTTCCCCCCTGGTTCGGTCGCGAAGAAATCGCGGTGAAACGGAGCGAATTCTTAAGCGAATCAGATTTTTGAGTCATCAGTTCATGTTTGTATGGTTTTGGTTTCCGAAGCTTGGGCTTAGGTTTTGTGTTCTGAGATTCTTCAGTCTAAAATGAGGATCTGAGTTCTTCGCGGGACGCTGATTCGTGATCCGTGTAGATGAGGTTCTGAATATGGTCAAAATTGCATATCGTTTGTGCCGCTACACTGGTGTGAAGCATGTCGTGTGTTCGGTTCGTTTCGCTTCGTCGCCGTGTCGTGCGATTCCTGTCTGATATTGCCGGCTACCCGATCTCGTGATTTCCCCCCCTCTTTGCAGCTTGTCCGAAGCATTCCCGAGGCGATAGATCGAGTTTTGTTGGTGCGATGGCGGAGGGATCGAGGCAATCGCATTACGTGAAGCTAACGAAGGACCAAGCTCCTTTGGAGGATATAAAGCCTGGAGAGCTTAACCAGCCTATCGAGGTTCCGCAGGTTTGTGCTCTTCGGTCCTGAGTGCCGTCGTTATACCTGTTCTTTGTCCCCCCGGAATAATGTGTAAATGGTGTGGATATGTTTCTGAAGGATGTGGATTAAGTAACCTGGCTGTGGAATAGAAAGTTGCCGCGAATGAGGTTTGGTTGGTGATGTATCAATATTACTAAGTTATCCAGTAAATCCTCTTAGTTATGCCTTGTTCCATCTGTTCTCAAATTCAATATCAGCTTCTTTTTTGTATATGGAATCCCTTTGGAATTCTTATGTAAGGATATGGACTGACTAATGAATATCCCTTTTAGGTGGTCTACGAGCCGGTGCTCAACTGATTAGTTATGGAATCCCATTAATCTCTGTGTGTTATCAATATCTCTACGTGCGATTCGTTAAAACAGAATTTCTTTGTTCCTTTTTTTTAGAAATAGATATCCTTTTTTTTTCATTCATCATTTAGTGAATTGTATATATAGGTATGAACTTTTGGGTATACTAGGGATGGAAAAGAATTGCTCCGAATGTGTTTTAGTTGGTTGCATGTTTGCAGTTAAACATTTACATAAATTGTTTGACCATGCTGACTTTAAGTGATTTGTGGATTTTTCAGATGACTATTTTATAACTTTCACAGAAAAATAATTATGGGCTCTATAAGTAATGGCTCATGTACTGAGTATTGACTTTGAGGTCCATGAACGTTTGCGGCTAATTTGATCATACTGGAATATGTGAATGTACTTTATAGCAAGCATTTAACAAATACTACCAGATCAATTGTTTGATTCTCATTAGTTGGGGCTGTCCAACCATTATATAACGGATTTTAAGATTGAATCGTTCGTGTCTGTTCCTTCAGAACATCTGGAGGTCTTTACCTCGCTAACTTCCTGTTTTCCATGGTTTGTGACTGTTTTCTCTAGTCTGTCTTCTTCTCTGGGATTATGCTATGCATGCGATAATTTGATTGTATCAATTAGAATGAAGGGCAGCATCCATAGAAAACTAGAATCTGGTGATGGGTAATCGTTTGCTCATCTTGTATGAAACTATTCTTGGGTTTTAAACTAAGGACAATGAACCTAATTTCTGTTGCTGTGATGTAAACCTATTCCTGAAGCAATTATCTGTCCATGCTTCATTTTCTGCTTGTCTCAGCAATGAAGTAAAACCAAACATACATTCTCTAGAGAATGTTTCTATAAATCTGACTGGTTACATTTTGGGAAAAAGCTTGTGACTTTGGCTGTTGTCTGAAGCTGCAGTCAGAGGGACTTGCTATCAGCAGACTCAAATAAATTTAAAGATTTATTTGAGGATTAGAATCAAGCGACTTTTGGATTTTCTATGTTGCGCATGTTTTGAGTGGATATTGAAATGATGTTTGAGTTCTTGAGTTATACTGCGCCATTGAATTTCAAAGTTTGAGCTTTCCTGTCTGTCAAGTTGTCTTCTTGTTTCAGGAGGATTAACATGTGGGGAGGTGAATCCCATTGTTGAACTAACTAATTGTCGAGGAATTTCTAAAATATTAAATTTATTGTCTTGAATATAGAGTTTCCTTCTTTGATTATTCTGATTGGGGTGTTGGATATGGAAGGTGCATGCTGGCATTTATGGATGCTTATGTGATGCCGATGTTGGCAATCTTTCCTTAAGCCTTAGATAGATCAAGGAATAAATGGCTAGGTACACGTATGCTAAACTCGTTGTACTGGTACAGTTGGACGTTCGCAAATGCCATGAGTGTGGGCAACCTCTTCCTGAAAGCTTTGAGCCTCCTGCGGATGAAAATTGGACAACTGGAATTTTTGGTTGTGCTGAAGACAGCCAAAGTTGTAAGTTTCAGGACAGCTGAACTTTTGCATTATGTTGTCTAGTGAGGGGATAATGGAGAATCTTGTTGTCTCTCTCTTTCCAAACATGCTAGCCTTCTGTAGATTTGAGGTTAAGATTTAAAACAATTTGTAAGCAGGAATAGATGGTGTTCTCATAGTCTTGATCACAAAATTGCCTTTTCCCTTTGCTGTGTATGTTTTACAAATATCCGACAATGGCACAAAATGCATGAGCCCATTATCGAAACACTTGAATTACTTTTGAAACTGAGCTGGTATCATTAATGGGATTTCCTTTCGGCTTGATGAACAAATCGAGGAAATGTGGGAAAAGGTTGTCGAATTTCAATAAAGATCCACCAGAAATTGGCTTGTGTTTGAGCAGTTGAATAAAATGAGCAGCAGAGTAAGCCTGTGAACTGTGAAGTAACCATTAATGTTGGATAGTTTACAGTCAGATAGGTCACAACATACTGCTGGGCCGCTCTGGCTTTTAGCTGTACTTTGCTTATTCACTTGTGCCTTGCCTTAGATTATTCTTCAGATTGTCTCATATCACATTTTGGGCCGGTTAAGGAAAAGCTTATTGTATGAGTACCAATGCAGGCTGGACTGGACTATTTTGCCCTTGTGTGCTGTTCGGTCGCAATGTTGAGAGCTTGAGAGAGGATACTCCTTGGACTACTCCATGCATCTGTCATGCCATTTTCGTGGAAGGTGGCATTGCACTAGCAGCAGCTACAGCGGCCTTTAATGGCATTGACCCTCATACGTCATTTCTCATTGGGGAGGGCTTACTATTTGCTTGGTGGATGTGTGGCATATACACTGGCCTTGTTCGCCAATCACTGCAGAAGAATTATCATTTGAAGGTACTTCAAGCTTTTTCCATGTGCTTCTATCTCGCTTTGTTCAGTGAACAACATGGACTCTATAACCATCTGCCAGTATACATTTAATTGCATACTGGCAAATATTTGCAGCTATGACTGGAGTTGTTTCACTGTGCACTGATCACAAATACCTGTCGGCATATATATTCTGTAACATTGCCGTTTGCTCTCTGGAGGAAAATCTCATTTTCCTGGGGACGCAGAATCTTGATTTACTGTGAATGACAAATACGTAATGTAAGAGGTGTGTGATGTCTTGTGCATTGGACGTGTCAAAAAAAGTTGCTACTTTATTTACTTTTAGAAAGGGCTTGTGGGAGTCTTTAAAAGATATGCTATTAGATAGTTTGCTTGTTAAGCAAGGTTTCTTTCTTGAATGATGTCAAGAGCCTTATCATGACCTAATTTCTATTGCGCAGGCTAAACAAGCTTGACTAGTAAAGTAGTTGACCATTTTTATTAGTACATTTGGATTATTTTTGCACTTTTTTACTTAAATGTGCAAGTTCTAATCCTCTTGTCTGACTCTTACCATCTCCTCCTCGGTACTAACGACTCCAGAATTCCCCGTGTGATCCATGCTTTGTGCATTGCTGCATGCACTGGTGTGCTCTGTGTCAGGAGCACAGGGAGATGAAAGGTCGACTCTCAGAAAATGTTGTCATGCCAATGACTATCGTAAATCCTCCCCCTGTTCAAGAGATGAACTCTGCAAGTGAAGCCCAGGATTCTGCACCGCCTTCGGCAGACAACAGCGAGCACACAAAGTTGGAAATGCAGGCTTTATAGCCACTTAAATCTCTACATATGGAGAGCATGTGCATAATCACCGGCGGGCCTCAATTTGGTGGTATATCTGTTCACGATCTTCTTTGTGTTTGTTTAAGATTTTGATGACTTTGATTTAGGATTCTATGTGACCTTATGGTGCAAATGGGACCATTTATACATCTATACACAGATTAATTCATTTGAAACTTCGTTGCACATCTAGATTCATGTAAGAGGAGCCTCTGCCCGATCAATCGGAGGCAGAACCTAGAGCTTACATATACAAATGTCGGAGCGTCTCCTTAAGTACCAGGAAAGAAATAAAATCCCGATAACCTGGGATTCAACTACCAAGTCTTGTATAAAAATTATATAAGTTTCAACACACGTATACAGCACCCTGCTCTCTCCATGCCATTCGCGTGTGGATCGATCTGTGATTTGTCTTCTCTTGTACTTGACATCCCGTGAGTACATCGAAATTTATCGAGCAAGCGGCTCTAATTTGTGATCAGTAGTATCCAAGGTTCGATAATATGTATAATTACAACGTAGATGACGAGCTCCTCTGTTTTCCCTACCCTATAGTCTTCTACCGAGTCTCGTCAAGACTCGAAAGTAAGTACAAGGATTTCAACGACCGCAGCATCTTCGTACGCTCTTTCTTCTTCTCTCCTTTTCAAATAGGAAGCTATTAAAACTGTATTGTTATGTAAATAGCTTAAGCCGTTTTGTGCTTTATGCCTAGCATATTCTCACTCCTAGCAAAGCACCCATTTCCAAGCATATACAATCAAATCTAGAGCCGCGAGATATGGGTTTGGTTTAGTGCTTTGTCTAATCCTTTTCTAGAATTTCTGTTTCTCGTACTCTCCATGAACTAGCCAAAGAAAAGGGAAAATGAAAGGGAGAGATTATCCAAAGGAAAGGAGGATTTCAAATGCAACTGATGCGTTCAACAGTAGATTTCCTCTGGATAACCATAAACCACTACCAGATAAGGACACATCCGTACACATAACTGACCCTAAATTTGAAAGAAACCAACAAAGTCAAAGTGAATGTTTCGTTTCTCGTTCGCCATTCTCAAATCTCACTGCCATCGGCACATACTCAGTCCAACACGGCCAAAATGCTTGCTCCAGTCGATTGCAGCGCAAGGAGAGGGAAAGAGCAATGCGAAAGCAGCGGATCTGTTGGCTCGTCGTCGTGGGCGTTGCCGTCCCCCCACGGAGACCCGACGAGTGCTGTCCGTCGCGCCTCGTCTCGCGATGCCAGGGATATATTCTACGGGAGCGACGATGGTATGGGACATGTAATGTACAACGACGATGTGGCGGTGACCATGAAGAGGGAGGCCTTGATATCCTTAAGGAGGAAGGCTGACAGAAAGAGACGTGCTTTCTGTTTCAACACGGGCTGCTTTGATTTTCTGAAGTCCTTTTTTGGTAGGAGACGGTAACCTACATTATTTTACACAGTATTCTGCCGTAGGTTTTCTTTATCTTCTACTTTTCTTCGTTTCTTTTAGTAGAAAAGTGATTGCTACGGAGATCGATTTTCTTCTTGTTCTTTCACTATGTAAGTAGTACAAGTAAGAAAATTCCGTATCTTATATATTATATCTTTGAAGTGTTCGGCGCTAATCAGCAACCGATTAATCCCCAATGCGTATGGCAGTTCCCTTTTCTCGACCTCAATCCCTCGTACAGGTTCATGGCTCTTGAGGGTTGGTTGCCAAAGCACCTAATTAACTAGGTCAACCTATTTGGGCTAAGGAAATCTAATATCAGAGAGTAAATGCTACGGAACATTTGATCTTTCTGAATTTCCCGTGAGGAAGTAGATATTCGTACCATAAATGACAAGGAATCGCGGCAAGGATTGGAACCCAATTCGAGTTTGCTCGACAGGATTTGCATGAAATGTCAAGTCCACCCAAATGGCGGATGCCGGTAGGCGCCTGGATGCGTCGATTAGGAGCGAACAACGTACTTTGATGATAACCAGTAGTATGGTTATAGTACTAGCGGGGTTGGTCAGATGGTAGATACTTGTTTGTGGTAGATGAACTCGATTATCCAGATCAAATCGCCGCAAACAACATGACCAGATTTTTGCATAGTAATGAAAAGATCTCAGCGCTCGCCGCATTTCGCACCGGTCAAAGTTGGCCGAAGGAAACATGCATGTGAAAAAAGAGGCCGCTTACATCCGAGGGGCATGACTGGTATATATTCAAAGAACACCATCCACGTGTCGCTCCCTCATTGCGCCACGTCCACGGCAGTTAACATTTTTTTCAAAATTCATTGCCGCGAGCGGTTGCAACCCAAACTGCACTTATACCAAAGAATCATTCTCCCTTTCCTCAATCGACATTCCAAGGCTTGAAAGACATCAAGAGTTTACTCATCTTTGATGGTCCAACCTCTGTTACAAGCGGACAAGAAGACTACTCGTTTATTTTTCCATCTGAAATTCGACTTTTTAGAACTTTCGAGCGAGTCCGGCTGTTGATTGATCAATCTATGAGGGGAATGGCGCCGACTGCACTCGCGACGCGCTTCGGGGAATCGGTCACTGCGAATGCTTTCAGATCTTATCTCGCCGAGTTCATCTCCACTTTCTTTTATGTGCTCGCTGTCGTTGGATCCGCCATGTCTTCCCGTGAGTCTCTAACCCCATATCGTCGAATGCGACAGACACGATCTATTTTCACGTAAATTGGTCGAATTTAAACATGATTATGATTACAATGATCATCTTTACTCTCGGATAACTCACAATTTGAGAAGAAGTTCTGAAGTTTTGCTGAAGGCATCCATTGTAATCAGTTGGTAAGTAGTGAAGATGACGATGCAATAGTTTAGTTAAAAGTAGTGTACAAGTAACCGGACAGATTGGTGAATACAGAATACTAGTTACTCTTTCTAGACTTTTTTTCTGCACTAATTAGACAGATCGTGCATGGTGATAGTGACCCAAAAAGGTAATAAAATTACGTTCACAGGGAAGATGTTGCCGGATGCGGCGACCGAACCGTCGAGTCTGGTGGTGGTGGCACTGTGCAACACATTGGCATTGGCGACGGCAGTGTACATATCAGCGAGCATATCGGGAGGGCATGTGAATCCGGCGGTGACGTTCGGGAAGGCGGTGGGAGGCCACATCAGTGTTCCAACGGCCCTCTTTTACTGGATTGCCCAAATGCTGGCTTCTGTCATGGCCTCTGTCCTCTTGAAAGCCGCCACGGCTGGTCAGGTAATAGAATGTTGCTACATTTGACCATTTTGAAGACATTAAGCAGAATGTCAAAGTACAGAAATATACGGGGAAGATTATTCAGTTGGCAATTAATAGTATCAAGCTTTTGGTAATATCAGGCAGTGCCAACATTCAGAATCGCAGGAGAAATGACAGGATTTGGAGCATCAGTGCTTGAAGCATTCCTGACATTTGCTCTGGTGTACACTATTTATGCTGCTGGAGACCCAAGGCATGGTCAATTAGGAGCAATCGGACCCATCATGATCGGCTTCGCCGCGGGAGCCGGAGTCCTAGCCTCGGGTCCGTTCTCGGGTGGCTCTATGAATCCAGCATGCTCGTTTGGGTCTGCTCTCGTGGCGGGCACCTTCAAGAACCAGGCGGTGTACTGGGTCGGGCCTTTGATCGGAGCCGTGGTGGCGGGTCTCCTCTATGACAATCTAATGTTTTCTTCTCCGGCGGCGGCGGCGGCGGATCCGAGCAGGGGGGCGTCAGCTGGATTTGGGGTCTAGGGACGTGTCTCATTAGCAACTGTATCATGCTTTAGTTTGTGTGCGTGTTTGTTTAGTGTTTTTCCTTCAGATTTTTAGACCGAAATTAGACAAGTCTTTGTTCATGACTTCCCGATTGTTGTTTATGCAAGTTGTAGTGTATCGTGAGCTTTACTTGGACGTATGGATGGTTCTTGGAATCTGGGTGGGCCTCAGGAGGTTTAATCGTTCTCTTTGCAACGACATTATGGCCATTGCTACGTGACCACCCCTCATATCCTCCGGCACCTGTTGAACATATGGACCATTGTTATTGACAACATGCATGACATTAATTTGACACCCCAGAACATTACACGTAACATGCATGTGTCCTTTTTATACTTATTCATTCATTTATTTTTCATACTATTCTTTTAAACATGCGGAAACATAACAAAATATCCACACACATGCCACGCAAGAAATCAAACTAATTTGATTACTGTTGGTCATCCTTGTATTGATCCAAACGTCAAAAGGAAGATACACATTATATAAGTCCTGGGAACAGGTCGGGGTTACATAGCAGCACTGTATAACTTGCTAATCAAAAGTCTGCATATACATCACCGCCACAATTGAAATCAGGTGGACCATGAAAACCTCCTTAATGGTTCAATCAACTTGCCATTGATAATACCGTACCAAAAAAGATATAATGGGTGGGCCAACTCAAGATGGGCTAAATTTCCGTGAGCCACAAGGCTCACAAGCGTAGCTTATTTGCCTATCACTATAATAAAAGCGCACCTTTGGAAAAACTAACGCTGTTTTTTTCATATGCAAACACACTCTTTCGAACATAACGTTTTTCCTTTTCTTAGGCAGTAAGCTTTCTCCTTAATGGTCCAATCAACTTGCCATTGATAATACCGTACCAAGCAACAAAACTACCCTTTACTTTATCCCGAATAGTATAACTATATTTGATATATACCACTGTCGTTCCGGGTCCTTGTACATTCTGAACGTCAAAACCAATAAGATGTGGTGACTGGGCCAAAGCGATGCCAATCAACGCTATTGCTTTGCAAAGTGCCCTCTTAGAGGAAGACTAGAGGTGGCAAAAATGGGTCATGTGCCCATTGTTTTATCGCCTAAATCTAATATATATATATAGGTTAGTATGAGATTAATAGAAGAAAGCTCAATAAATGACGTGTTGCCTAAATCTAAAATATAAGCAAGAGATCATCAGCTGAACGAAAATCTGATTGCCCGAGTGCCTTCACTGTCATGAACTCAATATGGTATCATCAGTCATCTGGGCAATTTGGTAATGAATGATGGAAGGGTGCGCAGAGGACGCAGGACCTCTCTCCCTCTGTCGCTTTCGATAGACCATCGCCTTCTCAAGTTCCAGTTCTGGGTAACATAATCACTGCTGGACGTGGACGGTTTGCAGGACCTAAAACGACGTTTCCTGATCACAAAAACTTAGTAAGTAGCTGCCCACAGCCGGTCGAAATCATCAGGAAAGAAGCTAACAGACGATTCCAATAACGAGTGCCAAACTTCCGAGATTCTTAGCTGCAGATTGCCGATCAGATCAATCAAGAACTGCTCGGATGGAGAACCAGAAGATACTGTCTAACATCTCATGAAACTTGTAGAAGGCAGTAAGTATCTCAAATCTTGAAGGGTTACGCATCTTATTGTTTAGGATACGTTTGTTTCGCGGAAAATGAATAAGTTGAAAAATATCTTATTGAAAATAATCGCTTGTATTGCTCGAAATAATTAGTCAATGCAAAATGTTTTCATTACCAACAACAGTTCATGTCTAAATATATTTTAAACTGAAGTAAGTTACACATAATTCATTATAGCCTATTTCCTGGCATTTATATCACTTAACAAGTTGCAAAAATGAAGAAGAAGTTTGAACAGAATAACTTACAAAAATTCAAATCGGACCCTAAAATATAGACATTATCGATAAATATATTATTGCTAATTAAAGCGTAATTGAAATTTTTTTCCAATAATTTGATTTAGCCCAGTTGAAAAATTACACTGAATAAAAAAATTCACTTTGGTTGAAAAATAAAATAATTTTAATACATAACACTATCCATTAAATAATTACAACGATATAAAAAAATAACTCCCGCTACTTTAATATTCATTTGAAACTTGCAATAAAGTATATAAGCAAAAAAAGATTACAATTGCAATTAAGTTAAAAGAAAGATCATTTATATTCATACTATATTTTCTTTTTTACTTTTTTGAACAAGCATATTTCAAGTATAGCTTTCCTCATAGTACCATAAAAGATCATTTGTTTTTGTATACTATTTTCTCTGAAAACTTAACATTACAAGGTTTCTTCTACCACACATTAATGATAGGCCTTCATAGAATATGATGCTCTTCTACAAAATATAAAACAGATTTTACATAATCACGGACTTTTTTCTTATATTTCCTTCTATCTTAACGTATTAGTGATGATTAAAAAATTGAGCATATACACAAGACCACGCCAGTGCAGGCTAAACAACTAGTTTATGTTGGTTTTGAATGTAATGGATGCATACCCACATGTTAATTATAGATTTTTCACAAAAGAAAAAAACATTTACCACTATTATTCGTTACATGTCGAATGTCAAATTAATTACGTTGCTCGCCGTCACTGAATAAACTAAAGTTTGCTAAAACTATCCTCAAGGTTTTAGAAGCTCTCCCAACAAAACCACATCCTCGTAGATCATAGAGAAGATTAGAAACTTTCACAACCCATCCCTTGTTTGATTCTTGAGGTTGTTTGGAGATCGTGCATGGGCCATCATTGCTCGATGATCTTGTGCTAGCATACAAAATCATAATTGTTGACACTGTGTGGTGTCCTCGAAGGTTCCCACTTCCATATCCATAGCATCTTGAAGGAAGAAGCACGACTTTTTGTCTCGGAAACCACGAAAGCTTTCCATTATAAGTATCATCAGCTCATAAATACGACTTAAATGCGATTAATTGTGGCTTTTACTTTTTGGGTACTTTAGCCATTGAGCGGAGATTGCATCAAATCAACAGAGTGCGCTGAGTCCTTCGCCACTAATTACGAATTTTGAGAAGATTAGTACCCAAAATCTCAAACATCGTATACGAAATGCTGCGATTAAATCTTAAAATTTCGAACTATTTCAATTAAATTCTGAATCTTTTAAAAAAAAGGATAATCAGGTTCTTTTTTAGAAGAGTCACTAGCGAGATTTGTCCGTTGTTATGTTACCACTAATTTTTTGTGAAAAATATTTGAGTTGAGCATTTCAATTTTCAAACCTGCTCTCTCATCTATAAATTTTTCATTTTGAATATGAAAATGTGTTGGGCATTTTGGCGGAAGAATCGATCATGTGAAATCTGTTTCTTGCTCTAGCCAAAAAGCCGGGAGAGGTTATGGTTTTTTAATTGCACTAATAATACATCTAGAAAAAAACAAAGAAATATAAACATGATCATAAAGTACACACATACATATTTTGGGAAGAGAATGATACAAATTATTCATGAATTTTGACCTAATATTTAATGCGATTTTTGAATTTTTAATTTATTCAATGTGATTTTTAAACTTTAGCCCCATGTATAATGTTATTTTTGAACTTTAAATTGGTTTGATTTAGTCCCTAAACTTTATGAAAATATTCAATGTTGTCCTTCCATTAATTCAAGTTTAGGTATAATATTGAACATTTTCATATAGTTCAGAGATTAAATAAAAAACCAAAAGTTTATAGATCACATTGAACAAATTAAAAGTTTAGGAATCACATTATATATTGGGTCAAAGTTTAAGGATTGTTTGTTTCATTATCCTTTCAAGAAAATGCAGATTGATTATAGATTTGTCTTATTTGGTTTAGTTTGCCTTAATCAACAGTGGATTGAGCCTGTTTTGAAATTTTTCCATAGCAATTTTAGTCGTGAAAGAGAGAGTTGCGGCTTTTATGACGCATTTGACAATTAACCTTGTAGCGGTAATCCTTTCGCAATTGAAGCAGCTTACAACAATTTTTCGAAAATTCGAACTGTTGCAATTTCGAATTATATAGTCAAATAAAAAAAATTAGTACTTCACACATAATCATAGCTAGACCAAGCGGATATTTTAATCTACTTTTATTTGAGTTTTCAATAATTAGATTTTGTTGACAACCCTGATTAACGAACGATCGATTTTGTCTTACAATCAACTCTTAGCTGGAGAGAACTGCCATGATTTACATCAACAACTGATCCTTCAAGTGATTGATTCTTGTTTCTATTTTTACATTTCAAAACGCGAATATCTATTATTAGATCTAATATATTATTCTTACCGTCATCGTTACATCACTCTGCTGTAAAAAATGCAATAAAAAGCGTGGAATTTATAGGATTTCCACGTCATTTTTAAAGGAGCTGCTCAAGACGTTCGATTGGACTTTTCCGAAACAGAATCGACGCGTCGTTTCGATAGTCATCACTCCGTCACTCTTTCTTCGAAAAAAAAATACACATTAATGGAAAATATGATATAGACGAGGGGATTTCTACATCATTTCCAGAAGATTTATTCAAGTCATTCAATTGGGATTCTCCAAAATACAAGAGACGAAATGGCTTGGCTAACCTCATAGCAATATCAAGAATTGAGTAATGCCCATCATGTTTAAACATTTTCGAAAATAATATAAACGATTATTTTTTTAAAATTAATTTATTTTTCACGAAATAAATACACCTCGTCTTTTAGCATTTAACAAGTGAAGGACAAAGGAAGGGGAAAAGTAGACCGAGAGGGCAAAAAGGCCGTGAAACGGTTGACCCTAAAACTAGCTGTACTACACATGTTGCAGTGCAGGAGATTTGTGAGTTATATAGACATAATGGTGGCTAGAATTGGACCGTACTCCTCCTCCCCACCCCCAAAAAAGGACAGGGATAATTATCACAAATTTCTGGATTTTCTTTGCTTCTTGAGCATTTTCTGTTGAACAAACGCTCGTCACCTACTCCCTTTTTGAGCCTCCCCCTCACACACACACACACACACACACCATTTCTCCCCCTCTCTTTCTCTTTGATTCCTGTGTGCTTGTGTGTATTGCGTGAGCGAGCGAGCGAGAGAGACAGAGACAGCAATGGAGAGAAACAGGGTGTGCAGGATCTGCAACAGGCGTTTCTCTAATGGCAAAGCCATGGGTGGTCACATGAGATCTCACTTCGCCAAGCTCCCCCCGCGCCTCCCTCCAGCCACCCTCACCCCGTCTTCTTCGCTCTCTCTATCCACCCAGCAGCAGCAGCAGCAGCAGCAGCATCGAGAGAAGCCTCGGGCTTCGGTCCCGCCGGCCGCCCAGGATCGTGTCGCGACCGTCCACGACAGAGGGAGCGACACCGAGTCGTCGCGGCGACGCGGGAAGCGGAACCGGTCCAGGCGGCGGCGGCGGCGTCGTGACGGCTCGGCGGCACGGGCCGATGCTTTCTCGAATGCCGACGTCGAGCAGACGATAAGCTCGGTCTCGGAGACCGAGACCCTGTCCGAGGCAGACGTTGCTGTGTGCCTGATAATGCTCTCCAGGGACAAATGGCCGAAACGAGCGAGAACAGAAGCGGACGAGCACGAGGACGACGGGGACGACTCGGTCTCCGTGACACAGACGGACAGCCGGGCCGGGTCGAGTCGGCCCAAGTACCAGTGCGAGACATGCAACAGAGGTTTCGGATCGTATCAAGCTCTCGGCGGGCACAGGGCGAGTCACAAGAAGATGAGTGACGAAAGCCATAATCACAAAAGACTTGCTTTCGAGTGTCCTTATTGTCACAAGGTGTTTGATTCCGGCCAAGCTTTGGGTGGGCACAAAAAGGTTCACAATGAAGCCATCACTGTCACTGCTAAGAAGAGCAAGAACTGTGGCGAGAGTTCAATAGATCTTAACCTACCAGCACCAGAAGAGAACGGTGAAGAAGAAACGACAGCGAGTTTGGTGGAGATTTCTTCAGTCTCCAATGAAGAAACGCTTTATCCAATCAAGAAGGGCTTCCTCCGGGTCTAGACTAGGGACAGTACAGTGTGAATCAACTATAATTTCAAGAATTGGGATTCAACAGTTCTGTAGAGGTAAATAATACAGTTTGCTTTTGCGTTTGTATATGATTTTCCGAATGCCGGAGCTTGTTCGAGCATCGAGATAAAGCTAAAACACATGAAAGTTTCAACAGATTACTTTTTCTTCTTTTCTTCTTTTAAGGTTGTTTTGTAGGATAAATGTAAGGCATCAAATATCCTGTGTGCTTTCATTTGCTTGCCGTTTAGGCAATTTGACTCGTGATGTCAATGGCTTTGAGGTGTTATGGGTGGGGGGCTCTGGCTCTGTATCGTCCACCCCCCACCACACAACAAAAGAATCAAAGATTAAGGGGGAAAAGGACAGAGAGAAGGACGCCATTGATGGGGGGGGTTACCCTCAGTGGAATTAAGTGATTCGAGCATTAATTTGGGGCTTTGAATGAGGTGCCAATTGTGCTGCTGATGGTGCTCGCTGCGTGGGAAGTTATGGAATGATTTGGTTGCTGATCCACGGGGATTAATGAATTTGATTTGGGCTATAGCAATGCAATTGCATGGTACTGTGTCCAGCTGTTTTCTAGCTAACCGTTTCCTTCACTCCCCCGCTACGGAGTCGAGAGAGAGAGAGAGAGGGAGAGGGAGAGAGAGAGAGAGAGTTTGTTTGGATACGGAAATCCGGAAAAGCACCGTCGACCTGTTCATTTTGTTGGGTCGTAGCTTTGTTGCTTCTGTACGGTTGGCCAACAGGTCTATGTGATATGCGCACGGCATCTTTCCTTCTTATCTCTAGTCTAGGGAGAGTCTGATTATTGACCGCACTCCTATTTTTTTTTTCCATATTTAGAACTATCAAATGAATGGGTCAGGAAAAAAAAAAAAGGTTCGACCCAAATTGACTCATTTCTACGCAATACAACTCTAATGATCCTTTGACAAAAAAAAAAAAAAAACTTCAGTGATCCATACCCGACTGGACCTGTAACTAAATCTAGGAAAACTTATGCATAAACTAAAGTGAAAGCACAAAATGAGTGATAGAGAGTCATAGGAGGGGATTGGATTTAAGTAAGTTATGAATCCATTTAACACCCATGCTTAACCCATTTATGACCCATATTGTTGAGTGTAAACTCATATATGATTCATTTACTGAATATAAATAATAGGGGTGAACATGGTTTGGATGGGTAGTTCCCACCAGTTCTGAAAAATTGAAACCGGGAAGCGCCTGTTGGTTCCATGGATTGACTCGAGAACCGGACCGCCGGTTCGATCCAGATCCCGGGTGGGTCCGTGGAATTGGTCCCTCCAAGTTTCACGCAAATGGAGGTGACTAAGAGCGAGAGAGGGAGGCGATGAACGACCGGAGGCGTTGCCGTGAATTGATAGGAGTTGAGAGTCGAGGCCGTGAGTTGATAGGTGATGAGCTTAAGAGTTGAGACCATGAATGAGAAATAGAGAGACGACACAGACAAAGTAAGAGTGAGACGAGATGAGACGAGACGAGCGTTAGATTAGGGATTTTAGGGTTTTCATTCTCTTAAAATGTTTTTTTTTTGGTCGGCAATTTTTCTTAAAAATTATATATATTACCAGTCCGATCCGGGTGGGTAGGTGGACGGTTCCACGCCTACAACCGAGAATCGGATTGTTACTCACCGATTCTAGTAAATTGGAATTGGGAATCAAACCAGCCCCATAGGAACTGCCGGTTCCGGACTGGTCTGATCTAGTTCCGAGTAGTTTTCGGTTATTTTGCACACCCCTAATAAGTAACTCATATAACAACCCAACCCATATTAAAAATGAGTTGGACCCATTTTGGTAGGTATAACCATATATGATCAGTTATCTTTCGCATAATAGGGAGATTTAGATACAATAGCTCTTACATTTTCAAGCCTATAAGTTTTTTCTCGTTCGCACAGGAAACTTGACTCGGAGCCGGTACGACACAGACCCAATTTTCAGATGGCGCGACCACATTTTCCGCATCGTATAAGGTTTGTAGGTTTCAATGAACTTGTCGTGTTTGGGAATAATTAGAACCGTTTGTTCACCAACGTGACACATAGATGTTCGAACTTGAAATTTTCTATTCTCTTTGAGGATCCTATTAAAGATTCGTTTGAGAAATGTTTGACAAGCCTTTTTTATTTTTTGACGGTCCTACTTTTACTCTCTTCTTACTCTCATACTTTTGTTCCGTTTCTTTGCAGAGCATGAGAGTCGACCCCACATACGAAATTAAGGGCGCAAATGATAACCATTTTGTTTTCCTGTTTTTTTGTTCTCCAGAGCAGGTTTGGAACAGAAATCCATTTGGTAAAATAATTTCATTTTTTTATTTCTGGGACAAATTTTGACTCAGAAATAGATTTGGAATAAAAATGAGAAGTTAATTTTTTTTACTTTTTTATTTCTGAAACAGAGACAAAAATAACAACTCTCTTTTATTACTCACCCTTGCTGCCCACCATAGCCCACTCGCTGCTGGCTACCGGCCGCTGGCCACCCCACACCGCCAACCGACCGGTAGGAATAGAAATTTTGTATCGTAATCAAACGAAATTCTATTTCGGGAACAGAAATTTTGTGTCGTTATCAAACGCTACCTTTTGCTCAGAAACTTGTCCGGGAAAGAGAAATAGATATTTCTATTTTTAGTCAGAAATAGAGCCAAAAAAGAGAAATGATTTCATTCGCGCCCTAAACATCCTCGCCCCATCCAATCCTCTTATCACTGAGCACGTGGCCCAATGGCGTTTGACCAGGCTTTGGGCGCGAGGAAATTGGAGAAAATTAGTGGGCTTTAAAAGCCGACTTGTGCTGGGCATTTCCAAAGGGCCCAAATACACATCGAGGTTCGATGGTTGACTTTTGATTTTATATGAGCGACCTTTCTTGAATTTTATTTGACCAATTGAAAAGTTCAGTCTACATTTGCACCGACGGCGTTCAACGTGAAAGCCTCGTAGTTTCTCTGCGATCGTGAGAGCTTTGAAGAGGAAGACTCGAACGTGCTGTCAACTCAATTTTTGTTTTTCCACTACTTACAAACGTGGACGATGAGTCGCATTTGCATCACTATATCATACCATTAAGATTGGTATAGGCAAAACTTGGTACCGAGTCGATATGGACACCAACAACCCTTCCCGCCGCCACTGCCATCGGTCGCCGATGCCGACGATGCAGCCACCTCCGCCATACCTCGCCCGAAGCAAGAGCGGAGCTCCGACCACCAGGTCGCTCCCCGAAACCCTTGCCCCTAGCCAAAGATTCACCGCCATCGTCCGCTCCAATTCAACTTCTAAATCAAGGGCCAGATCGTCAAGTCACGACCGAGATGACCACATCGACAACAGTAACGGCAATGTAAGTTCGGCCATGCTAAAGAAACGCCAGCAGAGTAATTCCTCCGGGCTGGTAGTACCAAGAAAGACACGGTCCACCCCACCTTCGCCCTCCACCTGGGCCCTATCTCACGGTCGAAGTTCATCAGGGGCGGGATCATTAGCGACGGAAGTTTCTTCCGGGTTCAATGCGCCGAGGGCTAGTAATAAGAAATCGGAGAGCAAAATCAATGGAGGTGGTGGTAATGGCGGTGCAGTTAGTAAGGTTTTGAAGTACTTCAAGCAAAAGAGGAAGGTGTCGCCTCTGCAAGAAGAGGAGATTCACAAGTTACGCATCTTGCATAACTCATTATTGCAATGGAGGTTCGCTAATGCTCGTGCTCGAGCAGCCACGGATAACGCAAAAAGAAACACCGAGGTACGCTTTTTCTATCAAGTTTGAATTTGATAATTAGCCAATCTGTTAACTCGTATCACTATGATAATGTACCAAAAACTATATGGGAATTCATCTGGTACATATTCTGATATCTTCTTAATTAGTTCTCAACGATTTCAGGAAAGACATCACTCTAAAGTATAACAAAAAACAAGTCAAGTTCTTCAAGAACTCTGTATATGTACTCAAACTAAACTTCCATAAACCTTTGGGTTTGTTTGATCATTTCTGCATTATTATCTTTATCATCGGCATTAAGATTGCTCGCACACTGGTGATCATAGGAGAAATTGCTCCTGGTGTGGCTCAGGATATCAAAGATGAGATGGTCAGTGATGGAAAAGATTATTGAAATGCAAAGACTGAGACATCATATAAGGTTGTACGAGATCATAATCCCTCAGGTTCATATGCTGCAAGAACACTCAGCAAAGCTGGAGAGGAAACACGGTGAAGCGCTTGGCAGGTTGTCCAGAAAGCTGGTCGCTCTTTCCCACGTTCTTCCTCTCGAAAGCGCGAAGGTGACTGTGATTTGTTGCGCTTCTCATTTCATTTCATTCTTCAGTGAATTCATGACGCATTCTTCAGGATCTTGATTAAACAGGGTGAGCGACTAAGGGAAATCTATTACATATTACAGGCCGATGATATGGTGTCCGTTGCTGGAGCTATGAACACGGCAATGGAAGCATTGGACAATATGAACTCGAGAAATCTCCATTTTTTCTTGCAGGTTCTTAGTTTTTGTTTTTTTAGCATTTTATTCCTATCATGAAAATAAGGTATGCATCTCACAAAGAATATGGAAAATCTAACTTGCAATTCAATGCTTTTTATACGTTGATTTGAGCAGGCTGAGGAAATGTATCACTTGATAACAGAGCTTATAAGCACCCTCGATAGAGAAAGGCAGTGTCTTCAGGAACTTGAGAAGCATATACCCATCTTCACTGCCTTGTTGGTGAGCCTCAACACAACATTAATCTGTTACTTTCATTTCTGAATTCTTTAGTTGTTTTCTTGGTTTGGCTTAAGCAATGTGTTTGCAATATCGCCAAAAAGACAAAGCAAAGGGGACGAGTGGTCTTATTTTGTAGAGGAAATGACATAAATGGTCCCTGAACTTTGGCTAAATTAGTAATGTCATCCCTAGACTTTTAATATGATCAACGTGGTCCCTGAACTTTAGCCCAATGTGAAATGTCGTTCTTGAACTTTTAATTTGTTTAATGTGATCCTTAAACTTTTGGTATACATTCAATTTAGTCACTGGACTATATATGAAAATGTTCGATATTGTCCCTTAACTGAATCAATGGAATGATAATATTAGATATTTTCTATAGTCTAGGGACTGAATTAACATTTACCAAAAGTTTAGGGCCCGTATTGAATTGAACATATTAAAAGATCAAGGACGACATTGCACATTGAGCTAAAGTTTACATATTACATTGAACATATAAAGAGTTTAGGGACGGCATTGCATATTGAGCCAAAGGTCAAGGATCATTCGTGTAATTCCATATTTTGAATGTTGGAGAAAATTACCAAAAAAGTCATAAATCTATTGTAGTTGTGTCAATTCAGTCTTAAACCTTTCAATTAAGCCAATGTAGTCCTTCCAACCAATTTTGACCGGAAAAAACTGACATAGATGCCAGCTATCCTATGTGGCATGGTCGGTGCTGACGTGGATAATTTTTAAAATATTTTTTTGCATTTTTCATTTTATTTATTTATTTATTTTTCTTTCTTTCTTTCCTTTTTTTCTTCTAAGCTCGGCGAGGGCCGAGAGCCTCATCAAATTTTGTACAAAAAAAAGGAAAATAAATAATATAAAATATAAAATTAAATTAAATTTTAAAAAAAACAGAAAATTTTATAAATTTTATAAATTTATAAATTTGTCCAGCTCAGCGCCGGCAGTCCTAGATGGCACTACTGGCATCTATGTCAGCAAATTCAAATAAAAAATGGCCGAAAGTACTAAATTGGCAAATAGTAAAAAGGTTTATGACTAAATTAGCCAAATTGAAAGATTTTATGACTGAATTGACACAAATATAATATGTTTAAGAATTTTTTTTAATTTTCCCGATTTCCAATGGGCTCCATCTTCCGCATGTTCCCCAGAAGGACTCAAGATCTATTAATCAACAAAACCCAGCATTTTAAGTTCGTGTCGATCGTCAAATGTAGAACAGAGCTGATGTCTTCTTTGGGCATTGACAACTCTTTCAACCTCTTACGACGTGCAGGCAAGGGAGAAAAGCTTGAGAGCTCACATCATCCAAGCAAGAATCAACCATACTTCATATCAGTCCTACCATTGTTACATACACGAATCAGTCTTTGTCAAATCTACAGCTATGGCAGCAAAAATTTCGCCGAGGGTAGAGGCGAAAACTTGGCAAATGTCCTCCAAAAGCTATACAGAAACGAATCCATGCAATGTTTAAGCACCCCAGTAAACTTTGTGTATTATAATTCAATGTGATTCTGAACTACTTATACTTGATCAATATAAAACTATTTAGTATTTAACACAGATTGTTCAATAGAAAGTTGCATTTTTCCAGGATAAACTTAATATTTAGGTTGTATCTAACACTAAACACACATGGTGCCTGCCACATTCTTCAAAAGCTAACGTCTCGCGCCGTACACGTTTTTTTTTTTTTAATTTATTTCTGGCACGACATAACCAAACACAGTCGATCTTCCTCCATTTATTTCTGAAACTTACTGCATGATCCGCACACAATGTCGGTGGCGGAGTGGTAAGAACGGCCAAGATTCGGTGCTTTCGGCCGGAAAGAAAGGATTGAATTGCACCAAAGTCAAAGCACGAGGAAGAAGAAAATTGTGTTTTTCCTCCGACATGGAACCCTTTGTCAACGCATCTACTCATGACTAAACAAAGATAACGTAAGTTTCGTAAGGCGAATGGAGCACGCTTCCCTGAGACAAAACGACCACGAGACAAAACGACCACTGTGTTTTGAGTTCTGTCCAGTCTGATTATGATATAGACTTGAAGAAACTCGTTTTGTTCCGACTCATTGTGCAGACGAGTTTTGAGTGATTTTCATGTACAGCATGCATATGCATGTGTTGCGGGTTTTCGGCCTTGGACATGGTCGATTAAACAGTGAAGGTGAAATTTTGCAAAAGGTCTCACACATCACTCGATAAAAAAGCAACATGGCCTAGCCGAACAAGATAAAAACACGCTCGGAAATTCTATTTTAAGTGTAAAAAGAAAACCACTTCTGCTATACCAATCCCAACCCAATGTGAAAAATCAAAAAAAAGGAAAAGGGGGAAAAGAAAAAAGGAAATCCCAGTGACAATACACCAACGCCATATTAACAAACCAATGCTGGCTTCTGTGGACCTCCATCACCACCAATTTCTTCAACATTAATGGTTAAATTCCCAGGCAATTTTCTGTTGGGCCTCGCCTCATGCAACATCAACACCACGTCCCTCATGGAAGGTCTATCTGCTGGGTTCTTGCTAGTGCAAAGCAGTGCAATCCTCAGCAGCTGGATCATTTCCTCCCTCACCGACACGCACGTCGCGCCCGCGTCCCCGTCCAAAATGTCGAGGATGCCGTCCTTGTTTTTCATTTTCGACCTGACCCAATCCACGATGCTATTGCCTTCGCCGAACTCGGGATCAACTGATCTTTTGCCGCTCAGCAACTCCATCAGCACCACCCCGTAGCTGTAGATGTCGCTCTTCTCATCGACTTGTAGTGTGTAAGCGTATTCTGCATGGATTTAAGTCGAACGTTTTGGAGAAATTTGTAAGACTGTGAAAATGGTCGAGCCTAACCAGCATAAGTAACTATAGACTATCGACAGGCCATTTGATACTGTAACTTGACATTTGATGCTTCACCATATCTGTTGATGCTTAAAGTGGCAAGATTTGTCCCTAAAAAGTGCCCTCTTTTGCTTTTCAGATACACTCAGATACACTATAGACATAACTAATATTAGAGGCTTTAGACATGTTTTTGAACTATTAAATAGCCGACTGACAGGAAAGAAAAGGAACGCATACAAATAGGGTCATCTTGTTTGTGGAAAAGCAGGCCGGTTTATTACAGATTGTGTACTAAATACCCACATATAAACTATTCCATGGTGTTGGTGAGTCTAATGCAGTCATAAGACTTGTATCTGCATCTATAGCCTAAAATATGCAACAACAAAGAACGTTTAGAGAGAAAATGCACCTGGGGCAATGTAGCCATAAGACCCTGCGATCACGGACATGGACTCATCGCTCTGAATCAACTTCGCCACCCCAAAATCTGCCACTCGGGCGTCCATCTCCGCATCCAACAATATGTTGCTCGGTTTGAGGTCGCGGTGCACGATCAGGGGATTGCAGTCGTGGTGCAGATAACATATCCCCTGAGCCACGCCAAGTGCAATCTTGTACCTAATCACCCAATCAGCCCCCAAATTCTGATCCTTGTTCTTCCCATGCAACAGATCATCTAAATTGCCATTAGGCATATACTCATAGAGCAGCATTGTGCACTCTCTGTTGCTGCAACACCCCAATAATCTCACAATATTCCTGTGCCTCACATTCCCCAACACTTCAACCTCAGCCAAGACCCCTCTCCTCCTCCTCATGTGCTCCTTCTGCTTCCCCCATAGATTCTTCACCGCTATGATCTCGCCGCCCGGCATTTCAGCCTTGTACACCGTGCCTGCAGACCCCATCCCTATGATCTTTTCGGTCATTGACAGGCACTCCACCACGTCATCCGCAGTAAAGTTCAGCCTCTGGAAGGCTGTCAGCTTCCATGGGCCGACCTCCCGTTCTTGATGATTAGCGAATCTAGTGCTATAGTTGGCATGGAAGCACCTAGTGCCAGCAATGAGAACGAATAGGCCGATGCCGAAGGCTGCCACAGTGATCCACACAATCGTGCCCGCAGTCTGCCTTGGCTGCTGCCGTCGCCGCACCTCCACTTCGCCGGCGCCGAGCATGTCACCGGCGCATGGCTTTTCCAGGACGCCCCCACATAGGTCCCGGTTGCCCGAAAACGATGAAGGGTGCAAGTTCCTGAAGATTGTGCTGGAAGACGGTATCGGCCCCGTGAGCTGATTGAATGACACGTTGAAGCTTTCCAACGTCCTGCAATTGTCGAAATTTGAAGGGATGCTTCCGTTCAGGAGGTTATGGGAGAGGTCGACATTGGTGATTGAAGGAAGCGTGGATATCTCCCAAGGGATAATGCCTGTCAGCATGTTCCTACTTAAGTTGAGAGAGAGAAGCTTTTCGCAGTGATCAATGTCCCAAGGAATGCTACCATTTAGCGAATTCCCTCCTAATTCAATCTTATACAAACTTTTGCACCCGATGAAGTCGGGAATCTTGCCAGAGATTTTCGACGAACTTGCCAAGAGAACTTGCAATTTAGGCGTGCCCCATATGTTACTGGGCAAGTTGGTCTTGAAGGAATTCTCCGATATGTCTAGGTACTGCAGAGCTGCTGCATTACCAAGATCGTCGGGAATTTGGCCGCTGAAGCCGTTCTTGCTCAATTCCATGAACGTTAGATTTGGTAAGAGCCCGAAACCTCGGGGGATCGACCCGTTTAGCATGTTGTTATGGATCCTTAGCCTATATAAAGCGGTGCAGTTTGCCAGAGATGCAGGAAGCTCATTTTCAAACCTGTTGGAGAAGAGGACCAGCTTCACTAACTTTTTTCCTAGGCAAAGATTCGGCGGGATCCTTCCTCTGAGCGAATTGGACGACACGTCAAGCCAAGTCAAATTCGAACTCAAGCCAAGCTTCTGCGGGAGGATTCCGGTAAGAGAGTTGTTCCAGAGCTCCAAGGTTTCCAGGTTTGGGAGCTCGCCGATCCCGGCCGGTATTTCGCCGCTCAGGTTGTTGATCATTAATCTCAAATTGGTCAGCTCCTTTAGCATGGCCAAGCCTTCCGGTATCATCCCCGAGAGCTGATTATTTGATAAATCGAGAGCTTGCAGCGCTTTCAGTTGAGCAAAACTTGGCGGGATCTCGTTGGTCAAGTGATTCTTGAATAATAATATCGTCTCCAACTTAGTCAAGTTTCCGAGCTCTGGCCTCAGTGGACCTGAAAGATTGGCAACTGAGATGTCCAAGTACTTGAGATTCGATAGAAGTGCAAATTCCGAGGGGACGCCACTGTTGTAGTGGTTGTACCCGATTTCTAGGTGCTCTAATTGAAGCAAGAATCCTAATTGAGGTGGAATTTGTCCACCTAGGAGATTTCCTTGCAGGTAAAGAGACTTCAGCCTCAGAAAACTGCCATAGCCTGGCGGAATCTCGCCATCGAAGTAGCTTCCCCCAAGGTTGAGGTACTCTAGGAATCGGAGTCCAATAATCTCCTGGGGAAGCGGGCCAGTGAAGTTGTTGCTGTAAGCGTTGAAGATCTTCAGGGACTTGAGCTTTGATATTTCTGGTGGGAGGCTTGAGTTGAAGGAGTTGTGGCTGATGTCCAGTGTCCTGAGCTCTATCAGCTCAAAAATGGCTGCTTGAAGAGGCCCCTCAAAGGCATTTCCACTCAAATTCAAGTGGACTAAGCCTGACAGATACCGGATTTCAGCCGGGATCACGCCAGAGAGGTTGCAGCGAGAGAGGTCGAGGGACACGACTAGAGATCTCTCGGCATTGCACTTCACGCCGGACCACGAGCACCAGATAGGGTCCTGAAGATTCGCGTTGGAGAATAACGGAGTAGGGTCCCAATCACGGAATGTTGAGAGAGGGTCTTTGAGGGATGATTTCAAGGAGAGGAGAGAGACGAGCTGGAGAGGAAGGGAAACGGATAGTGTTAGGGATGATGGCGTGAGGAAGCAATAGGAGAATGTGAGAAGGAAGAGAAGAGGAAGTTTCATGGTTTCTAGGATTTTGTCAGGCAAGTTTTGGTGGAGTTGAGAGAGGTAAAATCAAGGTCATTGAGGCTTTGATCTCGAGAGCTAGTGCTTTCTGAGAGTGGTGATTCATGATTGCTTTCTTCAAGAGAGCATGAAGGATTCTGCACCAGTTGTTCTTCTACTTATCTCTTTATTATGAGTGCGTTCAGCTCCTACAAATTTGTATTGCTCACTTTCTTGTATTCTCTCTCTCTCCTCTCTTCTCTCATGTTCATACCTCTTCCTTTCTCTCACCTCAGTTTTTACTTTTGTCTGATGTCCATCCTATACTTTAGGGTTTTCCTTGGATTTCTTTTTTCACTTTTCTTTTGCTCCTAACTTTTTAATCATTCCTTGCTTGCTTTTTCTTTGGGCTCACAGATTTATTGATCCCCATGAATACATATATTCAGTGAGCGTTGTTTCTCACTTGATCCAAGAAAGTAGAGAATTCAATTTTCCCACCATATCTCAGAGCTGATGTTTGAACAATTTTATGCTTTCCTTTATGTTCTGTCTGTGTATCCTTTTTTTCTTTTTTCCATTCTCTCCCAATTCAAAAATATGGAGCTACCTTAAGAGGCGACCTGTTCTGCTGCTCCATGCATGGACCACAATCAATTAATTAGCAGCTAGTGCTTTTAATGATCGAATCATTGAAAGTGTTACTGGATAAAAGTATGGAAGTGCATGATATCAAGAGGCTTAAACCAGAAGGCACCTGACTGATTGGGTTGATAACCATCTGATTTGCAGAATATCATTTGTTCTATAGCAATTATCTAACCGCCAATATCAATTTGAATGATGAACTCGCTATATTTTATGCATAACATTGATGCGACGAGCAAGTTGATCTAGTCACCTGTCCCTTGTATCAATTAAATTTGATCTATCGGCAACCAAAGAAGTGATCTTCTTTCTTACTTTAGAAGCTCCATCCACATACCGTTTATTGCTCAAATAATTCAAATTTTACCCCAGAAAAATATGTCCACGTAAATTAATATTTTCCTATACATGCCAAGGCTAAATGGTAGGCCCCCAAATTAATGGGACGTGAGTGAGAGAGTGTCAGCAGACTCAAAGAATATACCAAAATCTTCTGGTTGCAGTCCAGCCAGTTTGACTTGAGTAAAGCTGATGATCCATCATGCCCATTGTTTACTTTGTATCATGGATGTCGATAAAAGTATCATCTGGGTATGAACAATAAAGCTTCAACTGCAATCATTTTCACTCATTTTATAATTCCACATAAACCAAGACTGGCATGCATGCTTCCATCTAAGACCTTTTTCTCCATTTACCGTGAGCATATATGTTTATGTACCTAATCTGTTTGTTAGTGCATTGACCCTACCATGTGATAGTAACAGTTCTATCATTCGAATTGTTGGAGTATAATATGTAATACTTAACATATGAAATTCTACATCTTCTTCTGCAGTTGGAGGGCTCTCTTAATCTTTCAACCAAGAAACATTGAATTGTTACAAGAAAGCAACATGGGATGGACTACCTCAAAAATAGAAATTCAATAGAATCAAGATCAAATTGTTAAGAAGAATATACAAACCACTCAATTTATGAAGAAAGTATTGTCAAATGAATATGTTGAGCCAAACAAAATTCATATTCGCAAGATTAAGCTGACATTTCAGCAGAAGATCTAATTCTTTTTTATTGCCTTTGTTGCCCCCAAACTCCCGAGAACACGTGGGATTTGTTCATGACAACAATCAACATACAAGATTCAGTTTACTTAAATCTTGAGTTGGGAAGGTTAAGCTTTTTCTCATTTGGGATATTCCTTCCATAATTCAATGAGTTCCGAGATACTTATCTCTCAATTTTCACTGAGCAGGACATCATGTTATTAAGCTTTCATTATCGAAATTTGCAGCGGCGTGATTTCTCTGATCTTTTCCTTAAATCTCTTTTTTAACCCAAATGGTAACTTGGCACAACTTACAAAGATTAAAAAAAAGGAAACAGGCATGAAAAGGACAAAAGAGAAAAGTTAAAAAGAAGAAGAATAGTACTATGTACCCTAAAATCCATCGACTTACAAAGTTAGCAATCAATGCGATGGATGGCATCACCAATTTACTTGAATCTTCACTTACGATTTTGTCATATGATTTCAAAAACTAATCCCCTGATAACCTATTACCACGGGAATTTACTAGCACATAATCACACTTCCATATATAATCAAAGACTAATTTGATTCCATGAGAGGATGGTGAAGTCAATTTACATCAACATGGGAAGGGCGATCCCATGAAGGAACTGTAGAAGAAAACACAACACGGCACAAAAGCTGCAATTGGGACTGGAGTGTTCTCATTAAGCTTTGCTTTCTTTGCGGCAGGGACAGAAAAGGGGGAAAAAGAAGAAGCAGAAAGGAATGAAATTAAAAATTAGTTGGTCAGTGGGCCCAAGGAGTTTTGTAAGGTGTGATGTGCTGATTGGACCCCCAGTTGCTAACTTTGTCTCCTTCATACCCTTCACTCCCCCACAGCCTTCCCCAATTTTTTTCTTTTTCATTTCTTTTTTTTTCACTTTTCGGCAATAGCCTTCCCCGACTTTCAAAACTATATATAAAAAAAGAGAAAATGCATAACTAGTACAATCCCATTTCATACATATATTAATAGAATTGTAAATTTTCTTGGCAAGGGTATCTCAATTTGGTTGGATCTAGTATACTGAATAAAACAATCATTTCTAATTTCTCTAAAGTTCAACAAATACATAGATCATGGAGGGCAAGGTTGCTATATGATCTCTCTCTTTGGAACTTATATTATACAGACAGAAACTTGATAGTTTAGGGCCTGTTTGGTAACGGACCAAACAGTGCCTGATTTTATTCTTTTGTTTCCGGGAACAAAAAAAAATAGAAATTCGTTTGGTAAATTTTTTGTTCCCGAACACAAATTTATTCCCATAATCAGTTTGGAACAAAATCAAAAATAAAAAAAAAAGTTGATTCTTGATCTTGGGAACAAGAATCAGAAATGGAAAAGAAATTTTTTTTCCTTCTTCTCCTTCTTTCCTGGCATGTAGCTGGCGACCAGCCACAAGCCAAGGCCGGCGAGGGCGAGGGCTGAACCCTCACGGCCTGGGCGAGGGCCGCTCTCGCTTGACCCTCGCCCAAGCTGCGAGCGGCGAGGGCCGCCCTTGCCCAAGCCGCGAGCCGCCCTCGCTAGACCTAGCGAGGGTCCGGCGAGGGCAGCTCGTGGCCTAAGCAAAGGCCGCCCTCGCCGGATCTGGCGAGGGCGACCCTCGCCCAAGCCACGAGGGCAGCCCTCGCCCAGGCCGCGGGCAGCCCTCGCCGAATCAGGCAAGGGCTGCGATGCCCTCGTCTGATCTGGCAAGGGCCTTGGCCTGTGGCCGGTCGCCGGCTCCAGCAACCTAGCCATGGGCCAAGGAAGGAGAAGAAGAAAAAAAAAAGGAATAAAGAAAGAAAGAAATATTAAAAAATTCAAAATAGTATTAAAATATTATTAATAAAAAGAAATTTTGTGCAATTACCAAACGCATTTCTGTTCTTTTTCTATTCCAGGAATAAAAATTTTGGGCAGTTACTAAACGACTTTAAATGCTTAGAAATTATTTTCGGGAATGAAATAAAAAAAATCATTTCTAAGCAGAAATTATTTCCGGGAACAGAATGGTTACCAAACGCACCCCTCATATAACTCGTCTCGAAACCTATTGCATAACCAAGTCCAAATGCTAACCAAACTAAAAAATTTGCTTCCATGATATCCTATCAAATTATCAGTCCTTCATTTTGCGCGAGACCTAACATAATCCAATTTCAGTTCTATTCTATATGCACAACAATCTCGTCCCTTCGTGTTTCTTCCGTTTTAAAAACGAGAGCCAACGTTAAAATTTATTTCACGCTACTTGTTTATTGAGCTTATAGTATCCGCCTTCGTCTGGTAATTTTGATTTTAATTGTTAATCCTCATATAAATAAATAAAGGCATTCCTGAGGAATTGACAACATAAGTCGTGGCTCATATCAGTAGTAATTTAAAAAGACTTTCTGTCTCACATCAGCTTGCTTGCATGGCCCTACTTCAAAAGGCAAAGGAGCATTTGCAACTTTGCTTTTCCATTTCAGAGGATGGTGGGTGGGAGTGAGGCGTGCTTCGTCTCAGGCCATGCGTGATTTTTTTTCTTTTTTGGGTCTCAGCTCCAATGCGTCATTTGTTACCGCCAACATAAATTCTACGCCCTTTCATGCATGAACCTTTCGTTTTCCTTCAGTAAATGAGCTGCTATTCATCTGCATTGACGCATGAAATTAGAGGGACCTAAGACCACACCTCATGTTCTGATTCCAAGGCACGCCTTGAGAAGTCGATTTCTAGAGGATTTTGCGTTCCTGGGGGGGAAATAATAATGAGGGGCCAAAGCAAACTCTTACAAAGACAGTTGAAGGTGGAGAGATAGTGAAAGCTGCCAACTTAACTCTTGGGAGGAAGAGAAATCTAGGCACTTGTAGATATGTACAGCTTTTACTCAAATTGTGAGTGTTTGTGTCTTGTTTCCTAGAAACTCTTTTGAAAACTAGGGTTCTTAAAGATCCAACCATTCTCACCAGAAGCCGAGACACCGGTAACTCATATGCAATCTGCACAAGAGTGGTGCTGCACATCATACAACACATGCTTATCAATCTTCATAAAATGCGGCAACAGAAAACTTCACATGGTGCATCATAAAAGGCGAGGATGTCCTGTAAATACATTGGGTCCCCGCAGCACACGCAAGCGAGGTCGATTTTTCTGTGAAAAAAAAAAAGGATTTTCACTGTAGAATTGTGGAAAGGGGAAAAACCTCCAGCAGCCCATCAAAACAACAGGCAGCAATGATGTCAGTTTACTGCATAACTAGAAGAATCCTATGTTGATAGAAATGCTGAGACTTGATAGCAAAGACATTAAAATTTGCATAGCTCCTTATATTACTACTATTTTTCACCGTGCACATGCAGTGTATGCGTACTGTTACACAATCAAAATGGGACTAAGAAAAGGGTGAAAAATGGAGGTGAAACCAGAAGTGAGATCTAAGAGAAATTGCTCCATAATTGTGGGAACGACAAAAGAGAATGATGAAAGAATTGAAACATTCTCAATAATGTCCAGTGTGCCAAGGCAAAAGGGTTGCAAGTGACTGGGACCTGCACTGGCTCATCCACAGTGTAACCATGTTTGACCTCTCTCTCTCTCTCTCTCTCATGCAACACATCATCCGCAAAAGTGGAGAACAAAATGATTAGGATTTGAAGGTGGGTGGAACTAGGCATGTGATGGCTTGCCTTTAAGTCGAGATAGCATCCCACAAAACCAAAATTAGAGATTTACTTGTTATACATCTGAGGGTAAATTTTCAGCCTTGAATAAACCACATCTACATGTAAGGTTTATAAGTTTAATATCATATATAAAACGCCAACATGTAATAACCAATCAAATGAATGTTCTTGTTTAGTAGGCTAAATGGTAAGACTATTTCTTACCATCAAACTGAAAGACCCTATATATCCATGTTAGGATAAAACCTATCCGATATTTATCAGCAAAACATAACAGATTAACTCTAGCTCACCTCTCTTTCACTTTTTCCCTCCATTTCATATTCTTTCCGAAATAAATAACAGAATGAATGAGCAGATAAACAAATTGTCTGATCCGGGACATCACAATTTTGTTTTTTTTTGGTCAGACGGGATATCACAGTTGAACAGCTCTATCTGAATGTTTTCATCGTGGATACACCAAACAACCATTATCCTAAAGTAGAACTGGCCAATGCCCATGATTCCTTTCCTTTTATCATGACATATTGGGTAGGGTAATAATTTTAGTCTTTGACAAATGCGCAGGAATGAAGATTTGCTGTAGAAATTACCCATGTGACCAGAGATCAAATTACAATGATTATCTCATTTGAAATCTCGACTCAACACTGTTCGACTCTTTTTGGGGTCAAGACAAGAAAAGGGAAACACAAGAAGATAATAAAGGATCTTAATGACGGTCCCACGTCATCATTGCATGCCATCACCCATCATTTGGTGTGGCTAATGAAAAAAGGAAAAGATGCTTTAACGTGACAATTAATGGGAGAGCACCGCCCACTCATTTTGTGAGCCCATACTGTTACGAGCGAAAAAATTACCTAATCAGCTTTAAATTTATTATACAGATATCAATTCAGTTTAAAATTTTTTAATTTTATAAATTTAGTCTTAAATCTTCGTACAAAATTTTAATGTAGTCTTTCGGCTTAATTTTCGTCGAAAATCGTTAACGTGGCGGTGCGTTGCATCCGACAGTGACTAGATCGCCACACCAACGATTTTCGGCAAAAATTAACAGAAAAGACTATATTTGAGTTTTACGCAAAGACTTAGGACTTGGTAAAATTGAAAAATTTATAACCAAATTAACATCCGTACAATAATTTTAGGACTGATTGGATAATTTTCTCGACGGGAGATGCACATGATATTTGACAAAAGATACATTCATCAATTACAGAATAATAGTCAATTCTTAAATCCTGTGAAAATTTTCCTGAAAAGAAGGAATGTTTAAGAACTGGACTACAAGCATTTGAGAGCCATTATGCTGCAATCAAATTTCTTCAGTCAGCGAGTCTAATAAAATCCATGATACTCTACCCTATCCTGACATCAGGTTCTGCCTTCTGCATTTTGAAGCAAAAGGCCACCGTGAAAATATGCATTCAAGAATCTTACCTCCAATGCAAAATCTAAAGATGCAATCACTCTGTTTTAGAAAGTTGAATTCACTTTGGATTGAGGAATGCCTGGTCTAAATCTAATAATAAGCATCAATCCCTTTGTCCTGTTTTTCTACTTGAAGCTCTCAAAGATCATAATTACGAATTAAATCTATTGCTGGCCTCTTACAGCGAGATTCCAGCACGATTGAGCACGTCGTGGGTATCTTCTAAATCATTCCTCACGCCCCTCTTCATTGTCAAACATTGCCTACAGGCTACCCACCTGAGAGAGGAGATGCAGATTTCAATATGTCGATGATGAGAGCGAGGATTATCGTGTTAAACCAATTACAGAGCTGTGATAGTTTAAGCCACGGAGTAATACTGCTTTACCCGTTCTTTAAGTAATTCCTTCAGATAGTAAACTTCAAACTTAAATTCCAATGTCTCTTAAAAGTCGGGGGTCCAACGTATCTTCTTGTAGCAGGGAGTTTATTTTGTCTCAAAATTACTTCACAATCAGGGAATGTAGTGCGGGATCAAGCTAGGAATAGATGGCTCTGATGTCTGACTTAAGGGAGGCAATCACCCCATGTCATCATGTACAAGTCAGTAATTTGTTCCATTTTCAGGTCAGTGCTTGCTACCACTATATCTTTCTCCTCTCTTGCCAAATTCATACTTCAGCTAGTAACTTTCCTAGTGCATGCCCTGTTGTGGGTTGTGTCGCCCAAGTAATGCTTGAACATTGCAAGCACTCCTATGTTTAGTTGTCACGTGCTTTCTTGCAACACAACAAGCACTCTTTCCAATTTTTCATTCGCTGAATTGAGCACTCAAAACAACCATGAACTCGTTGCCTTAGAGAACATGAGAAAGGGTATGTATCACTTACACGATAAAGGCTGATATGCAGAAGCAAGTCATGAGGGCAAGAAGTTTTCCTTGTCCAAGTAAATTTTCTCTGAGGTAACCGTAACTACTAAACCAGAAAGCAGCAAAACTGTTGAGCCTGAAGGGAAGCACCCATGCAATGATAAGGATGAAGACTCCTGTGCAAACCGGCAGATCACACTTTTGAGATCAGGATAGAACTTGCCACCAAAGACAACAAAAGATCCAAACTCATTGTTATACCTAGAAATTCAAGGAATTTTTCATAATTAAGCCAACTGCGCCAGCTGATCTTGTTAACATGATATTTGGCACCACGTGTGGATGAGAACACAATCATTCGACCATTTGAGCTGGTTTTCATCTGCAACTGAATGCAGAAATGCCTCCAAAGTTCCTGATGCATAATCAGAAGAGATGTGATGTAAGCATCTCCATGACGGTAGAGTCAGACAGTTTGCTTTTCTACGAACTTCAGATCGCCACCCGACCAAATGACAAATTTCAATTTCTATTTAAAAATCACTTTGCACCATATTATAGTAACTTATATAATTTAAACAGTATATAGATGGATATCTCGTTTCTGCTCTGATATAAGCTGACAAAGATGTTCAGGAAAATGAAGCAGTTCAACCTATACAAAGAGTCACAGAATGCCATATGTATGATGATTAATTGGTAGAAAAGCCAATTAATTGTTCCTCTAAATTTGTTGGTAACATGTCTCATTCAACCAAACAAGCAGTAAAATGCCTAAAGGGACAGTAGAGAGGAGGAGAAGCACAAAGAGATTATCCTAATTGTTTAATTTCACTTGCTCTTCACTATGATGATTATGTATGCAATAGCAGCAAATCTTGGACCCATATTTAAGGAAAAACCGTCACTAATCATTCATAGCCAAGAAAACATCCAGCAGTAGTAGCGGACAACTGTTGGTGATTCTTCATCACTCCATTTTTTACTGTATAACAACCTTATCACGGAGTAAGAGTAACTTGTGCCAAAAGCAATAAATATAAGACCTACAAGGCGTGTAATCAGAGATAAATATGAGAGAGAGAGAGAGAGAGAATTCAAACATGATATTGCCACCGGTTTTAACAGCTAAAACCATTTTTTTTTTTGGTCGGAACAGCTAAAACCTTATTAGTAGTTTTCCATGACACTTTTAACTGATGAAGAACCTGATAAGCATATTATGAAACCTGGGTCCTCATTACTATCTTGTTCAGACATTCTTCAAGTCGAACAATGTATGATAGTACAGCAAATCATGGTGTTTGAGTAACAAGAAAAAAGGAAGGCACGAGACAACTAGGATGCAACTTTACTGGATTTCGTGTAAAAGATCAGCCAAAAGAGTCTACCTAAATCATCAATTTAAGGCATAAAAAAATATAATCAGTAACTGACTAAAAGAAAAGCATCATTGCCTTAGTTAAGGTAATTTGTTATACAAGCCAGAATTACAGATAGGAACAAAGCTAAGAGGCCTACAACTGTAGTTATATACTGTTGTGCATCTATTCGATGGGCCAAAAAATTGGTCAAGTAAACGCTCCAACCACTTAGAATTAGGCCAGGGGCATTATGCAAGTCTTATTTCAGCGTGTGCTTCATTGTGCATAGATAAGATAATAAAGCTGCAGAAATCCTTGTTGATGTTTGAGAGTGTACTGACAAAGGAATAAAGTAACTTTGAAACAGCTTTACTAATTAATAAGCACGATGTAAAAATGAAAAATCATGCAATGGAGTAGAAATCACAGTTGAAAACATGGATAAGCAGTCACTAATTTCTCGGATCTGGACTACGGACACCAAATGGACTCATTAAAATAAGCTCATGTCAATCAAATTAAACCCAATTCACAAGAGTTCAACCGAAACCTATTTAAACTAAGTCAAGCCCAAACCTATTTCAATCTAGGTCAAGCCTATATACACTAAAACCAATCTTGACTTGCTTCCGCTAAAACCATTCTGAGGCATTTTCCTTTCTATGATAATCAACATTGAACCCAGTTTTTCCTTTTCATTCAGCACTACAGTATTACACTAAACACTCTAAGCTTACTTCTTTAATCTATCGTCTTCCTCGTAACGCTGAGAGCCCACCAGGCTTGACTTGCCAACTCATGACCTTCAAGTCTTACGGTTTAAGATCAACATACCAAAATCTCAAGCCACAAACATATAGACTCCACCAACGAACCCTGACATTTGTCACCGGGAATTAACGCCGATCGCAATTGAGCACCATGGGATTCGTATACTCACCATTCATCATCGCACATGCAACGAGAACATTGAATGAGCATTCAGCATGTAAAAGCAAAAATGTGACCAATCACAGAGAGAGAAAATGATAAGACTCAAAGTATTAGCAACGCCTTCGAATACTCAACTCTACTTGAAGAGATTCATGAGTTATGGAATACCGTTTTCATTTGCCCAACTAACAGCGGGATTCTTGTATTATTCAAGCACCCACCGACCGAATATAATAATGAAGGTTTGATAAATCAACCACAAAGTTGGATTCAAGAATTTTCAAGTTTCGGTTTTGGGCATGAAAGTGATAGTATGATCAACGAAAAGACTATAGTATGGCTGTGAAAGGTCAAACACTGGGTGTAATGAACGATAAACTCACGTTGTGAGATGAACATACATTCTGACTTCGTTTGAGCATTTTATCGAGCAGATTGTGAGCGTTTCATCCAGGATACCTATATCCAGATCAAAGACAAGCGATTCGTTCCCAGTCATCACAAACAACAAAAATCTGGTTCGGATCATCGCAACAGCATCAATACATGTTCAAGACACTAAAAAAGCTTCAATTACAACCGAATTTTTCACAAACATCGAATAGCGTTCATGGCCTCGATTTCATTAGTTAGCAGCAGAGTCAGAGCAAACACGGTTTGAACAAGAACAGGGTCGTTACCTGCGATGATTACTGATCAGACTCGAATAAGATGACCATCCATGGGAATGACTTTCAAGTGCAGGAATCAACAAAACAAACAGAGAATGTCTCCACTCGGGCGCTCTAGCCATTGCGACCGCGAACAGAGATGATCAGAGTATGTTCGGCGAGCGAAGACGTTATTTGATTCTATGGCGGCCATCGAACGGTGAAGAGCTCGAATCTTGACAGAACTTGATCAGGCTTCAACCACGGACGTTCTCTCTAAATCAAGTGATGAAGCTCTCTCGGGAGGAGCTGTGAGCACCTGGTAGGGAGTGAAGATCTCCTGTGAAGATTTGCTCGGCGATGAAGTCGTCCTCGAATGCATTGGACCGTAATCAACTGCACCTTGGACCGAATCTTCACCGGGGGAATAGAGAGACGACCTCAAGAGCGCTGGACAACAGCAGACTAGAATCTGCGGGGAAATCGCCGCCAAAAGAGGAGGAACCGCAACAGGGATGGAGGAGCGGCGAAGACCCGAGGGCGAAATGGACGACTCTGCTCCGCCGTGATCGGAACAAACAGCCAGATGAAGAAGCTCGATGGAGGAGGAGCACCTGTTGAATCCTTTCCTGCATCTTCATCGTCGATCGTCGCCGCCGTTGAAGAATGGTTCCTCTCAGCACGTCGAGCAACCACTATGTATATAGTTGTAAGACCAAATCAAAGCTTATTTAACCCAACTCCAATATGTAATAAACGTCAAGGTCAAATTACATTATATACTACTTTAATATAATATTTTCATAATAAAAATGCCCATTTCAATCAATAGTATCAAAGCAGAAATTAATGATCTATTTCATTGGTCAATATCGTCGAAAAACACACTTCAGTAGTCTATTCCATTGGCCAATTTCATCGAAAAACACACGTTAATGATCCATTTCATTGGCCAATCTCAACAAAAAACACATCACATTTAATTAGCAAATCTCATGTTCAGAAATCTAACTATGATCACGGATAATGCTCCGTGAAAAGGCGATCAAGATTCCCCATTGGCAGGTCTCCACCTACTATGTTAAAGCGTGGCACAAATTACCACAATGATATCCTATACTAGTATGCATATTGACACCTAAATTTTAGCTAATTATTTAATAATCATTGCATAGGAAATTAGGGATTAATCTCTAACCCCTAAATAAAAATATTAAAATTAGATTGCATAGCATGTAGTTTAAAAACATATAGTTTAATTACATTTTGCATTGAATCGACAGTGGTGAATGAACCTGAATCAGTCACGTAGATTGAACTTACATTACATGAGAAATTCGGTCAAGCCATGGGAGGTATAGTGATTGAAAATCAAGCCCAGGATGAGAATAATTAAACTTCAATTGAGTGGGATTTAGCCCGTCAGAGTTAAAAAAAAAAAAAAAAGAAGGGCTTTGTGATTAAAAAAGTGCCCATGAAAATTAAGCCTTTTATCGGAAAAACCCATAATCAAGAATAGGGAATAAAAAACCTAATTTGCACTATAAATAGACCTTAACTCTTCGCAATTTGATGGGCCACACAATCCACAGTACGGCCATATTATTGAGAGAAATCACGAAACACAAAAACAGAGAGAGAAGAGAGTGTGCGGCCGAGTCCCTCCACAGCCGCGACCCAGCCTCCTTGCCGACGTCGACCTCCCTTGCAGCCAAGCTCCTCTGCTACTGCTGCTTTGCGGATCGCTGCACCTAGACGACCAATGAAGCTGCTGTGCCGTCGCTGATCGAGAAGCTCCAGACAACGTGCTCCAACCCACGTGTCCAGCAGCCGTCATCTGCCGCCCTTGTTCCGCCCAACTTAGCCGTGACCAGCACAACCCGGGGTCGCCTGAGCCACCGTCATCATATTTGAGAGCCAGCGAGACTCCTACGGAGTTCCATCTAGCCCGACGGTGCCCTGGAGTGTTTTCTGATTGTTCCAGCAACACCGGCTCACCCAACGAGCTCTTGTGGTTTTGTTCTCATCCTTTCTTGCAGGATTCGCCGACGTCCAGCAAGGCCAGAATCTCTCTACCAACGTGAATATCACGTCGGTTTTTGCGGCTACCGCTTGCAAGCCTAAAGTCTAAAGTCCAAGCCGCATCTCTCGTTGCCCCGAAGGCCACAAAATTGAATCATACGGCCACAGGAAGCGGAGCGAGAAAAAGTATAGAAAAAAAAAAGGGGCTTTCAAGGTCTTGAGCGGCGGCACTTGGAGGACTTCTATGGGATCAACGTTCTGCTCATTGGAGAGCATACACTTAAAGGTCTTCACGGAGCACTACACACAGTCACGCACACAAAGGGAGAAGACGACCGCGAAGACTGCTTCGCTCAACGCCGCAGCAAACTTCCAAGCGATTTCATTACGTTCTGACGGGTTTTCCGGCGATTCCAGTCGTGCTTGCTGTGACCAGACCAGCCATAGAGTGATCCCCGCATCCACGGCGACGTCCTCAGGCCAGCAGTGTTCCGAGAAGTCAGTCCGCTGCAAGTCCATCAAGACGACCACTTGTCTTCACTGAACCAATCTTTGGGACAAGTCCAATTGCGCGTTGCTGTGGTTGAGATTCCTGGACGCTGTGTCCGCTGGACAGTTGTTGCCAAAGTAGAAAGAGAAAAAATATTTTATGTGCATGTGATGACTCGTGGGTGAGGTGGCGAGAAAGAGTGCATCATTGAATCATTCACAAATAAGAAGAACGCAAGTGTCCAGGACCGACAACTCCTACAAACTCCAGTCAGCCGTGAGTCCCGTGACCCCCTTTCTCGTCAGCTGCTGCCTCTACGAGCAACGCCACGAGCTGTAGTCCGAGAAGTCCACGCCGTAGGTTGCCCCCTTACGGCCGAGCACTACCATCGTGCATCGCCATCCACGGCTGTGAATCACCGCCGATACGCCGCCATCGACCGTCCCATCCGCAATCCCTATCCGAAGCCCAGTTCAAACTTGGAAGTTATCCGCAAATTAGGTTAGAACATTATCTGATATTGTTTCAAATATTTGATTGCCTAATTTGATTGGTTTATATGTCTTCAGTGGATTAGTTGATTCTTTTGAATGATGTGTGATATATCCGTAAGATTTTAAAACACCCCAAGTTAAGAAACTTTCTTAACTTGATAACGTGCTTGGACGACTATCCGATCTCAATCGTTACGTAAAATCGTTATTCTATCCATAACTAGGGGTGTCAATAGGTCGGGTTGGGTTTCTATGATACCCGACCCGACCTGAATCACGAGGGGCGCATACTTTCTCTGACCTGACCCGACCCAAAACGCATAGAACCCGAAGCGAAAATTCGGGTCGGTCCGGGTCGGGTCGGTCCGGGTTTTCGGGTTTGCGGTTGGGGGAGCAGGAGGAGGAGGTGGGGAGTCGCCGGAGGGAGAGGACGGCGGTCTTGCGCGGTGGCGCCTCCCCGAGCGAGGAGGAGGTGGGTAAATTGGGTTCTTAGCCCCGGCGGCAATGGCGACGAAGGACGGGTGGGTGAGGACGCCGATGGCGGAGGACAGGATGGTGGCCGAGCTCCCGATGCGCCTCGGGCGGGATCCCCACCACCACCACGCCGCATCCGCTCCCCCTCTCCTCGGCGGCGGCGCGGTGTCCCTCTGCCGCCGCCGGGTGGGGGATCCGGCGATCGCGCGATCGAAGGGTCCTCGTTCTGGTGTGACGCCGCGTCGCCGGCGAAGAGGTGTGGCGACTCGGCGAGGAACAGCCCCACGACCCCGCTCTCGTGGAGCGCAGGGACCGCCTCCTCCTCCGGCACCGCCGACGGGCTCGACGACTCCAGCTTGCTGGTTTGCGGCTCCTCCGCCTCCACATCTAAGGTAATCTCTCTCTCTGTCTCTCTCTCATTTGGCTCAAGCTGCGCGGAAAGATGCGTGCGTGTTCTTCGATTGGTCGTAGCTCGATGAGCAGCAGCTCCCGCCGATACCCTGGCCATAAAGCCGCACCGTTCCTCCTTTGACTCGGCCTACTCCGCCATGGTGAGAGAGAGAGAGAGAGAGAGAGAGAGAGAGAGAGAGAGAGAGAGAGAGAGGCTGCGATGGTCTGGTGAAGGAGGAGGAGGAAGAAGAAGAGGCGAAGCGAAGAAGAAGAGGGAAGAGAAGAGGAGGACGAGGAGGACGAGGATGCGCTAGGGTTTTTTAAGTCACGGGCTGGCTGTCAAAAAAGCCCGGCCCGGACCGACCCGGCCCGAAATAAAGATAATATTCAAAATTTAAAACTATTCCCGATCCAGAGGAGGCCCGCCCCGAAGAAGCCCTAAATTTCGGGATTGGGCCGGGTCGATCCGGGCCGGGCCGGGCCGGGCTTTATTGACAGCCCTATCCATAACCACTTGGACACAATAATAGATTTTATTTGTTCCCAAATTTAAATGAATAGTATTCCATCAATATCCATAATCACATGGATATGATCGTTGGTTTATATCGTTTTCCTAATTCAAAAATGCTAAAACAAATCTTGCGGATTGCATGGATTGGTTTCGACGGTGGTGGTTCTCTGTTTATTTGATTTCGTTTCCTTTTAAATAAAATCCGAAAAAGATTAGTTAGAATTTGAATCAATTTTTTTAGATAAGGATGCACGTTTGGGATAGATTTAAATAACTTTGTTCGAATAAGAATGGGATAACCTAGATTTGCTAGACAGATAGGATAATTTTCCAATTTAAATTAGGATTTAAAGTAATTTATTTCCTAGTTTAGGTTAGATATTATTTTAGTCTTGATGTTTATTTAGGGTGATTTCTAATTTCGAATTTTCATAAAAAAAAATACCCAAAAAAAGAGTCACTTTAGTATAGATTAAATTGTCTTTTCTAGAATAGATTGCATGATAATGTAGGCATTTTTTAAATTCCGAATTTCATTGAAAAACACCAAAAATACTTCATCCCCCCGTCATTAGAGTTAGGTCATTTAATCGCATGTCATGTAGTTCGCATGCTAGGTTTAATTAATCGCACGTCATACTTTGCACGTCATGACATGTAGGTTAATTTTCATTTGATCAAAGAGAAAACCCAAAAAAATACATTGAGTGAATTGCTTGGTAATTAGAAATCATATTAGGATTATTGATGTGATTTTCTAGATAACAATGCAGATGCTTACGTTGCTTTGTGATACATTATTCTCCTAATCTAGCAATTTATTTACTGCTTTTGTTATTGGGTGTTACTTTGGTGGATTGTGCACCCGCACGATCACCCCACATGTGGATCCAAACTGCCTGCTCAAATAAAAGAAAAGGTACCGAAAGGGCGTTAGAGTAATCTAACGTAACCAAGTCCTCGTACTCATAGTATTTGGTTCGTAAGAATAAAGTATATCTCCCTATACTTTATTTGAGTTTCTAATCAACCCACCATAAATAGATTAGTGGCGACTCCGAAATAAATTTTTTCGCATGTTAACAACTTGAACCATAAGTCACAAATTGGTAGGGTTTGGAAGGGCCCGAGTTAGGCTTAGACTTAATAATCCATTAGCCGAACCCATAGGTCGTGCACCGCGGGGAAATAGAGGTTGCCACAATGTGCATACCCACAACCCCTCATTGGGTTCACAGAGATACTGAGCATCAAATACTTATCCACGACAATATCATCCACAATCCACAAAATCAAATCCAGAAAACATTTCATAAATCACAATATGGTTCTAAAACCATTTCATCATCCATTTCATAAATCACAATACGCTTCCCAAACTAATCATATAACCTTTTATAACTCAATTCATCCGATAGAAATACTTTTTCGTAAAGCGTTTCTCGTATCATTTCATAAACATAATTCACAAATTGATATATATATATATAATCTTTAATAACATCTTCTATAAAACGTTTCTCAAATCATTTTAAAACTCGTTCCATAAATCAATTCGCAACATAATGCACATATATCCGTTAACAATATTTTTCTTACAACCATTCTCAAATTGTTCTCAAATATCAAAACGTAGTAATTGCCCGATCTAGGATTTTATTCAACAAATATGCTTTAATAACTCATACGATACTCAAATACTTATCAATTTCAAAACATGAATTTATAAACTCAAAGAAGAGATAGCACTACTCTTCTGGGAATGTCTACGATCAAACGACAAAGATTACTCAATCCGTTGAACTCGCAATCCTAACAAATAAGCGAGAAACAACGTTGAAATCGAGTAAAACGCTACCTCAACTACAACTCGGCTAAACTAAGTTGAGCCGCTAACAAAAGACTCAAAGGCGCCCACAAATTGCTCATTCAAAACGATTATCCAAAACCATCCACAACACGAAGCTTGAACGCGAAATTTGATCGCGCCATAATTCTCTCCGCCGAACCCAATTCCAAGCGAGCTTACAGTTAAAATGAATATCTTTTGAAGTAATAGAAGACCCACCACTTGGCCGTCTCAAAATCGAGCCGAAAACCAACAAAAATCTGCCTAAAAGTCACTGGTCGAGCATTGTTCACCACGCACGCTCAACTTCAAAAATTCGTTACGGGCAAACGGTAAGTCCGAATCGAGTTCCGTAAAATTCATGACTCCACGACACCCTAAACTACTAAATCTATATATATACAGCTCAACGACTCAAAAATCGAACTTCGTGGCTTGATTTTTACTAAACTCCAAAAGTGTGCCCTAATTCCGAAAAATACTCCGATTGGACGAACAGGAGGTGCGAGTACTTACCAGGCGTTGTGATATGAAGTTGAATCAGCTTGCCGAGGTCCACGAGGCATTTACTCGCGAACTTTTTCTTTTCTCTTTTCCTTTCCGTCTCCTTCTTTCTTTTCTTCTTTTTCGCTCTTTCCTTTATGTTTCTTGGTTGCCGGAACTCTCGGCCCCTTTTAATATGAGGGTTAATACCACCAAAAACCCAAAACTTGTATACCCGTGATAAATTTATCATAAACTAATTTTTTGACCATGAAAAACCCCAAAATGATTCATCGGTGACAATTTTACTCCAAACTAATTTTTTAACCACCAAAAACCCTAAACTGGTACATTTATGACAAATTTACCCTTTGTTAGTTTCCGTAAAATTTTCCTATCAAATTGCTGAGTTTGATGACACGCGGTAGTTGACGGGTGTACTAATTTGGGGTTTTACTCCCTTATTTGTCACAAGTTTACGAATTTGTGGTTTTTCATGATATTAATCCAATTTAACGGAGGGTAAATTTGTCACAAATGTACCAGTTTGAGGTTTTTAGTGGTAAAAAAATTAGTTTGGAATAAAATTATCAGAGGTGTACCAGTTAGAGGTTTTTCGTGGTTAAAAACTTAGTTCGGGATAAAATTGTCACAGGCGTACTAATTTAGGATTTTTCGTGGTAAAAAAATTAGTTCGGGATAAAATTGTCACATGTATATCAATTTGGAGTTTTTCATGGTATTAATCCTTAATATGAAGATGTCCACTGTTTGCTTCTTTGTTGACTTTTCAGCCCTTCTTTTTTTTTTTTTCCTAAAAAGTCCAAATATGACGGATTTACGGCTTAAGCTTTTGATATAGTGATTCATGGCCGATGTCTTCAAGGTCCTGGAAATCTGGTGTACTAGTTGAGAATTCGTTCGCAAAATTGCAGGAGGGAAAACGAAGAGCTTGAGGAAGAGCTCTGGTTCGCAAAGCGCGCGAAGGAAAAAGAAAAATAGAAATACTAATTTAAGAAAAAGAGAGAGAGAGAAGAGAAAGTGGGCTAGAATAATAATAGGGAAAATAACACAAACAGTTCTTGAACTTTGACTCAATGTGCAATTTGGTCCCTAAACTTTTAATTTGTTCAATGTAGTCCCTGAACTTTTACCCAATATTCAATATGGTCCCTGAACTTTCAATTGGTTCAATGTGGTCTCTGAACTTTTGGTACATGTTCAATATAGTCTCTGAATTTTATAAAAATGTTTAATGCAATCCTTACATTAATTCAAGTTCAAGGACTATATTGTATATTTTCATATAGTTCAGGGATTAAATTGAACATTTACTAAAAGTTCAGGGATCAAGTTGAACAAATTAAAAGTTCAGGGATCACATTGAACATTAGGTTAAAGTTCAGGGACTACATTTAACAAATTAAAAGTTCATGGACCAAATTACATATTAAGCCAAAGTTCATGGACTGTTTGTGTCATTATCCCATAATAATACTAATTGGTAAATGGACTTAATAATCTGAATCGGGTCGAATATAAAAAATCCAAAATTATCTAATGGACTGAGTCGGGTTCGAGTCGAGACTGAGCCGTGCTGAGTCCATCAAACAAAATTGTCCCGAGTCGCATGGGAACAACATTCGACGATAAGACCGGTCGGCCTGTCTGCACACCGTCTTCTTCTTCTTCTTCTTCTTCTGCTTCTGTCGAGGTCTCGACATTCCGCTAGACAAAATCACCGAGAGACGGAGAGATGGGCGGCGGAGGAGGAGGAGGGAACATGCTGAGGCCCGCCGTCGGCCGAGCATCCGCCAGGAGCGGCGGCGGCGCCGGGCTTCGCGAGCCCTTCTCTGCTGCTGCTGCTGCCGCCGCTAACCCCAATTCTGCTCCTGCCGCTCCGAATTCAACGTCGGCGAAATCTGCCGCTTCTCCTTCTTCTAAGAAGCAGAAGAAACCCCACAAGCTCGATCCCTCTCACCACCGCCACTACTCTCTCTCTTCTTCTTCTGCTTCTGCTCCTTCCTCTGCCTTCAACAATCTCCCCTGGCCTCCTGCTGCTGCTGCTGCTGCTGCTACCTCTGGCGTCATACTGCCCACTTGGCCGCCGTATCCTTCTGCACCCCAGCACGACGATAGTGAATGGGTATACGTGGATGGGAATGGTGAGATTGCAGTTGAGTATTTCGATGACCTCGTTCTCGGTCCTGTTCCTTCCAAGTGCGAGGTCGAAAACGCCGTCTCTGCTCTTCAACAGTGAGCCCCTCTCTCTCTCTCTCTCGTTAAGTGAACAGACATAACGTTGTGAGCTTCTGTCTGATTTGTTGCCGTAGGTTCTGGTCACTTGTCTTCTAGAAATATCCCGCTCTCTCATGATGGCGAGTCTGTTAGTATTTCCTTTTCATTTAGTCGAAGGTGCCTTCTTTCTGGTTGTCGACAGAAAGCAGGATTATCATCATCGATTCATTTCATTGTGTCTGGACAGAATAATGGACTAACACAACGCGCTCCTGACTACTTCCAACAGATAAATTCGTCATACGGGTTTTTATCTTCAGGCATTGCAATGTACTCCATTGCCTAATCATGTTGGTGTCCGTAGAAGAGGAAGTTACATCAGCATGCATTTTTTCCAGTTTTTACTGTTCCGTCGTCAAGTTGCCAGTGACTTCATCACAAGTTCAGCTTCTTCCAGGCTGTGCTATTTTCTACAAACCTGTTTATTTGGAAACTTGAGTTCTATGAATTGAGATTACAGAGCTCGGATGGTCTTGACGAGGAAAGATGTCGATTAAGCGCTAAATTTACATGGCTTTTCTCTTATAGTTCTAGTCAGTTTCTATGATTGATCTTATTAGTGTGAGTTCTTCTTTCGGTATTGGCTTGTAATTCCTTCATATGAAATCGAGATCTTTTACTCTCTCCTGTTTAGCTTTGACTTGATCCAAATGCCAATCATGGTGATGAAATGGTTTTGATGTCACAGGGTTTTTGACTCCACTCCCTATCCCCAGATCAGGGATAGATTTGGTCTTCCGATGGATAAGCAAATAGAAAATGAATCTGAAAGCCAATCAAGTTTATTGGACCAGAATTCTGGTGTTGGCTCAGAGCTTGGCCAAGTTGACACTGCTAATGCATCTGATATAAGAACACTGCATCCTTATGGGCCTGAGAGAGTCTATGATGCTTTTGATATGTTACGGAATGAGCCAGCTGTTCAGGTGATTGTTACTCTCTCTTACACATCACGGACAAATAATTTGATTTTAAGGATATTATTATTGCAATATTATATGTTAAAAATGAACATCTCTTGAATAGGTCACAGAGTGTGGAATTAAGTAGATCTTCTGATCACAAATTAGATGTTTGCAATTGGACGCAATTAATGCATATACTCATGCTTCTGGAATCTCTGGATCATATGTTTAATCAGATCCTATTGTATTCTATGGGAAATTTAAGCAAAGATTCTGGAATGTGGACCATTATAGTTTTCTCAAACCAGTGATAGTTCTAGTGTGTTTACCCTCTCCCTTTTTGACAACTTCATCCAATGTGCCTTCTCATGCATTGTTGAAAAGAATTTGATTTATCTGTTTTATAACGAGGACCATTTGATTTAAATCTAGAGTTGAAATTATGTTGTGCATACTGATATATGGAGATTCTAGAGATAATGCCATCAGTTCTTAGGTCCAGCGATTACTTATCATCGTCATGTGATTCTTTTTCTTTCCACTGTGCGTTTTTCTGTTGGCTGTGCAACTTTTCGTAAACCAAAATGGGTATCTATCTACCTGTTTGCGTTATCTGCAATATAATTGACGTTCCCTCCTTTTCTTTTAGAGAATGGTCGTTTCATTATCCTCAGATAGTGCTGTTTGGAATGCTGTATTGAACAATGAGGTGGTAAAAGAGCTCAGGGAGTCATATCATGCAGGTTTGTTTGAAATTTCATGGTTATGGTTTATGGGATTGGTCTTCTCTGTGCATTGAATCCTAATGCCTAACACCATCCTGTTGATGTCAGGAAGGAGAATATATTCTCCATTGCAATATTACTAGGTACATAATATAAGGAGAAATAGAATGGAATCAATGTTCGGAGCGGAAAACTTGGCAGTTTGCTTCTTCTTTTTTTTAATCTTAAATAGAATTCTGCTCTTGTTGGGACAATATCAGTTCCAATCATCTAGGCCTGAAAACATCTGAAGGGGAGACCAGGGAGTATTCTGATTGAACAGGACCCTCCACATTTGAAAAGTTTTACAGCAGATGCCCTCATGACATTTTTTCCAGCTTGTAGGGTGTCATTGCCATGTAACTTAGATCGTAGGAATTAGATTGCTTAATTTTGTGCTTATGAAGGCTTGAGTTTTTATTTTGACCACGGATGTAAAGTTGTGTAGTTTTGAAGGAATTTTATGGTATATGCAGCTGAAAGTGATGGCCATCCAGAGGAAAGTCCGAAAGAGAGTCTGGAAGGAAGTCCAGATAATTCTAACCCTATCTTCAATGCGGTGAGATGGTTGTTTGACAGTACAAGGGTAAAGCTCATGGGAATGATGGAGAGTATGGCAAACCTACGTGGAAAAATCTTCAAGCTGCCTGCTGGTAACCCAGAGAGAAAAGATCTCTTCGGAGAAAAGCTGAGAACATCATTTCTCCTCTCAATCGTGGTCCTGGTCGTTGTGGTCGTCGCTCGAGCCCGCAGAGGCTGATCAATCATTTGCCGACATGACTCTGTATGAAAGTAATGACTACTTCCCGTATGGTGAGATGTTTGTGGAGTTTATGTTCACTCGAGAAACTACCATGGTTCTGTACAGTTGGACTATATCCCTGCATGCTTTTACTTGTAAAGCAGTGATGCGAGGTTTCTTTTACATTTTCTCTAAACTTGCCTTGGGAATTAGGTGATTTGCTTTTCATGCTTAATGGTTGACAGACTTTAAAACCATTGCACAAATTGCTCGATCACTTACAGGCTACATACGTCCTTTTACTTGGGTCCTTTTCGTTTCAGTCATAGACAAGTCGCAAGAATTTGCACAAAGCAGTCTATAGATGGTCAAAGATCAAAGTTAGCAGAGCACGTTGGAGCTATTCTCCTTACAGATTAATTCATAGGTAAGTACTGTTGATGCAAAAAATTTTGATGTTGCTAGCTTTTCCTTTACATGAAAAATGCTCAGAAGTTCCTACGAGGAATAATACTTCCCAACTGCAACTAACCCTTTACAAGCCAAAGAACCTAAGAATCCTACTTGGAAGATTGAGCAAGGTTGTATATGCTGCGACCCGGCAAGATATTGACAATTTCACTCGCTCCCACTTCGTGTAGTTGTGTAGTCATATCATCTGGCATCTGTGTTGTCGGTACAATTTAACAAAGAGTCGATATCAGGAGTTATGATAGCCCGTTTTCCAAGTTCCCCTAGAGAGCAAAAATGTTTATCGGCAGTGTTGATTGCAGCAACATCCTGAGCAAATATACAATCTGATCCAGGTGAAACCTGCACAAAGAAAATTTATATAAAAAAAGGGAACATTCTTATGCAGCAACACCCAAAAAGTGACAAATCCAAGCAGATGGATTATATTCACTACCACAAACTGCACAATTTCCTAATGTTCAGCTTCACACGGTTTCATAAGAGGTGACTAATTATTAAAGTTAAATGAAGGCACTTCAAATAACAAGTTTTCGGAGGCAGATGGAAGGCGACGTTTTGATAAGCGACTTGTCCTTCGTGCCACTGAGAATGGGCAATGCCTACTGCACACTATTCACAGACATGGTTTGAGACAACTAATTCAAGCCAAGCGAGTGTTTATGACTCACATCGTATAGCGTTTCTCCTAGCTTCAGCTTGACAGCTCCGCTTTTGTAAACCACCAGTTTGCCCATATATCCCCCTGATAGATCTTCCAAACGGCAGCCTCTCTCTGAAGTATTTGCACCCGATGATGCTGAGCTCTCAGCTTTCTCTTTGCCTTTTACACTTGTTGGTCTCTTGACCGACGGCAAATTAGGAGGAAGCTGAAAGAACATCATTTTCCCACTCCCAAACCCCTCCTGCCATTAATCAATTAAATTTAATGATTAACAAAATGAACTTTGTATCAAAGGCATTCAGTTGGTCGTGGTCGTTCAATAGCCGGAATACCAACCAGAAGACCAAGATCTGAAGCAGCATTGACGATGCCCTCATCATACTCAAAGTTTCTAGTAGCCTCTCCAAATTCCTTCTCATCTAGAATTTCTGCATCAGAAACAAGCTACAGACATTCAATTAAAGGAAACAAGCGCATACCAAAGTGTGTGCTCCCAGTTCTAATTGTAGTACAGATAAGGTGACAAACGTCAGGTTCTTATTTGTCTGTCATTGCAGCCAGCCAAAAAGCGATAGCTCTGTCATGAATTACCAAGCTGTGCACTCATACTAAACCACACAAAAGAACCTTGCCATAACACACATAAAACCAACTGTATAATACAAGTGAAGACTGAAGTGACCTATATTCCTTTTTTGGCCATCACCGATGATATGCGTGACAATCAGAATTATTAGATAATACATCCATGGAGAGGCATGTTCTTGGTATTTACTGCCACAGTCTGCCTTGCATCTAGAAGCATACCTGGGTTTCCTGAGTAAGGCCTTCTCAAAGGTAGTGTCGTTGGATAGTATGAATGGTGGAAATCCTGCCACACATCAAGTAAAACCATAATCTCAGCACATAGTGCATGGTTGAAAGTGAATGCATTTTTTCGGAGTGACACTTTATGTTACACATCATGCTTGATTTCAAATATTCATGCAGCAACATGACAAATTGAAAGGTCTCAAAAGGGATAAAAAATAGTTTGCGTACCCATGGTTCTTTGTATTCTTTCTTCATCTTCTGACGAACTTCAGCACTAGCATCTTCCATAGTTGCATCAGTTGCATCAGTCTTGGCAACTATAGGCGGAGAGATAGCTCGTCCCTTGGCAGCAGCATAACTTTTCAGCCTAGGACCACTGCTTTGATCACTTCTCTCTTCCTTGGGAACACCATAGCTCCTTATGGCTGAGGCAGATGATGGAGCTCCTGGTCCGAACGCCACTTGCGCTGACGCTGTAAATTTCAAATTCCTAGATGAGTGTAAATCTCCGGTATAATGCTTTTAGTTCAAATAGATGAAGTTCGGAATATTAGAACTACAATGCGCATCTCCAAAGAGTAGAATGACCTAATGAATATGGTTAGTTACTTCATCAGATGACGAGCTACATGAACTACTTGCTATTTAAAAGGAAATAACAGTGAGCAGTGAATTCATCACAAGCCAGAACATGATTCATCATGGTGCAGGTGCAGCAGTTGTGCAATTACTATTATCCTAGCATCTATCCTATACACACTTGGTTCAAAGGAGCAACTCCTAATATGTAAAAATGGATAAACATAAACAGAGCATATGGCTTGCATGATAACAGGTCAGCATGAATTTGTGACTCCGGCTATCACTTGTACTAGTTTCTACTATGAGAACCATACAAAATGAGGAAAGAAAGCCATCGACGAGACAATGCTCAATCTGAGAGCCGACACACAAATCAACGCGACACAACTATTCGTTAGCAGCAGATTTGCCACAAAGAAGAAGGTAAAAAACAATGGTGATATTATGCAGAACATAAGAATAAGGATTACATTTATTTTCAACTCTGGCTCCTTGTCGCCCAAAATTCTCCTGTAAACACATATGAGAGAGCAATTAGAAAGTTTCCCCCTCAAGTGCTAATTCCCTAAGAATCAAATCATAACATATGCACATTTTCTGGTTGGAAAGGCATTTCTCACTTTGATCTGAGAAATAACAGCATATCATCGCCAAGGACATGTGACTACCCTCAGGCTAAAGCAATTCTGAGTGAGACAACTTATTCAGAGAACAGAAACTGACTTAAATTTTCCCATAGATGGAAAAGGCAAGCAACATTTGTCAGAACAGAGGGTTCCTGATCTTCTAACTCATTCAACATTTAAAGGCAATCTCAAATCTAACGACAGGTGAGTACTGGTTAGAAATGTGTTCTAGCTTCAGGCCGGCAGCCATTAACAAACTCCGACAAGTAAGTTCCCAAAATACCCAATACCAATTGGAGTTGCATAATCTTATTTCTAACGCCGTAGGCGAAACAACAAACGAGTGCATGGCCATCTAGCTAGACGCGGCTTGATTGTTACTGTTATATTACAAATCGAACAGCTACTTTAGTCCACACATCAACTCTTGAGAAGGTAAAACAAACATTCATAGCAGATAATTAAGTTATAAACACATATGCAAATCAGTTTGGCAGGTTGGCTAGCGGTCAGCAGCCAATCATAGGGTGGGTTATGGCCCAAGGCAAGCTGTAGTGGGCTTGGTCTCAACTCTCCATCCATGTCTGTCGTTTTTCAAAGGTTATAATTTTTTGGTTTTGCAGAAAATAATATCTTAACCCCATTTCCCTCTTGGAGAAAAAAATGCATCTTTACTCCAAACCACACAATATTCAATCAATGGCGGAGCAAAAACAATCTCTAGATGGAATTATATTTAAACATCCATCCATCGCCATCATCGCTCGGCCAAAACAAGTATAAAGAAAGAAAGAAAAAAATACCCTTTTTAAAACAAAGACGAATAAAGAAAAAGAGAAGGGAGTTTCGTTACGTTGAAACGGCGTAGCAGCATCTGGGCCTCCGCCTGTGCCGCAGCTTCCCCGTCTCCATCTTCCCCGTTCACCTCTCTGCCATTCCCAAGAACCCAAAACCCAGAATTCAGAATTCTTCATCAGCTCTCTTGTTAAACACAACACATTCCAAGACGAAGACGGATTTCACAGCACGCAGTAAGCAAGAAGAGAGACCCAAAAGTGGAAATGCGAAAGAAAACATGGGGGTAAGGCGACAGAGCAACGTACGTTTTGGGCGAGACGGCCTGGGGCTTCTTGCGAGGTGCGGGAGCTTTCGGCGCGAATTTCACCTGCGCGCCGAGAAACCAAAGAAGATGAGCGGGAGCGAAATCGCGGAGAGACGAGCCTAGGATCGAGGACGAAGAATTCCACCAAGGACACTCGAGCTTGGGGGAGAAGTGTACCTTTCTGCTCTTGTTCTGGTCCATGCAAACAGAAATGTCCGGCGCAACTCTCGCCGGAGGAGGAGGAGGAGGAAGAAGAAGAATTCCGGTGAAAAACTAATCGGAGAGAGTAAAACGAGAAGGGCAGGATTCGATCTTGCGATGCCTCGCCGCTGTTGAACTGAAGAAACCACTGAGCCAAACGCCCGATTTTATGTCGTTGCCCTAAGATTTTATAATATAAAGGATAAAGCCCCATACATAGAATTGACTAAATATAAATATAACATTTTTTGTTAACTGAGACCAATTATTTTGAATGACACAAGAAATTATTTTTGAGAAAATATTTTTCAAATCGTTCAATTTTCGCGAATCAAATGGATCCTTAAATAAGCCAAGTCCATGTACGCTCCTCATATATGCATTTGATTAATGATCGTCAACTTTAGTAATTCCAACCGAATTTCTTCCCTCCTTTTTTTATAATAGATACATTTTGACAAAACAGAGAAAAAAAAATGACATCTCGCGACAATCAAACGATGTATGCAAAAGTGGTCATGTGTCCATCATGTTAGTATTTTGTCGGAATATCAACCAGGTTCTAATCGAAGTCCATGAGTTATAAAAAGAAAAAGGATAGAGGAATGATTATTCAGTGCATTGAGTGAATGAAATCAGAATTCATTAAGCTGCTTATTTTCGGGGAAATCTTATACAAGACACAAGATTAATCATTTGGTATTATACTTGGAGTTGGGGGAATATTGTCCAAAAAGTCATAAACCTATTGTAAGGATGTCAATTCAATTCTAAACATTTTAATTATGCTAATTTAATCCTAAACCTTTTGACAATTTGCCAATTTAGTCCTTAACTTTTCAATCATGCCAATTTAGTCCTAAATTTTTTTAAGATTTGCTAATTTAATCCTAAACATATTATTTGGATATTTGGCCAAAAGGACTTGGCGAATCTTCAAAAGATTTGGCATTAAATTGACACAATTGAAAAGTTTATGACTACATTGGTAAATCATTAAAAAATTTAGATTAAACCGATACAATTAAGAGGTTTAGGATTGAGTTGGCCTCCATATAATAGGTTTAGCTCTTTTTAAGCAATTATCCCTTGGAGTTGCATGTGCTCATTGTCTGAATCAAGATCAAACGAATTCTGCAATTTTTCATTCGTTGATTAGCTCCGGCGACACACACCCAGCTCCATTATGATCCGCCACAGGCAATCGGAGAAAATCTTTTACGGTAGGGGACCAAATTTGAAGGAGCTTCATATGATAACGAAAGGAAGGCTAGCAGCATTCTGTCGTCGAAAAATTGGTGAACCCAACGGAATCAAAGCTTTACGGGAAATCTCGTCGACCTAATTTGCTTGTATCTGGCTTATCACGTTAGAGATGCATATGCACATTCGCTCACTTCAAGCCTCAATTAAAACTAAAAAATACCAGTAAAAATGGGACTAAGCCTGGCAGATTTACTTTCTACTTTCACGCAATTTGACAAGCTTTGATTTCGATGGATTGTCCCGAGGATAAACAAACAAGCACCACCACATTTGGCCCATTTGGTTCAACTTTCCAAATGCTACTAGGGAGAATGCAAATACCTTTATGTTAAAACCCCTTTGAGAATGTAAATGATGTTTGGTAAAAAATCCTTTGTAAAGATATTTTGGCCTAAGTATTATTTGGTAAAATTTTTTTTACAAAAGGGCTTTGGAAATTATCTTTTTTATTAAAAAAAAAAACCTACCATATCCTTCACCGAAGCCGACAATGGCCTACAACCGCCGACAAGCTAGATCTGGCGTCGACGGCAGTCACCTGAGGTCGGGCGATCCCCGGCGAGCCATATCTGCCGCCATCACCCGAGCGACCCTCGGCGAGGGTCACGCGACCCAGGCGTCGGCCGCCTGAGGTTGAGCGACCCAGGCGACGGCGGCCTGTGGTCGCGCAACCCAGGCGGCAGATGGCCTTGCGCGACCTAAGCCAGCAGCGCCTGGGCGGTCGCGTGACCTCAGGCGGCCGTCGCCTGGGTCGTGTGACCTCACCGGCCTCTCGTCGGCTCGATCTGGCGTCGGCCGCCCTCGCCGGCCTCCCTCAACAGCCGCCTCACGAAGAAAATAAACAGTAACAAGAGGGGCAAAATCGGAACAAGCCAAAATAAGTAATGGTAATTTGAGAACAAAAAATTTGGACTTCCAAATGCTGAACCAAACGGTTCAGCATTTTCCCAAGGGGCTTTCAAGGTCAAAAGCCCCTTCCAAATGCTGAACCAAATGGGGCCATTGTCGCGCAAGGCATTCCCCTGTAATTTTTTTATAGAATTTTAACATCCCAAAAAGGATAATTCAAGCAATTTCGGATCTCCAATTTCTCAGCACAACGTATGCGATGCACCGCCTGAGATCCATCGACACCTGCATTGGGTAAATCATCTAAGGTCATATGTTGAATAAGTTGAGAAGATGCAAGGTACCACACCATAATTTGCTCATTTGTCGCTTCAAATAGAAAATGAATGTCGGGATGCAGAGCCCCAACCCTCCTCAATAACCGTCGAATGGGCCCGTTGATCGTAAAACCTTAGTTTTTTGCTATTATGACACTGTATATGAGTTTTGGAAAATTGCAAGAAGTTGCGATACGTTGTGACCCAAGTGTCCATTCCTCGGAGGACCATTAAATTGCCCACCGCACGCCCAGAAAAATCCATTGCTCCAAACACCAGGGTCAGCCTTGAAGCAAACATCCCTAGAACAGAGCATGCTACACGACCAGCGTTAGGCTTGACGCAATCAAGGTCGATTTACTGTTCAAGCACTCAACAATTGTATAGACACTGTGCATCTGGTCAACCATCCATCCATCAGTTGGATCCCACTAGATCCGACTATGACCAGAAGCGGCCAACTTCTCAAAGTAGCGTGTACAATTCTTAGGCTGAACAAGTTAAGAGCAAAATCTTAGCAAGTCAACTGACAAATAGTCTGCGAACGGGTAAATCCATTGGCATCACAACGAGCAACGGACAAGATAAAGAGCACCCATATGCGGCAGAGCCTCAGACTCCTTCGACGAGGGCCACGGATACTGTATCAGAGCAAACAACTCACAAGCCCATTTTATGTCAATACGATAGTAGACATACAATTTGGACAATAAAACCTGCAAGAGATGAGTCGGAGATCAGGATTAGGACTAGCATATCTCCTGCTGAAGGATATGATTTCTCCTTAAGGAGAAGGAGAAATCCTGAGATTGATCTGCGGGAATCCTGGATCTGTGATATCTACAAAGGAACTATTCATCCAACAAATGAAGATTACGGTGACCTTGTTAAGTCAGTTAAAACTCAACTAATACCAAACCATCACTGCCATCTACACTGCCTATTCAAAGACCCTATGCTCAACCCATCGATAACCAACCACCTGGCAATCCATTGTAATCTACATAAAATTGAGATGTCAGATTAAGAGACATCATAAAGTAAAGCTATTAAAATTCACAGAAGATGAAGAGCATCCGCACAATTCGGAACAGGCTCATCAGAATTATCTTAAGACCCAAGCACCAAAATTAACTGTGTAAAGCATAAAAGTATCTCCAGAACTGACTCTACCAACATGCCACATGTAACAATAACAAACACCCACGAGCAGCAAAACTAGCACCTGAATAATAAACTAAAGAGCGAGACCACGCTATAAATGCAGGGCACCAGAAGAAACTTTCCACTTAATACTAGTTGTGGATCAAGGGAAGTCATAACAATGCGAGCCCACAGTTATATCCATTCTGGATGTCTACAAACATGTGTCAACTAAAAGCCAAGTCGTCTAATTCACATTCTTGAAAAAAAATATAAACACGAGGAGTGCCATAAGGTATCTGCACCACTACTTCGTTCCAGTATCACACTCCATGTTAAAAAAAAAAAAATACTCCCTATGTACATGATAATGATGTTTTTAGTTTCTCTCACAACTAGTTTTCATGTGCAATTGGTTTCATTTCTTGTACAACATTGTAAGGTAATAAAGTCATAACATTATTTGCACGAAAAAATAAACAAACGATATTATTTTCTTTTTGAATCTTTATTAGGTCCATTAACATAACTCATTCACCATTGAATGGTTGACACATAGAAGAATTCGGTTTAAAAAAACTAACTACAAACACACATGTCAATCACTCAACAAAAGTATACGGTTTATTTACACATGGTAAACTGAATAATAACCCATTTGTTATTTTCTACTATACAGATTCTCTTCACAAAAGAAAAGATTAGATAAAGATTTTGCTATTTTTTCAATAGCTGAAAACAAAAATTTATTTAAATTAAAAAATGAGAAAAACAATCAAAATTCCTCACATAAAGTGCAAGGATTGATTGCACTATAGGGACAATTAAGTAATTTTACCAACTGCACTTTCTCAATTTCCTTCACTTAAATTTCCTTTTTTTCCTCTTTGATTTACAAATAGAAAAATAAGTTCATAAGGGCATTAACGGTCAACGCCAAAGTGAGACAAATGGGGGTTTTGGCTTAAACAGAAAGGTTTTATTCTGGAACGTGTTGAAACATCAACAAGAGATAATTACCTCCACCCAGAAAAAACAAAACCTTGTCCAAGAAAGTCAGTTTATTAGGGTAAGACATTTTCGTACTTCCAAAAGTATATCGAAACAACAAATGGCTCAAAATTTTCTATAATAACAAACAACTGCAAGGCAAATTGCTTAAGTTCCCCTTCTTATTCTTAGTCTTTCCTTCATTGAGCTCTTCAACAAAAACAAACGATGATTCCCACATGCTTGAATAGCATTAACCAGACCACCAGCTGTATAAATCATCCTTTCCATTTGATCTATCCCAGAACCTTATACGGGTAAAGCCAAGATGTGAGGTTTTTCTGGATCTTGATGACATACTTTTTGGAAAGTGTTTTGTATCTTGTGCAGGTTAAATACGTCAATTATTTTCCTCGACTTAAAGAACTATGTTTTCCATCTATTTAGATTAGGCCAGTACTTAAATTTTCATCCTTATACTATGCACTTCTTCACTTTAGTTCCCCACCAAATGTTTTGCCATCCGATCAGTCCATTTTATTACAATTCTGGCACCAGATTAAGGACCAAAATGAAGGCAGCCACTAAGTATGGGGAATTCAGTAGAAAAATTGGTGAAAGACAAACATGAAAAAGTGGTAGGACAAGAATGGAAATGACAACTTATCTAAGAGTCGAAAGGTGTACTATTCCCTAATATGTGCGAAGAATCAATTTTCTAAGTAACGATGTTCATTATCTACAAAGACATAAACATGTGCCTGACACCTCAATTCCTCCAAGTTAAAAAGATCAGGAATAAATGCTATTATAGGCTATGTAAAGGATGCAAGACATCAGCAACTAAGATGTGAAAAGAGAATATACCTTCGACTTCTACGGAGAATGACCATCTCGAAAGATGTGAAAAGGGCACACATCAATGTCTTCAAAGGCAAGGTCACGAGATAAGATATGGTCACCGCAGAATAGGCATCTTTCCTAATGCAGAAACAGGCTAAACTAGGCAAACAAGTCATACAAAAGCAGTTCACAAATCCAAAGACAGTTTAATAAGCAAGATCCCATCAACTGGATATGTCTAAATTTTGACAAACTCATAAATCAAAAGTATCAACAAGCCAAAAGATTAAGTCCTGAGGATGTTCAGTTACTAAAAGAAACAAATATGGCCTTTACATCTGCGTAGATCGAATTTCCTGTCCAGTTTCTGCAATGTCATAACAGCACAGCAAGGTTAATGATGTGAGTCCCAAACTTCCAATAATCGCAAGAGGTAAGAAATCAGGTTGACAAGAGCTCCAAGAAACATCACTCCTGTCAAATATTACAATAGTGACAAAAAAGGATGGTTAAGAAATGCAAGAATGAGTAGGAGAATTAACTAATTTCAGAAACACCCAACGTGAGGTCTTAAGACAATTCCAAGTATGTTACGGCAGACATCCATATCACTGGACGAAATCGCCTTCATTTTTCAAAAATAAAACAGATTAAAAATGATATGTGATCCACTTAGGAGGAATTAAATAGAAACTCTTGGCAGAAACAGTGCTGTAGTATCAAACAAACAAAATCAAAAGCAGCCACCACATCGTTCTCTTTTTCTCCCTCTTTTCAATCGAAATCATATCATCATTTCCCTATTAATGCCAGATAAGCACTATGAACAAAGCTGAAACACAGAGAAATGAACTGTAACATGAGTGGCCAAAATGTCTGCACAAAAACGACACGTAAATTTCTTTTTTGTCATAAAAATGGCACAAAAATTAAGTGGCATAAAAAGTGAATTTTTGCAAAATCCCTTCAGGCAAAAAGCTGTTAAATTTCTCTACAATGTAGAGTCATGATGAGAAAGATTGCCCAGCCCTAACATTATAACTACCATAAACAACATTAACACAGAATAAACAGCAATCCAGAGAAACATCACCCCATGAATTCTCTGAACCCAGCTTACTATTCCACACCACACCATTTATCATCTAGTTCCTATGCACAGCTAGTTTTGAAAGAATGCAAACTGCAAAAAGGTCTGTTCAAGTATTTAAGTTAGGCCAAAAAAGGCAACACAAGCGAACACTTCATCTGGAGGGAGAACATAGCTGCACACCCTTTCAAGACCATGCCCAACCTCCAAAGACATCGAACATTTATGCATATGTCAGAAAAACAGGTTAGCACAAGAAAATAAAGAACATAAACTCATAACTAGTATCTTCCAGGAAAAAGTGGTGATGCGCAGGGTACAGGTCTTACCCTGCTAGTCATATGAACCAAGATCTGTTTGCAAACTAAGAATGTGTAACAAAACACTACTGCAGTTCGTAAATCAAGGAACCTGAGCATTAAAGCATACCTTTCATTTGGGTAGAATCACAGAACAGGACCCACGTCATTTCATCTGTGCCATGAACTTCTCGTATTCTGCATCTCCACCATATGATGTCTGCTCTGAGGAAGATGCAGGTGGCTGTGGTGGAGGAGGATTTGATGCCCAAGGTGCATTTGCAATGCTCTGAGAAGGATCAGCATTCGGAGTGGGCGCAGGAGCTGGGGGAGGATAAGCACCATAATATGGTGCATAACCCATAGAAGATGCAGCATATATTGGCTGAGCACTAGCATGCATCATTGGGGCAGCTGTTCCGTAAGCACTAACAGAAGCAGAATGAGAAGAGCTAGTGTTTTCAGATTGAACTCCAGGTGGGTAGCTCGGTGGTGCTTCAGTAGGAGGAGCAGTCTGAGGCGGAGCACCTGGTGGAACTGGCTGTGCTGATGGTGGAGGGGGAGGATAAGACATGCCATAAGGAGGCATGGGTTGGCCTGGGATTGGAACAGGAGCCATATACGATGGAGGAGGATAACCATAAGGAGGTGGTGGTAGAGGTGGCCCCCACGGAACGGGAGCCGCCGTATAGCCTGCAGGAGGAACAGGTGGTAGAGGACCACCTGATGTGAATTGCTGCGAGGGGTATGCACCAACTGGTTGTGCCGGCATAGGGTATGTGGGCACCGTTGACGAAGGAGGGCCAGGAGGCACGGTAGGTTGGGGAGGCTTCCCTGCAACTCTGACAGCAATGGTTCGCCCATCAAGCCGATGACCGTTCATGGCTTGAATAGCAGCATTGGCCATCTGAACATCTGCATACTTAACAAAACCATATCCTTTACTCAGTCCAGTAACACGGTCCTTGATAACCTTAGCCATCACAATTTCCCCAAACTGCGAGAATAACTGAATCAAACCATCATCATCAAGCGTAGGTGGTAAGTATCCAATGTACAAATTCGTATCATCATACTCTTTAGAAAGCTTAACAGGGTTTGATCCTAAACCAGGGTGTGAACTTGTCCCAGTGCCACCAGTACTATTAGCCCAAGGAGGGTTGCTTCCAGCGTTGCCAGCAGTTCCAGCACTAATTGCCAAAGTACTGCTCTGCTTGGTGGCAGACTCAGGCATGGTGCCTCCAAGCTCAGCTAAGAAGTTCTGATACTCGTCATCCATTTTCTTGCCTGTAGTCCCCTTCACAGGACAATCAATAGTAGGGTGTCCTCCATCACCACAGATTTTGCAAAGCACATCGCTCTTAAATGTAGAAGTACGTGAAGGACACGCATATTGCCTATGTCCCGGTTCCCCGCATAACCTACAAAATTCCTCATCCCTTATGGTCCCATTTAACGCCGCAAGTTCTCTGAGCTGCTGCCTCTTGTGTTCATTTAGAACCTCATCAACAGGCTGCAACAGTTTCTCCACCATCCCTGCTGCTGCATCTAGTGCCTCCTGTGTCTCCGCTTCCACCAAAACATGCAAATCCTCATTCTCTGCTGGATCAGGCTTCAAATCCCTCTTTTGCTGCAACCTACCCTCCTTTACTGAACCTTTTCCGCGAATGACAATCTTTGCACCGGTTTCACGTTCCATCCTTTTCTGGGTATTGCCTCTAGGTCCTATGATGAGTCCAATAAAATTGTAACCAGGGTACTCTTTCATCGGAATGTACAACTTCTTTTGCAGCTTGGGAGGCCTATAATCAGCCGGGGGCTTAAACGCTGGATTCCGCTTAATAATCTGAGTTATAATGTCCTGTCTCTCCTTGTTCAGACGCTCACGAGCACGATACTCCCTCGTATTGATCCTAATACCCATATTATCATATATGGGTTCCGGAGAAGGGGAGCGAGCCCCCTCCGGCCTATCATCTAGCGGCAAACCCGACTGCAACATCCTGCTAATTTCCAAAAGCCTAGCATTAAGGGCTTGAATCTCAGGGTCAAACTCGATACCTCCAGTGAAGTCTTTCATGAAATCCGGAAGCTGAATCGCAGGCAGCTTCGGCTCATCGTCCGCCCAGCGCGACTTGCGCTTCCTCGTGCCGCTCCCAGAGTCATTACCCACCCCGCTGCCGCCGCCGCCGCCGCCGCCGCTCTGCTCGTTAGAATCGGAAGGCGGGTCCCAGCGGCTCCGACGGCGTCTCCGGCTGGTGGCCTCCTCCTCGCCTCCGGAGGCGTCCTTATCAGTCCCGCTGTGCGTGTTCGTCATCGCACCACCATCGGACAGAACAACCTTCGCGATCTCGGGCCTGAGGCCGGGATTCCAGCTCTCCGAGGCGGGGAAGTGGCCGTTACTGAGCGAACCGTTGGGGTTCTGGGCGCCCTGAGCTGGATTCCGATGGCCGCCCACCTGAATCGAGGAGCCGTAGTAGTAATCCAGCGACTGCGACTCCGGGGGCGGCGGGGGCGGGTAATCGGCGCGGGAGTCTAGGGTTCCCGGCGGAGGGAGCGGCGGCGGAGGAGGAGGGGGGTGCGCGGCGGCGTTCTCGTGCAGGGACTCCATGATCAACCGGAGGAGAGAGGCGCGATTACGACGCCGCTCGCCGCGCCCGGAAGCGGAAGTGGCGGAGGACGACGGAAGGAAGGAAGGAAGGAAGGAAGGAAGGAGGCGGAGGGAGGTTTTCGATTCGATTGATGGTGGAGACAACTGAATATGCGTGCAGAGTTCTGAATCTCGGTCTCATATACCGTCTATGTCGGACTCGGGTTCGGGTCACGCAGAGGCGGTTCGGGTGATTGAAATGGGCCTGGCCTGTTTAGGCCCGGTGCTAGTGTTTTGGGCCTAAAGCTAAAAAGCCCAAAGCAGTAATTTTGATTTTAGAAAAAAAAATTACTAACCAATCTAAATATTATGTATTATGTAGCTTGTACAAGTTCTCATACTCATAATAGTTGCTAATTAAATTTGATTTTAAGGGGAAAAGTAGTGTTTTTGAAGCTTCTTAACCCTAAGTATATTGGAATTCCGAAAAAGAAGATAGAGAGTGATCAATGGTGATTGATAAAATTTGACGGTGATAAATCTGGCGATTCGAGAACTGAATTTGGAGTTTAAAATATCTTGGGAAATGGTGAGATTATTACCTCTTGAAATTCTTTACTGTAATGCTCAAAAAGAGAGAGAGAGTCAGCTATTGATGGTGATTAATAGAATTTAGCCTCTTGAACTCTCATTGAAAAAGGTGCTTTCATGGATATGTCCTGGTTCATGGGCACTCATAGAATAATTTTATAGTCATTGACATATTTACTTCCATACTATCCATTAATCCTTCGCTATCATTTAAACCAAAAAATTTCTTCAGTTCACTTAAAATTTCCAAATAGATGAGAAATCACCATACTTCTTACTTTGGTTTTTCTTTAAAAAATTCTTACTATGGCATTAGATAAGTAGTAGAACATTAATTTCTTTTCGAATATTTTTGCATCAGCTTGAGTCGCAACAATAATACTATTAAAATCTCACATTTGTATAATAGGTGTACGAGAATATTAGGTAACAATGTTTAGGAAGAAACCCGTTTATTACAGATAAACTTTTGAATTTTGCCTCTATTTTTGTCCATATAATTTGGTGGATCTTATATCTCCGACCATCTTTTTTATTTCCAAGAAAGTACTAATAAAATAAAGATCAAAGAAAGATCCAATCTCTCCTTCGAGATTTTAAAGATGTTAAGGTAATTTCGATAATTAAAAAGATAAGAGAATTTTTTTTCTTTTCATGTCAAAGACAAGAAGTTGGTAATTACTTAAAAAAAATTAATGTTGTAATTAACTCAAACAAGAGACGATAACCACAAAACTAGATGATAACTTCATCGAAAAGAATTAATAAATACTTTGATTGCAGTTGATGATTTCTAAAGAATTGATAAGTATATCGGATTAAAAATAAACTTCTGAATTGTGGCTCTATTTTCATTTATGTATTTTTTGTGGATCTTATATCTTCAACCATTTTGTTTATTTCCAAGAAAATACTTTTCATAGATGTTGAGGTAATTCCACTAATTAAAAAGATAAGATAAGGTTTTCTATGCTAGAGAAGAGAAGTTGAAAAAAAAAAAATTAAAGCTAAACGTAAATTGTAATTAACTTAAATAAAGATGGGTAAATTCATATAAAAATTGATGAATTTAAAACGTTAGTAAAAAAGAGGTAAAGTATAACTAAAATCAATAATTTGCAAACGGCAAAAAACAGTAGTTTTCCATAAATTGTTGGCTAGTTACCAAATATCAGCTAACCCATAATGTTTCATATTAACATTTTTTTTAATCATTTATCAACATTTTTTGAAATCTACTTGTACGAAAAGATGTTTTTTTTAATAATTAAACGGGATATAGAATCGTTGATTCATTAACGTCGAGAAATAACCACTAGATCAAATAACACACCATCAAACTAATCATGTACCCGAGATAGCATAAAATATGAAGTTACATATGGAAATTAAGCGATTCATCGGACTAATTAGTGAAGATCCATCCCCTTAAACGAGCTTCGCGAAATAATTCTCTCTCAAACATCAAAATTCGAACTCGGTCATTGAACGAGTAGGTCGATGACGAAGAAGCGTTAATGAAGTAAAGCGAAAACAAATCGATATCGGAAAAAAGAAGGTAAACCAAAATTGCGATTGGCAGTTTTTCTTAATCATTCTCGAGCAAACAACCTTGGATTCCCCGTGACGAGAGCCCCGCCCTTGCTCCGCCGCGCTGAACGCGCATCGTCCTTCTCGCACCCGTTGATCACTGTCGTCAACTTGAAGGGCGGAACATCAGTGGCCAGCCACTGGTCAACATGGAAGGTGGTTTGGCCGCAGTGCTTATGAGGCCCGGCGGACGTGACCTCCACGTAATCGCAGTACCAACCGTGGTGGTCCCCGGACCCGTCGGAGGTGAGGTTGAGCCAGCACAGCGGCGGGCCGATGCAGGGCCCAAGCCCGCTGAAGACATCGAGGTTGCCGCGCTCATAGTAGTTGTGGGACGGTTCCATCAAGCCCCACGACTCCAAATCCGGGACCCAGACCGACCGCCCCGACAGGTCGCCCAGTATCAGGCTGATCCTGGAGTCGGTCCCGGCCTTGATCAACGAGCCCGTCTTCACGTAGATGGTGTACACGCAGTTATTCTGCACAGTGGAAATCATTATGCTAAAGAACATAGACAGCCTAACATGTACATGTATGAGAACATGACAATAGAGACGTGTGAGATCAAATGAGACGAAGAAAGAGGACACGAGTAAAAAGAAGGCTCGTGTCGAAACTCACAGGGGTCTCCCCTGCGGCCGCGGAGAGGAAGACAGAGCAGATTATGAGGAACAGGAGGCGCCGAATTGTCGTCATTCTTGTTGAGCTGCTGAACTGAACAGGTGACTCTACTTATATAGCCACTTCAATGCATGTAAATCCACACATAGGCAAGCGAATACACATACCTCCTGGTATATGACTATCTAATATAACCGTTCGTCGGGATGTTTTCATTTGCACTACGGAATCATACTTGGAACATTGAACTGGAACCGCGCCTTCCGTTTTGCGATGTTGACCGATTAAAACCTGTGCGGTTATGACGGTGCGCACAAGTGTCGAGTAAGCAGCTTTCTTCTCATAAAACATTTTCTCCTCTAATCACCACCTCACGATGGCAAGGGATTCAAACAATCAGTCTAAACTCATGCTCTCAATATGCAGCTCAACCAGACTCAGCTATTAGACCAAATAATAAATAAATAAAAAAAACAGTTTCGGCTCCGATATTCTAATCAATCAAGTTGAGCAAAACAGAGCGTTCTAATCGATCGCGCATGTTTTCATCAAACGGAAGTTTGCAAGGGGACTTCCCAGGGAAAAACAAGGATACTTTGTAGGGGTGCGCATCATGTATACGCACGACACTGTACAAGTACAGATGCCATTTTTCAGTATGAATGGGCACGAGTAATCGGCAATATACACTGACCAAGCCAGGCGTGATTAGTGGAGGCAGATACACGCGAGCCACAGCTTAACGATCAATCCCGACAGTTCATTATATAACGGATCTTTCCCTTCTTACCAATTTAAGCTTTGCTTGAAATGGAGACCGCCAACCAACCAGCTCACCACTCGAATTGGAGACCGCCAACCAACCAGCATTTTAGGGTTTTCCTCTAAGTACCAGCTCACCGGTATTTCAAGATCTCTCAACTTAACTCGTAAACTTCAGGCAAAATGACTCATGAAGACTCAAGCTGAAACAAACAAAGGAACTTGCCGTGCCCAGAGTAACATTTAAATATTTTCATTAAGTAAAATATACATATCCACAAATCAGCATTTGCTAACAAACGCGTTCATGACACCAAATTAATGCTTAGCTGTCCAGATAAATCATACTAGACCGATCAACAGAGACCCCTATTGACATGTACGGTTTGTTTTTCTTTCTGTAATCCCACGGAAATTCACAAATTCCCCGGGGGGGAAGGATTACTATGAACAGGAAGCTCCTGCTCTTCGTGTGGATTTTGCAGATTGGATCCTCAAAAACCTACAAACAAAACCATCAGAAATAGCAAGCGTAAGCTTCATATGGTGCATAAAAAGACTCACCGCCAAACAGATGCGGATGTAAAGAACATATTAAGGGAAAAAGAGCAGTGAGATCTTGACTATAGCTTTAGGTGCTTTGCAGCAGCATTCAACAAATCCATACATCCTAAAAAATAGAGACCATGAACAGATATTAATACAAAATGAAAGCATTGAAATCTCCAAGTTGACTAGGGACTAGTTTACTTCAACTTGACCTCAATTGCCACAATATTTGTCAGTCACCATACTATAAAGCAATAAGCATCCAGTGATAGAGTCAAAGAAGAGAAGTACCCAAAACGCAATGATTAAGTCGCAAAGAAAGTTCGTAAAGACTTCTCAATGACCATTAGAAAAAAAGGGAGATATATAAGGTGATTGAATTGTTCAAAAATTCAAAGGTGGTTTCAAAAGAAGCCTGTTAAAACTACCAGATCTGACATTGCCCTTCCATTATATAAGGAAATGTCAAAGCGTGCTCTAAGGCATTCAATAAGCTAAACGTGATTCCGTTTTGAAAATGCAACAACGGAGGTTTCACATGTTTCCATGTCTTATTTACATGAAAAAGAAAAATGCACTTTATACTCACTTCCAACTTTTTATAAATTATAGAATTGCCTATTCAATGAAAAGGATCTATCTAATCAGCATGTTCTTGAATATAAAGAAATGATATATAAATACTATTTGAGGATGCAAGCCAAAAGGACACTTAACCATCTCTAGGCAGATTCCATGATTGCAATATTAACCATGTGATCTACCTCAGATCAGCGGCTGGAACTGCCAAGGTCGAAGTCCATTGTGTAATCATATTCAATAGTTGGAATAACAGAGGCAACAAATTTAAGGAACAAGAAAAGGTACCTGCCAAGAAAACAACGTGAAAGTGTCAGAATCTAATAAGCTTAAAATACACAAGTATCAAATGCACGTAACACGGCAAAAGGCACGATCCCATATCACCAAGATCAGTTGTTGTAACATAAAGCAATAGGGAAAATGACGCAAACAATCCCTGAACTTTGGCTAAATGTTCAATTTGGTCCATGAACTTTTAATTTGTTCAATGTAGTCCCTGAATTTTAACCCAATGTGCAATGTGGTCCCTTAACTTTTAATTTGTTCAATGTGGTCCTTGGACTTTTGGTACATGTTCAATTTAGTTCCTGAACTATATGAAAATGTTCAATGTAGTCCTTCCATTAATTTAATTTTAGGGACTATATTGAACATTTTCATATAGCTCAGGGACTAAATTGAACATGTATCAAAAGTCCAGAGACCACATTGAACGAATTAAAAGTTCAGAGACCAAATTAAACATTTGGCCAAAATTCAGGAACTGTTTGTGTCATTATCCCAAAGTAATAGCAATGTACACCCGAAAAGAAACCAACACCAGTTGTGAAGCACCAATTCAATTTAAACCTACCAGACAGTTTCAGCCAAAAAGGAAAAAAGACCAACCTGATAGTTTTCCTACTAAGACTGCAGAACTTTCTCAAACGAGATTACAGAGAAATTTCAACCAAAAACAAGTATAAAGTGTGAGAGGAAATTACTTGTCAACTTCGGGTTCAACTCCACGTGACATTAATACGTCAATGATCTTCTTCATTACTGCGCCATGTCTACACGGATGTACTGAAGCATGTTTTCCAGGCAAATGAGGATGGTCTTCAATTGTTACCTATATTGGTAGATTACACATGGTCAAAAAGGACACAACACAATACAATGACAAATAAGTGCATGTCCAGTGGCTGATGGAAATGAACTGAGAAGGCCATTAACGAGAAAGTAAATTTGAAAAGGCCATTAACAAAAGTAAAATTTGCTTGATAAACTTCCAATGACAAAACCAACACAAGTCACTTGGCTTCTCTTGTAGATCTGAAACGATTCTAAAATACATTGCAGATTGTGCACATAGTATGAAACAATAAGCATTTACTACAAGAATGGCCAAAATTGACGATCACAACTAGATTTTCTCTACTCATCTGTGATGGACTAGATATTAACATCACATGATGGCGTTGCTATGTGATTAAGCTTGTCACAGATCAAGTATAGGATCTCTAGAAACCCAACAAGTTGTAATATAAAATAACAGTTAAGCAATGACAATATATTTCTTAAGCCAAAGGTAATGATGACTAATTCCAATATGACCTATCAAAAGCTTCATATGAATAGATAAAGGCAGCACAACCAAGCAACTTGATTGAGAAAGAATGCAGCAAGATCATTCATCCAGCCATTTGTTGGTATAAACAAGGAATAACACAGCCTCATAGAAAAAAAAATTGGCAATTAATTATCTTGGTAACATTTAATATAAATCTCACCGTTTTTCGTGCATGGTCTTGACTAACATCTTCAAGTACAAGCTCTGGTCGCAAAAGCATCCTTGACTGCCAAAGGCACACAAACAAGATTTTTCTTTAAGCTGATTGAAAAACAGCATGAAAAACTCAATGACATCTTCGGTGATTGCATCTCGTTTAACATAATTCTGCCTCAGAAATTATCAATAGATAGTGCTGCTAAAATTCATTCATCGAACTCCTGTGATTTTGAAGCTTATGATTGCATTTCTTTTTATTGAAGGAAAAAATTTACCACGTACAACAGAAACATCACCAAAAACAGAAAACTGTCAAATCATTATATTCCAACAGCTATATGATACGACACAGAATCATGCTAAAAGAATGAACCAGTGCGATGTGCATGGCAGATTAAGTTGCAAGACAAACCTCATCATATCCAGTAAGCCAAACCCGAGGAGTTTGATAATACTTATCATACCTACATAACACAGAGAAAAGAAAAAATAATGTGAGATCACGCCACGGTTACACAGCGCTTGATTATAACATTTACTTCATGTCCTAATCCAAGAAACTTCATCCTTCCAGTCAATATAAATTTAGCACCCTCACATTTTAGCATCTCAGCGACACATACATACAAGCAAAAGTAAGATGTGGTATTTCTTCTGACTTCATACGGTAAAAAAGCACACCCGAAAACTGCTATTCCGAGCTAGAGAACTGCTAATGTGCAGAAGATAGGTTTTCTACTTTACTCGCATCAAATATGGAGTTTCTATCATAGTCACAACTCACAAGACAATGCTGAAACCTAGAAATGGAACATGAAAGATGTGGAGAAGCACATCAAGCAAAAGAGATAGGTATAAATCGAGCAACCCAGACACTGAAACAGTTCTAAAAGCTGTTCTCCCACGAAGAGAAAATTGATATACCCCATAACTCCCTTGCACTCTCTCACCTAGATTCAACCTTCACAATTACTTGTTGATATTTGCATATGCTGCAAATAAGTACCCATGGTGAAAAACAAGTCCGAAAATATTTTTATAAGTGACTTTGTTCTGTTGTCTTCACAGTGAATTTGTGTTTGATCGCTATAAGTGAAATTAAAATACTCTCACTAGCACACAATTCAAATAGGTTATTGAGTAACTCTTACTTTCTAGAAAGTAAGAGACATTGTGAATCTCTTTGTTGCCAAAAGTATCGTCTAGAGAGCATTTAAAATTGCCAGGTATTCAACGCAATACATTTTCTCAATTAAAGAAAAGTGATGTTTCTTTCAAAAGAATTTTGAAAAAAGATTTCTCCAGTAACATGTTAGTGGCATAAAAATCATACTACTGCCTCATTGACCCTCCGTATGGTAAGTGCAACTATGGAAATAAAAAGCTTTATTAACATTAGTCTAAAAGATCCATACACCACTGTCATGGTCTGAGAACTCTAAAAGTGCATAACAAAAGACTAACTTCTAGAATTTTGAAACTTCAACTCGAACGATAGAATTATCTTACGTTATGCTGACATCGTAAGTTCGGGTCCGCAGTATGTTGTCGTCATCAGGTTCATGAGCCACCAGATAAGTAGACTGAAGTGTTGCCTGCATAACAAAAAACCAAAACTCACATAACGAACCGCTGAAAATCAATGGATGAATTGTTTTTCAACTCATGCATGTTAACTCAATGATAAGAATTCGACCGGCTTCTATAATTTAGATGCTAAATGTATAATTCCTACAATCATCTACTGATCCTAGAAACCACAAAACAGAGATCAACTTTTATCTCACTTATGCATCTTTAACATATCAGACCGGACTTTAAGATTACCAATTGCTAATCAACTTCGTTCAATAAGAGCGAGTCTTCCCTGTTGCAGTCCCTCTCAAACATCTACGAACAACTAACTTGTTCATTACCGCTCACATGCTCCGGATGCTCAACTTCCTATTTCTCTTTATCAACACAAACCCATACTTTCCTTTTCTGCTTCAGCCAGATTCAAGGAAGAAAGGGGGGAAGCCTGTCCACTACTAAAACATATACCTACCCAACCTTGACCAAAACTAAAGAAATAAACAAAAACGGAATTCAATACATCGTTTAAGGTAAAATCAGAATAATTAAAATAAATACCGGTGATCCTTCTTGTCCTGCAATTTTAGCCTATAACTTCACATTCTCCTAAATTATCATCTAGAGCAAGAAATGGGAAAGCTCAAGCTTTTTTATGGGACCAGATACAGTACTGAAGTCTGAGAAGCATCAAAAAACCAAAACGAATCTATTTTGAGACTCCTGCAGCCAATTATTAATGCACTTAACATGAAAAAAATTTAAGAGATCAACAAAAGCAAATATAACCAACAGGATCCGTCTCGATGAGGTTGTCGGGTTCCTCGTACTCTGCCATGTCCGGAATGTCTTCTTCCTCCTCTCCCCCAAAATACGAAGGGATGGACTGAATAGGATTTTTCTTGCCGATCTCTAAGCTGTCCATAGAAGGCAAATTATCCTCCTCGTCCCCCTTAGTTTCTGGTTCGAGATACAAAAAACACACAAAATGAGGCGACAAGAAAAGCAAGAGCCATCATTCAACCTAAACTTAGTCATCCACCTCTCGGCTTTCCATGAGTGGCTAGCCAACCGTCATTATCTTCGTTATCAAGCAAAACTTCCCCTCCTGCAGCCTCATATTCTTCCTCCACGGAAGCAGCTCTCCGCAAACACGGAACTGAAACCAGTTCATCAGCAACAAGACGAGGCTCAATACTAAAAAGGAAAGCTACGATCTTGCCGTTCGAACGGAAAGAGCGAGCAAAGAACTGATACAAAAATTACCATTTCTAGTTATCAGGAACTGCTTCTCTGCTGGCAGATACGGCTTCTTCTTGCTCGGCTCGCCCGATTCCCTGCCCAAAAGAATCGCCGGCGAACATCTCGCAATCGTGACGTCGGGGAAGAATCCGACGAAAAAAGAGGGGGGGTGGGGGAAGGGGGGCGGATTTTACCAGGACCAAGTGGGGCACTTGGAGACGAGGTTGTCGCCGGCGACGATGAACTCGGAGACGCTGAGGACGCCCTTCTCCTTGAAGGCGGAGACGGTGCGGTGGCTGGTGATCCGCTCCACCGTGCCCTTGAAAGCCTCGTGGAGCTTCTGCGAGAGGACCATCTCGCCGGGGTTTCGTGGAAGGGATCGGGAGGCGAGGTTTTGGGGGGGCCGATCGAGAAGCGAAGACGACCAGAAGAAACCCTAGAAAGTTTGGTGATGGAAACGTCGCGAGAGAGATAGAGAGAGGAGGAGGAAGGAGGCGGTGGCGTTGGGATTTTCTCACGAAGATTAACGGTCTCGCCTCCCGGGAAATTCTAGTTTACCTTACATAATTACGTTAGTTAATTAAATTTAACCTCGCGGGAGAAATATCAAAGTGACCCCCATATTTCGGGATCTTTATCAAAATGGCCCTGAAGATATCTCTTCATCTCTTCTTTCTTTCTCTCTCTTTTTTTTCTGTCAATTTGCCTCTCAAATAGTTTTAAAGTAGCGAAAATGACGCAAATAGTTCATAGACTTTGACAATGCAATCCCCAAATTTTTAATTTGTTCAATGCGATTCCTGAACTTTAACCCGATGTACAATATTGTCCATGAATTTTTAATTTGTTTAATGTGGTTCATGAACTTTTGTTACGTGTTCGATTTAGTCTATAGACTATATAAAAATATTCAATGTTATCCTTCAATTAATTCAAATTCAGGGATATAATCCAGGGACTAGATTGAATATGTGTCAAAAGTTATTAAAAGTTTAGAGATGACATTACACATTAGGTTAAAGTTCAGGGATCATATTAAACAAATTAAAAGTTCAGGGACTACACTATACATTAAGCTAAAGTTTAGCAACTATTTGTGTAATTATCCCTTTAAAGTATGTCAATTCATCTCGATTTGTTATCTTTTGACGATAGAAATAAAAAGCCAAGATACGAGGTGCCTCGCACACTTTGGAACTTGATAAAAAAAGGTCCACAATCAATGCAACGATTCATCCCAAATTATCACCATATCTTTATATGCCAATTGGTGTTGAGATATTTGTTTATTGGTTGATTCCTATTTATTGTCACGCGTTTAAAATGATCACAAATTGAATAAGTAACCTCGATTATTAGATAGGCTTTAATAAAGTTCAAATCCAAATGGACACGATATGTATCTTGAAGGGTCATTTTGGAAACTAAGTTCCAAATAACAAGGGCATCTTAAATCGTTTTATTCACTCCTTTAAAATACAACTTTCCGTTAGCATTGGTAGCTCTACACATCAACGCTAAGTCTTTTTATTTAGATGAATTGGGCTGACATGTACCTCATGAACTAATAAATACTCTAACAAAAATGGCAAGTGACCAATAAACTTTAAAATATAAAAAAATAAAGAAATTGAACCAAATTGGTGCAATTGGTTAGATTATTGAGGATTTCTAGTTTGGATACTGGAGGTCAACTATTCAAATCTCAATAATTGCATATAAACTGCTTTGGGTCGATATTTGATTAAACATGCTCGGCAGATTGGCATGGTCATCCATAGGCTTTCAGGTGGTCGGGATTTCATGCTCGTGTCTCTTGATGATTAATAAAATCAAGAAAATCTGTCTCTTGAATAATTGAGTCTTGAACTCGAATGGCCGTGATGATCACGAACTCACTTTGTACCAAAAGTAGCCTTTACCATAACCCTTCAGTCCTTCATATTGTGGAGCATACTCGGAGGAAGATTTCTCAAATATCTACTAAAAAATCTACAGACTCGTGCTTATTATCAAATTTTAAGATAAAAATATATATTTTCTATTCGACAAGGAAAACCGTAATTTTAAATTCTCCAGTTAATTGTCACGAGATCACGTAGATTTTTCACTAACTAATTTGGAATTCGACTATTTCTCATCTCGCAACAATGTCCACAAATTCTCTAAATTAATTGAATTTCATAAATATCTTAATTTGTTCATTTATTTAGTTATTTTTTTCTCACCTTTTCCACCCAAAATGTGGATGTGGTCTTTTCCTAGTTTAGTTAAACAACAGAAGCGTAAATTTGTGATTACTTTTAGCTATGTTTCAATGACGGGCCACAATTTTCCCATATCGAAAATTTCGTCATTTATTTTAGGGAAAATGAGACAAACAGTCAATGAACTTTGGTCTAATATACAATGGGGTCCATGACTTTTAATTCGTTCAATGTGATCCCCGAACTTTAGCTCAATAAGTAATGTGATCCCCAAAATTTTAATTTGTTCGATGTCGTTCCTGAACTTTTGGTATATGTTCAATTTATTTTATAATGTAGTCCTTCAATTGATTTAAGTGTAGAGACTCAATGAACATTACATGTACCAAAAGTTTAAAGATCATATTGAATATTAAGTTAAAATTTGGAGACTATATTGAATAAATTAAAAATTCATAAATCATATTGTATATTGAGTTAAAATTTAACCTCTGTTTGCGTGATTAATCATTTGTTTTACCCATTTTTCTTTTTTTACTCAAACCAATAATAGCTTTGCAAGGGAAAAGTTTGGAAAGAAAAAACGACAAAAAAGTCAGTCGGCGCCGACGGACGTCACTCTCCGAAGTTAGCGGAGCTACTTGCTTTGCGTCTCTCCTCCGGCCACGCAACTTTCTTCTTGCGGGCCGACCACTCGGCGGCGGAGATTCCCACGAACCAACCCGAATCGAGCTTTCTGTCTCTTTTTCCTTAATTTCTGCAAACGATGCGGCTGCCCATAACAGCGTGTTAGCATCTGCAGCGTGGTCCGTCGCCGCCGCCTTCGTCTTCGCTTTTCAGCAGCCGGGTCGTCTTCTCGGTTTTGGTCATCGTAATTTGCAAGTTCCAGTTCCTGGGTCGGAGCCAAATCGCATTTTTCCCTCGCGCATTTCGATAAAACAGCGTCCTTTCATCTCAGAAGGGGAAATCACAAGCCCGGGAAAGCTTTTCGCTTTTGCCGGCAAGTACAGGGGAAAGAGCGCGCTGAGAAGATCGATGACCACCGAGTGTGCAGGGCGTTGGGACGGCTGGGTCAAAGAGGCACTCGCGAGGCTCGAGTCCCTCAAGATCGTTCGGTCTCTGAGGCCCATTAGCCTGTCGGTGCAGCGGCAGGAGCTCGGTGGCGATGCGAGTCGAGGGTCAGAGTCAGGGAGCGGTGGGAATGATGATGAGTATGAGGTGTTCGAGGAAATGAAACCGTGGGATCGAGCTTCTGTCGAGGTTGACGTTGCTGATTCCACGTTCCGCAGTTGGCTCCATGACATCCCTAGCTCTGGTAAACACCCCTTTTTCTTCTTTGACGATTCACCTACTTCCCATAATCGAATTTTGGACCTCGCTCATTTCTGGATGTGCTATCGGAAATGGAGCTCCCACTTCCATCAATGCAGAACTTTTCGTTGTGACATTCTGGATGTGTATGATGCATGCACGGTCTTATGTTGGTAGGATGAATAATAACATGAACTTGCTTGGTAATTTGGGGGGCCTGTATTCAAATTTTGTTGAGTATTTTCTTGATCCTCGAACTTCCAAATGGCCACCTTGATACTGTAACAGAAAGATTGCCTGCTTTTCAGTTGCAATTTTTTGCTTCCTTTGTTCTGATGTTTCGACATTATTGCATGTCCCGGCGCTGGCGGTTCTCAGGAGACGATGTTATGTGGGGAGATGGATTGGCTGATAGCACAGTAGCAGCAAACGACGGTCAATTCAAGAAGCTAATTTTATTCTCTAGTAATGACTACCTTGGGTTGAGTTCACATCCCACAATTGGAAAAGCTGCTGCCAAGGTCTGATTGATCTGTAAATCAACTATGGAGCTTGTTACCTGTGTCGGTGGTATTCTTTGTGTGTATGCTCTTTTGGAATCATGATGATCTTAACTTTATGTTAGGCAGCAAATGAGCATGGGATGGGTCCGAGAGGATCTGCTCTGATCTGTGGATATACCAATTATCATAGACGTCTGGAATCTTGCTTGGCAGAGTTAAAGAAGAAAGAGGTAATTGTTGGACTCACAGGATTCTCGGAAAGTCAATCCAGCACATGGGGAAGAAACAGATCCAAACTTTTTAATGCAATGTCTAGTAGATATCAAAGGCTCATGTCCTGCCTAGTTCAAGTTCTTAATTGACTGAAGTGATGGGATGGATTAGGTTGTTGATGCAATAATGTATATTATTTGGTCATCCTTGATTATGATCTTTCTCATGATATCTGCAAGTTTATTTCGTAATTTCTATTTGTGCAATTTATATTTACTATTCATTGATTGATGGTTGATCCTATGTTACACCCTGCTGAAGACTGATGTATGCTCATTTTGAATTCCTCCTCTAGGAGTGTCTTCTTTGTCCTACTGGGTTTGCTGCGAATATGGCCGTGATGGTGGCAATTGGAAGCATCAGCTTACTGCTTGCCGCAGGTGTACAACCTGAAAAGGATGAGAAGATTGCCATATTTTCTGATGCCTTGAATCATGCATCCATAATTGATGGAATCCGTCTTGCTGAAAGACAACGAAGTGTGGAAGTTTTCGTTTATGGCCACTGCGACATGTTTCACCTGAATAAATTGCTGTAGGTACTTGTTTCTCGTATTTAATTTTCCCTCATCTTTCTCACAGATCATGAATTGGCACTGGTTTTTTTGCTTAACAGATCTGCCTGCACGATGGAGAGGAAAGTTGTTGTGACTGATAGGTTAGGAACCATCCACCATTTCTTTTTAGCTGTTCTGTTTCTTTATTATAGTTGGAACATATTATGCATGTGAATAGCGTCATATGAGAAGCACCTTTTCGTTGGATGTCATTCATAATACAGTTGATTTGGCTTTGTCCTTGTTGGTGAACGGTGCATACCATTTTCTTGAAATATACTTATTCAATTTTCAATGTGCATCTTACTGTAAATAATTGTTTGCTTCTACATACATGATTTGGTCCACTATGTGATCCCTGTTTTCGTCCTCTACAGTTTGTTTAGCATGGATGGAGACTTTGCACCAATGGATGAGCTTGTGAGACTTAGGAGAAAGCATGATTTTCTCTTAGTCATTGATGATGTCAGTCCCTCATTCTGTAGATTATTTTGTAGTTTAAGTTGCAAAACTTGTGCTTTACATCCTGCTTTGCAATATGATGAATTTTTACAAAAAGAACGATGGAGATATATAATGTGGTTGACATTTTATGCTTGGAAAAGCAGCTTAAACCCGAAAGAAGATGCAAAAAGGGAAATTGAATAAGATCCTCCTATTGCCATTGACCAGCTTGTTCTGTGAAATTAGGGAGATCTTCATAGAACTTCTGTCGCTACTTTGAAGAAATACTTGCTTTCGATGATAACATGTTATACTTTCAATAAGAAGTTGCCAATTTGTTCAGGCTCATGGAACATTTGTTTGTGGAAAAAATGGTGGAGGAGTTGCTGAGGAGTTTGATTGTGAAAGAGATGTTGACATATGTGTCGGCACTCTGAGCAAAGCTGCAGGTTGCCATGGTGGATTTGTCGCATGCAGGTGACTTTGTGGATGATTTTGTTTTTTACCCCTTGTTGTTAGCGTCAATTGCTTTTGGTACCAAGACATGTAGATGATTATTCATTTCTCAACTTGCAATGGAGTTTTCTAAGGTCGTGTAGATTGCCTAGAAACAAGTGGATGGCCTCAGGAAGAATTTTATCATATTTTGCATTCCAATTAAAAGGACAATTTCCTTTTGTGGTATGTCTAGCGACTGTTTTGGTATCTTCTTGTTGATCTTAGCTTCTGGAAGAAAGGGGAAGCTCAAGTGCTGGTAGTAGTTTGAGATAGCTAGTGGTGTCTGTAGAACTTATTAAACAATCAGTGACTGGTTTTGTTGATGATCTTAATCTCCAAAGTGTGTGAACAAGAAAATCAGGCCACCTTGCAGTTTGCCCTGTTCCAATTTACCTTCATTCTTAGACCTTTGGTTGTAATATTAGTTATTACAACTTTATTCTGTTTATATTCTCGCTGTGTGTAGTCCTAATTACTTGTTGCTTTTCCTCATTTTTCTGACTAACAGCAAAAGGTGGAAGCAACTCATCCAGTCAAGGGGTCGCTCTTTCATATTTTCTACTGCTACCCCCGTCCCAGTTGCTGCTGCTGCACATGGTTATCTTCTGTCTCTTCTTTCTTAGACTAATTATCTTAACCAATCCTCCCTTCCCAATAGAAAAAGGATTTTCTTGTGAATTGGAGAGGATTGGTGCCATATTCATCAATTGCATTGCATTCATAAGAACAGGGTTTTGGGAAGCGACTGCCTCAGTATTATAAACTATTCTACTGCGGCTAAAGCTTAAGAGTAGCCATATCAAGATATAGTAAAAAAGAGTTCCTTGTGTCATTTATGTAAGCCTTTCAATTCTGCATCATTGTTTTTGGAGATAATGACACAAATAGTCTCTGAACTTTGACCCTATGTGCAATGTGGTTCATGAAATTTATTTTGTTCAATATGGTCTTTGAATTTTAGCCCAATGTGCAATGTGGTCCTTCGACTTTCAATTTGTTTAATATGGTCACTAAATTTTTGGTAAATATTCAAGTTAGTTCCTGGACTGTATGAAAATGTTCAATGTTAATTTTTCTTAACCCATTTTTGGATGGGTTTATAAAAGGGTGAGACACTAAACTTGAATTAATAAAAGGATAAAATTGAACATTTTCATTGACTCTGAACTTGCGTATCTTATGTAACAGCTGCTGTCATTGTGGCAAAGAAAGAGACATGGCGTAGAAGGGAACTATGGAACCGCATACAGGACTTCCGTGCTCTCACTGGAATACCCATCTTAAGTCCAATAATCTCTCTCATTGTTGGTAGTGAAGAGAATGCCTTGCAAGCAAGCAGGTCCTCTCTCTCTCTCTCTCTCTCGCTTGCACGCACACATGAATGCAGGCACGCACTAATACTCGCTCTCATACTCATTCACTTGATGTCTATAATGGTTCCTGAGCTTCTTAACCATGAATAGGCATATGCTGGAGTCTGGATTTCACGTGACTGCAATTAGACCCCCAACAGTTCCTCCGAATTCATGCAGGTTCATGCACCCCTTGTTTTCATAGACTTATTTTTGTTTAAATTCTCATCCGTCCGGAAATATATTAAGAGGAACATACTGTCGTTTCCTTTTAAATGAATCAGGGTTGGTGATATTGAGAAGTTTATATCATTGACCTTTACAAATTGTTTAAACCAGTTAAACCATTTGCCTTATGTTCCTAGATAGATTGTATTACTCTTAAGTTACTCAGATAAGTTCATTGCTTGCTCAGGCTAAGGGTAACTCTGACTGCAACGCACACAAAGGATGATCTAGTGAAGCTTACTCAAGCACTTTCCTGCTGCATCAACTTCCAAGAGTTATCCATCCATTGCCCGAAAGTCTATGCTAGACTATAAGGCATAACTTTTTACCTACTACTCAATCTTGTTTTCGGTTCTCCATTCTTCATGTAAGTCAAATTATCACTAGTCTGTTCTGAGTAATGTGTTTTATGGCTGGAACGTTGGTCGAGCTACTAGTTAATGTTCATGTCTTTTAATGGGTAGGGAATTTTAAATAAAATACTCAACATATAACTGTTACTGAAGTCTGCCCTGCTCAAATACTACAATAGCCAAAAACTACAGTGTCCAATACATTAACGAGCCTCTTGTGCTTATACTACGTAGTTCTTTCACAATGAGCCAGTAGCCCATGAAGGGCCATTGAAGTTTGCCAGACAATTACAAGTAGTTGACTAGAGATCTATAGGTTGCACCAGGCTTCCAGTTTTCTGGAATCACGTTCTTGGCCACTATGGTCTCCCTTGAGTATTGCGATGTCAGCTGAATTGAGAACGGCGGTTGCATCTCTGAGGCAGCGTCCAGCTTCCAAACAGCGCCCCATGACTGTTGCATCGACCTCCACTCCTCAGACCCCATTGAAGCTTCCTTTAGTGATACCGCTGCTAGATCGCCATCTCCCTCTTCATACTCAACCAGCACTGCAAAGTAGTTAGAGTTGGACCCTAAATCAACATGGAATGCTATGGTTCTTCCCGAGTAATTGCACGCAATTCTGGAAATATAAGAAATGCATGGAAGGTGTCAACTGAATTGGCAATACAAATCGAAACACTCACTGAGCCAGAACTTTTTCGGGTATGTTAGATAAGTTACCGAGCATATCGGATTTTGAGGATGCCAGCATCCCGGAGTTTGACTTCTTCTCCTGCTTTAGCCATAGCACCGAATGCAGTCCCGCTGAGGTCGAAATGGGCAGAATCAGTCACACAGGGACCTCCGGGGCAACAGTCTGTGATGACCACCCTCATCGGTTTGCCCGAACAGGATGGATGCATTCTTTTGGGACATTTGATCTACCAAGTAAAGATAGAACCATAACTGTATATTAGTAGGTTATGCACACTGATATGAACCCCGACAGTTTCACCTCCATCTGCTACATTGAAGGTGAGCGTGCGTTGTGAAAGCACAGCTTTGGAAAATCAAGAAGTTTTGGACCGACAGAATCTCACTCTGTTTCGATTGTAATGCAAGATTTTCAGGCATTTTCATACACTACACGTGAATCTACTCTAACATGTTTGCGAAGTTTGCAAAATAAATGGAGTGTACCTTGTAGCAAGCTCCACACTCTTTGCCTGATTTGTACAGAGAAGGGCCGATTCCGGTCACCATGGAAGAGAACGGAGGTTGCGACACCACATTCCCGTATCCACAAGATCCGCCTACAACATGTCCATTGTCCACATACATTGTTATTCTCGCATAGATCAGATGGAAAACAATCAGACCAAGTCTCTGTGCATTACATACCATCGCTACCGGCTCCATTGGGACTTCCGTACCAGGTTGCTCCGGCCCAAGACCAGCGGGTTCCGAATGTTGTTAAGTTCAAGTGCTTGGCTTTGAAGCCGATGCACGTCTGGCTGAAGCCAAGCGAGGCTACCACACACAAGAAGATCGAAGGGTGAAATGGAAATGAGTTATGAGTGGCCATGTTTTGTGTTCTCTATGACAAGGACTTTCGCATGTTCTAGTAAGAAAGAGCTTTGATCGACTTGAATGTCTGTAAACTCTCTACTATATATAGGCACAGGAGGAGCAAGCATTAGTGGGAATCATTGGTTTGGTTGCTCGTGTTTTTGTTGTCGGCTTCTACATTTCATCGTAAAGCTTATAGAGGTAGTGGGATAATTGTCCAAAAGTCTTAAACCTATTGTATGGAGGCTAATTCAGCTTTAAATCTTTCAATTGTACCAATTTAGTCTTAAACCTTTTGACGATTTGCCAATTCAGTCCTAAACCTTTTTTTGTGTCAATTTGGTTCAAAACATTTTGAAAGTTCTCCAATTTAGTTCTAAACCTATTATTTGGATATTTGATTGGAACTAAAAAGACTGCATTGGCAAATTGTCAAAAGGTTTATGACTAAATTGGAAAATCAAAACAAGGTTTAGGACTAAATTGACACTATTGAAAGGTTTAGGACTAAATTAGTAAATCGTCAAAAGGTTTATGACTAAATTGACATAATTGATATGTTTAGGATATTTTGGGCAATTTTCCTTATTGCCACTTTTTCAATTAACTATTCTAATCAAAGAGACCCCAAAAAGTTCGATAATGACATTGACATTGGTTCGAGATTTTGTCGAAGAAAAATGCGAAAGAGTGCAACAACAAGCAACGCTGGTCTAGTCATAAAGTTCCAACATGCTAGTGAACATGTAACCCAATATAATACATGCTATGGCCGGTTACATATTTGGGAAGAACTGCATTTTCTATGATTGATGTTGCTAATAATAATATAGAAAAGGGGTAAATTAACCCCCAAAGTTCTTAGCGAGGGGTCGCATTTCTCAACATGGTGTGAGAACTCAATAAGAATTTATCGAGAGAAACTCGACTATGATAAGACCCGAGAAGTTCGACTTGAAAGCGGCATGTTTTGGTACACTTTTATCGATTTTTACTAAATATAAAATTACCATTTTTGAGATGTTAAGGTAATAATATGAATGCCCTGACGGGATATGAATTGCCGGTCCTGTTATAATGCTATGTTGGTACGTAACAATAGTTAGATACAAATAATCATAGAAAACTGAGAATAATAACAAAAAGAAGTTGCATCCAAAAGCAGTGGGTCGTTAACAGAGAAAATTTTAAAAACAAGCTTACTTGTTTAGTGACAATTAAAAACAGATTATATATATTCTTTAACCAAGCCGATCCTCCACAAATCACAAAAAAGCAAGATCGTCGGCAGACATTTTGGCCCCGGATGATGTTCGGCTAGATTTCTCAAAATCAATGTCTTTGGTCATCAACAAAAAAGACATCCTCGAATTCAGCCGTTGATGGTGGTTATTGGACGTTATATGCGTTTAGACACCTCCCCATTTATTTGATTCGAGAGTTTATTTAAGCAGCAACCACGATTGACGTTTCAGGTTGATTGACTTGATAATTAAAATTTGAATAGAGATTGTCGATACGTGCACTTTCTAATCAAATAAAATTATGGTGGACGTCGATTTGGCAGTAACGATTATACATTGGTGGCGATAGTTTTGGATTTTTTCACTGCATGCCTTAGGGCCACGAGTTCTTGAATTGAAAAATCAAACCGATAATGAAGTCTTAACCACCATATCTTTGATGTTAACATAATTTGTCGTGCGTAACTTCATGTACTCTTATAATTACGCAGGACTTCTATTGAACCCACGATTCCTTTGCCGAAAGAAGAAGAGCTAAATGATTTTTTTTAATGCGTTCGATAATCACGGTAAAAATTTACTTTTTTTTTATGTGGAAGATGAAGGCATGTGATCTAGAGAGCTCCACATAAAGCAATTTAGAGATAATGACATATTTTCTATGCAATTATTGCCCGATAAGAATTGTTACGAATGCGATCGTTGGCAAAGGTGTCGGGCTAGATGGCAAGCGAGTTGGTTTTTATCCTCGTCGTCTTGGGTTCAAATTAGGAGCGTTTTAGCGGTGAAAATTTCGAGCGCAAGCCAATGCGAGGGAGTGCACCTTTAAGACCACCCGAAGATGTTCATTTGTATAGATGCCTGATAATTGACCTAGATACTACTTGATCACTAGATAAAAAGGAAATTACAATCATTAACTCCTTTTTTCCGACCCGAAATCAATTTCCTATAGGTTTAGGTTTTGGTCTGTTTGGGGCATATATATATTTTACTCGTTTTTTGATCATTGTAACGAGTTGAGTGGCTGTAAACCGAAAATATAGTGAAATCTCTTTGCGTGGACGTAGCCCTAATCGAGGGTGAACCCGGGTAAATTCGTGCATCGTCTATTTTCTCGTTTTTACTGCGTGATCGTTCTCGCTTGGTTCTCGATACGTCCTTCAATTGGTATCGAGCCTGGAGTTGTTCGAGGAATTAGGGTTTATTCGAGATGTCGGAGGATCACGAATGAGATAGAAAAATTCGACGGAACGCGGTTTGATCTGTGGAAGATGAAGATGGAGGATCTTCTCTCGTGATCGAGATCTTTGGTCGGCAATCGAACGGAAAGGCCCTGTTGCTACGCAACCTGGCTGTCGTGATAGGCAAGGAAGCGGTGAGGAAACGGATTCAACTTCCAAACTGGCATCCAAAGGAGATTGAAGGCTCGAATCCGATCGAAGAGCAAAGGGTTTGATTCGGCTTTGTCTCGCGGACTCGATTCGACAAACGTGATGGGGAACCTACGGCCCTGGGGACCTATGGCGAAGCTAGTGAGTCGCGTATCAAAGTAAATCGTCTGGTTAATAAGCTGTTTTTGAGGAAAAAGTCAGATAATCTTCGGATGCATGAGGGCGACTCGTTTTACGCACATCTGTATAACTTTAACACATTGATTAGTCAACTCGTATCAATCGGTGTTAAGTTCCAAGATGATGATAAGGCAATAACCTTTCGCTTCCCGTTCACTTGCCGGATTCATGGGATAACCCGATTGTGGTGATCGGTGGTGGGGATAAGGAATTATCGTATGAAAGTGTGTGTTACGCCTGTTATCGGAGGAGACACGAAGAAAGGGATCGGGAAATTCCGGTAAAGAGGCATTGGCGGCCAGGGAAGGCCAGCAGATAAGACTACGAATCCGAGAGGATCCAGATCCAAATCTAGTAGCGATCGAAGAGTAGGGAGAGAAAGAGTCAGATCTTGGAAATGTCAAGAGTGGGGCCATGTGAAGCGGACCGTAAAAACAAGCCGCTTTTAAGAAAGAAGCTGAATCATCCTCGGGTAAAAGGAGGTCGATGCGGAGATATGTATTTGGCTGCATGTATGTATGCAATGACAAGGATATATGGTTGATCGATACCGGTGCTTCATACCACATGACGCCTCATAGACACTTGGTTTTGTGAATATGAGCAATATAATGGTGGGGATGTCATGCTCGAAGATGATCTGCATGAGTTCAAATTGTCGGGCGTGGCGGGGTGAAGGCGAGGATGAGTAATGGCACGGTGAAGACTATTCCGGCGTGATGCACATACCCTTGATGAGTAGAAATTTGTTATCGGTCGGTACGATGGGCGATTCGGGGGTTATTTTTTAGTTGTGATAAAGATTCGTGCAAGATGACTCGAGGTTCTATTGTGATTGCACGAGGAGTCCGTTACGGGACATTATACAAGCCGCTCGGGGAAACAATGACTATTGGTAGCGGGTTCGTTTCCGAAGAGGCCAAGGAAGATGGACATGAAACGTCCATGCTTTGTGGCATCGAGAGGTTAGGGCATATCGGTGAAAAGGGACCTGTCTACCTTAGCTTCAAGTCGATGGTAGAAGGAATTCCAAAATGCTCTATGGGTTTCGGGTTCTGTGAACACTTGTCTCCATGGAAAACGAACCGAGTTAGCTTCCAACACACCGGTACAAGAGCAACCGAGGTTCTCGAGCCGATTCACGGCGATGTCTTTGGACCTACTCGACTCCATCTATTGGAGGATCCGTACTATGTATCGTTCATAGATGATTTTTCGAGATATAGTTGGATTTATTTTATTAAAAGTAAATCGGATGTATTCGAGAAATTTCGAGAATTTAAGGTTTTGTTTGAAAACCAATTGGGCAGGAAAATCAAGGTCCTTCGTACAGATAACGGAGGTGAATTCGTTCTGGATAAGTTCGAGCAATTTTGTGTGGATAATGGTATTGCAAGGCGAAGACGACTCCATATACGCCTCAACGTAGAATGGGGTAGCCGAAAGATTAAATCGGTCACTCATAGAAAAGGCAAGATGCATCTTGAGTTGTGCGCGAGTTTGGGGTCGAATTTTGGGCGTAAGCTGAGCACACGGTTATTTGAAGAACCGGTCACCGACCTCATCGTGAAGGATCGTACACCATATGAGGCGGTGTTTGGGAAGAAGCCGAATCTGTCCCATGTTCGGTGTTCGGGTGTGACGCATATGTTCATGTACCCAAGGAGAAGCGGGGTAAGCTTGACAACAAGTCCGAGAAGAACATATTTGTCGGATACAAGGAAGGGGTCAAGGGCTATAAGCGTGGAATCCGAATCAAAGACCATTGTATACGAGCAGGGATGTTGTCTTTCGTGAATCACGCCCCCAGGTTGGCACACAGAAAGGTGATGAGCCCAAGAAAGTGGTAGTGCTTGAAGAAAGTCCTAAAATTGAAACTGTGGAGATGATTCCACAAGGCACGCTAGTAGAGTCTGATTTTGAATCGGAGCAAGGGGACTCGGTTAATGAAGTTGAGGATGCAGATTCAGATGAAGACCCGGATATAGATAGCATGCCGGCTCTCGGAGATCGACGCGGAAAGAAAGGTACCACTTCGATACTCACTTAGTGCTTTGAGTACGTTTCATGCTTTGAGCATTACCGAGATGATCCTAGTTCGTAAAAGAGGCGAGATCTATGGATGATGCGAATCGGTGGGAGCTCGCAATGATAGATGAGATGCGTCGCTTGATAAAAGTGAAACATGGAGCTTGTGTAAATTGTCTAAGGATAGAAAGGCAATTGGGTGTAAATGGGTGTTCAAGCGAAAGCTGAAACCGGATGGGACCGTAGAGAAGTACAAGGCTAGGCTTGTAGCCAAGGGGTCTCGATTGAGGGAGTTGACTATGACGAGATTTTCTCTCCCGTGGCGAAGTTGACCTCGATACGGTTTGTTCTGTCTATAGCATTGCATATGATCTTGAGGTAGAACAGATGGATGTAAAGACGGCATTCCTTCATGGGGACTTGGAGGAGGAGATATATATGAGGCAACCAAGGCTTTGAAATAAGAGGAAAGGAGAATTTAGTGTGCAAATTGAAAAAGTCTTTATATGGGTACAGCACCGAGGATGTGGTACTGGAAGTTTGACACGTACATGCTCCATCTTAATTTTGTGCGTTCAAATTCCGACCATTGTGTTTATGTGAAGAGAACGGGCGATCGCTTGTCATTCTCACGCTATATGTGGATGATATGTTGTTGATCGGGAATAGTGTGAAGATGGTGAATTCCGTGAAGAGTTTGCTGGCCAAAAAGTTCGAAATGAAAGACTTGGGGCCTCAAATTTTATTTTGGGCATGCGATTAGGAGGGACCGTGAGAAAAGGAAGCGTGGTTAGGGCGGGAGAAATACATAAAAGAAATATTGAAGAAATTCAATATGATAGATCGCTGTTGGTACCCCTATACCTTTAGGGACCAAACTATCTGCGGAACAATGTCCAAAAACGAGATGAAGAAGTCGAAGAGATGGCCCGAATTCCATACGCGAGTGCAAGTGGGTAGCTTGATGTATGCTATGGTGTGCACGCGTCCGGATATAGCCCAAGCAAAGGGGAGTCTTGAGTCGATACATGTCTAACCCGGGTAGAGAACACCGGAATGCGATCAAAAGAGTTTTCGGTATCTTCGTGGAACTTTGAATTTTTCTTTATGTTTTGAAGGTACAGGGAATGGAAACATGCTTGATATCGTAGGCCATGTAGATGCTGATTGGGGTGGAGATATTGATAGTAGACGGTCCACTAGCGGATATGTTTTCACATTGTTTGGTGCTGCATTGAGTTGGATGAGCAGGAGGCAAAGCGTGGTAGCGCTTTCTTCTACTGAGGCTGAGTATATGGCTCTTACTCATGCTTGGAAAAGAGGCCGTATGGTTACGGCGGTTGTGCTTGGAGCTCGGTTTTGAGCAAGGTGCCATAGAGGTGAGATGTGATAATCAAGGGGCTATTTATTTAGCTAAGAATCCAGCATTTCACTCACGCACAAAGCACATTGATATACAATATCATTTCATCCGAGAAAAGGTAGAGAAGAAAGAGGTTCGGCTTGTAAAGGTCGACACGGTAGAAAATAGTTCTGACTTCCTTACTAAAGCCGTCACAGGTGCGAAGTTTGAATGGTGCTCTCTGCGATTGGATTGAAGAAGAATGATATTGGAAAGGCCCTCATTTGCACGAAGTATTCACCAAGTGGGAGAATGTTGGAGTTGGCGAATACTGGGGGACCCTTGTTTCTCACACCGGGTACGCCCACGTGAGCTTAGGGGAAACCGAGTGTTGTCCGACGACATGTGACCCATGCGTGCGGAATGCGGGGGTTCGGGCGCGCCCCGACACGGGTGCCCCCGCCTTGCCGGTCAGTGGCGGGGGTTCGGCGCGCCCCGACGGGGTTCCACGCCTCGGCCAATGGATTGGCACGCCCCGCTCACGGTGAGCGGGCGGGGGCTCTGGGGCGCTGCCCTAAACCTCAACGGGTTTGGGCTGGCCCGTATGGTGCGAGATTAAGAGATTTCATATAGGTTTAGGTTTTGGGCCCGTTTGGGGCATATATATATTTTACTCGTTTTTTGATCATTGTAACGAGTTGAGTGGCTGTAAACCGAAAACATAGTGAAATCTCTTTGCAGGACGTAGCCCTAATCGAGGGTGAACCTGGATAAATTCGTGCATCGTCTATTTTCTCTGTTTTCTGCGTGATCGTTCTGTTTCGGTTCTCGATACGTCCCTTCAGAAAATTTCGAGCGCAAGCCAATGCGAGGGAGTGCACCTTTAAGACCACCCGAAGATGTTCATTTGTATAGATGCCTGATAATTGACCTAGATACTACTTGATCACTAGATAAAAAAGAAATTACAATCATTAACTCCTTTTTTCCGACCCGAAATCATTTCCTAGACAAAAAGCATACCATGTAACTGCCACACTATTTAACAAGAAACAGTTCCTACTTTTTATCGTTTACGACTGAAAAGTCAAGCAAGTAAAAGTTCGAGGAACTTGTGTCGAACTTATTCACATTGATTTTACGAATGGTGATTATATCTTGAAATAAAGTATCATTACCCCGGTCCTGCTCAGAGAACGACACCATGCATGATCCTCGCATCCGGATACGGATAGCAACAAATGATAATAAACCAAAACTCAATTACAAGTACTTAAAAAAGCCTTTCTCGTTATGGAAAGCATCTGTTACATTATTCCAATCACAAAGTATTCACCAAATGGCTATTTTACTCACAAGCAGAATGTATAACCACACTGTACTGGCAAAAAGGCTCGTCGGTGAAGCCTTTGCAAATGGGCCTTTCCTAATGCCAAGCAAAGCCTCTTTCTTCTTCAAATTGGGCAGCAAGGCCCAATGATGTCAAGTCTTTCGAAATACCAAAAAAGAAAAAAAGAAAGAAAACAAGCTTGCCCCTCAAAACCGGGATATTACAAAAAGAAGAAGAAGAGAGGAGCTTCCATAAAACAGTTTGATCGGAGAACCCGAATGACAACACGCTCCAGGCGTTCATTGTTATTTTGCAATTGCAATTTCTGTGCTACCAAATTTCATTCCCGAACACTTTGTGTTTCTTTCTCGAATAAGACGATATAAGACGTAAAACATGTTCATGTTTGTCTTTGATCGTTCGAATCTCCTAGACAAAATAGGTTAGACATTCCATGCAGAAAAGAAAAGAAACATTACCTTTTCAAAGTATAGAAGTATTAACATATCTAAAGTTTTTTTTTTTGTGGGTGGACCGGTGGAGTAATATAGGAAGCATTCTTGGCGAGGATTTTCCCATCCTCCCTGCCTCTATCTTATTATTTGACTTTGCGCTGTGTTTTCTCCCTGTCCATTTCTACTGATTTTTCCAGCCGCCTAAAGCTGACTGTCATCATGCCATGAGCCCCCAAGTAACGACGGCAAAGTGCCTTACAGATTTCCCGAGTCATGTTTTGTTAATGCAACAATTCTGGTTTCAAAGAACGAATCTTTACTGATAAGCTGAGAATGGTGAATCCATTTATAGATCACGGTCATTTAGGGACTATCCTTTTCTTTGTTTCTCTATGTGATCACTAAACTCTAGTCAAGGGCGACAACATCGCAATGTTTAGGAGGAAGTGCTTCTCTTTTATCAGCAGTTGTAACGGGTCTCGTGGGAACTATCTCGACATTTATATCCATGCTTTTGGTGGATAAGCTCAGTCGAAGAAAGTTGTTAACGATTGGGGGTGTTCAAATGCTTGCATCGAAAGCAATGGTCCAAGGAACTGCGGCTGATAAGCTTGGAGATCACGGAGGAATTAGCAAAGCTTATGCTTATTTGGTACTTGTTTTGATATGCAAATATGTTTCCGGGTTCGCCTGGTCGTGGGGACCTCTTGGGTGGTTGGTCCCAAGCGAAATATACCTACTAGAGATCTGATCAACAGGATAGAGTATAACAGTTGCGGTTGGATTTCCCTTTACATTCTTAGTTGCGCAAATTTTGTGTCTCATTGGCCTCTTGCACTCGAAGATGAAAAGTCCCATTGTTCTTCACTGTCTTTTCTAGCCACTCAATCTATCTAACCACCAATTATTATGGAGAAGACCACCAAAGTAGTGAGTGCTGGTGCAGTGAGTGCCGATGCTATGTGAGATGGACTCAACCGTTCTCTTTAACAACATTGACAGATTTGTGTTAAAAAAAGAGAGACAAAGTTAATGCCCTAGATCATGATCATGACAGTGACATGGATAAAGTAATGTTTAGCTGAATCGCTAGCCAAAGTTGTGATGTAGCTAGCAAGGATCATCTAGAGGAGGGTGAATAGGTGATCTTAAACAATTTTTGATAATTTATGCGGAAACAAAATAAATCACAGTAGAGTCTGAATAAAATTCAGATTTAAGACAGATTATATAGACGGTGCTCTTGATGTGTAGAATATAAAGTAAGAGATAAGGGATAGAGAATCTGCACACAAGTTTATAGTGGTTCGGCTTTATAGCAAGCCTACGTCCACTCTCCCACGCTTACTGACCTACCGGCTGGATTTCATTATGTAATCAAGAGGAATTACAACTTCGAGTGTTAACACTCTTGTGTATGATAGAACTCTCTATCTCACACAATACCACTCTTATAAAGTGTCCCTCAAGATCTTAATGTTTGGCTCGTAACGACAAGAGAAATGATTGGAGTATGCTCGACTTTGGACTTGTTGATTCTTGATTCCTGTGTTCCTTCGCGCTCGTTGATCTCCTTAAATACTCCTCTACTAGCCGTTGGACGCCTTTCGAGAGGATCATCTTCCAATCTTCACTTTGGACAGATTTGTATAATAAGGATTGAGTAGCCGTTGGATGACGATTCCGAATCCCGTGATCTCGATCGCCCATACAATCGAATCTTGGTTTCCATAAGTAGAGCTTTGTCCGTTGTAATGCATTCTTGTCGTAATGTTTGATTGTCAATCAATTTGATTGAGATTGAGACAATCGAACATTCCTTCGTGAAATCCATGCCGATCACTAGCGTTGTGTTTCGTTCAATTCTCGCTGCGTCTCGAAGAAATTCTCATGATCGAATAATTTCGCATCCGTGTCTCCGCATCCGAATAACTTCGCTTCGCATATCTCGCATCCGAATAACTTCGCGTCTCAATCTCGTAACCTAGATTATGTGGGTCTTCATAAACATACTTGAGATTTGTAAAGTCTGAATAATTTCCTTCTGAGTTTCTAGAACATAAATACCTGGAATAAATTAGTTCAGAATAAGTATCAGACTTATAATTATGTGGAAGGTTTTGTCAACATCAAAATTAATAGGAGTTTTCCTCAACAAGTTGGAATTTGCAGGCTTGTCTTCTGATATAACTTTAGCACCAGCAGTTTTTTCCACAATTAGAATTAATGACACATGGGGATCAAACAAGCCAGTGTCTGATCACAGTTTGGGATCTAGGCCAACCAAAATTTCATTTCCATTTTCAACTCCTCGTGCTGCCATATGGTCCCAGATGATTTGAGCCCGCTCATATAGCAAGAAGGACCGGCCATTTGGCTATCTTTCATTTCATGTCCCTACCGTGTGTTATTGGAGGAAGCCATGGCTGTAGGAGAAGCTATAGAAAACGGAGGAACATATAGATACAATGGAAGAATCACTCCGTTTGTTGTCTTTGCTTGTGCAGTGGCCGCCACTGGTGGCATTATTTTCGGCTATGACATTGGCATATCGGGTTTGTTCAGCCATTTCGCAGGATATTGTGTGATTTTTTATGTTCAGTTACTGTTTAATGCTTATGAGGTAGAGCTTCATATGAGTTTGGAGAGTGTCGAACATTTTTTTCTTGTCAGTGCTGATAGAAGAACATGTCTTTTCTTAAGGCGGAGTTACATCGATGGAGCCATTTTTGAAGAAATTTTTCCCTGTTTAATGGTTATGAGATAGAGCTTAGCGTCAAACGTTTTTTTCTTATCAGTGCTGATAGAACATGTCTTTTCTTAAGGTGGAGTTGCGTCGACGGAGCCATTTTTGAAGAAATTCTTCCCAGAAGTGTATAATAAGATGAAAGAAGACACAAAGATCAGCAACTACTGCAGATTTGACAGCCATCTCTTGACCTTATTCACCTCCTCCTTGTACATAGCTGGCCTTGTAGCTTCCTTCTTTGCCTTCTCAGTCACGAGATATTTTGGACGCTTGCCTTCCATTCTTGCTGGCGGGACTGCTTTTCTCACCGGTTCAGCTCTCGGAGGTGCAGCTTCCAATGTGGCCATGTTAATATTTGGCCGTGTTCTACTTGGGATTGGAGTCGGCTTCGCAAACCAGGTTCGTATATTGTCGTACTAGGAGTGCAATCATCAAGACTAGTCAATTCTATTTTACTAAGCCAAATGTGATCTGCTGACCAATTTTTGTCTACCTTCGTTTCATCATTTTATAAAGGTCTTTCCATTCATAGTTGCGTGATCTGTCTTTGAAACTAGAATTGAAGCATATCATAGAACAATTTTAAGATCAGTTTGACAGGCCAGCTTGTAATTGTCTTCTACACTCTTTCTAAAGACATTTTTGGACAGGGCCTTATATTCTTCCATCACTCTCTAGCCAAAAACTATGCCAATGGTGTTCTGTTGAAGAAGAAATGCCTAGTGACATTGTCTTACTTCTTGATTTGCAGTCGGTCCCTCTGTACATCTCGGAAATGGCGCCTCCACGTCATCGAGGATTTTTCAACAACGGCTTTGAATTGTGTCTAGGAAGCGGTGTTTTATTTGCTAATCTCATCAACTACGGCGCCGAGAAAATAGAAGGGGGTTGGGGCTGGGGAATCTCCCTAGCTATGGCTGCAGTTCCAGCATCAATCCTTACACTTGGTGCATTTCTTCTCCCCGAAACGCCTAACAGCTTAATCCAGAGAAGCAGCAACATAGAAAAGGCCAAATCCATGTTGCGGCGTATCCGAGGCACAGATGATGTTCAAGCAGAGCTAGACGATCTCATCAAAGCGAGCTCGATCTCGAAAACTGTCCACCATCCATTCAGAAACATCATCCAAAGGAAGTACAGGCCTCAACTAGTCATGTCCATAGCCATTCCCTTTTTTCAGCAAGTCACAGGAATCAATGTCATTTCGTTCTACGCCCCGGTACTATTCAGAACAATCGGATTAGGGGAGAGGGCTTCTCTTTTATCAGCAGTCATGACCGGCGTTGTTCGAGCTGTTTCAATAATCATATGCATGCTTTTAGTGGATAAGCTTGGTCGAAGGAAGCTGTTCATGATCGGGGGTCTCCAAATGCTCGCGGCACAAGTAACGATCGGAGCAATAATGGCAGCTAAGCTTGGAGATCACGGTGAAATCAGCGAGGCCTATGCATATTTGGTAATTGTCTTAGTATGCATATATGTCGCCGGGTTTTGCTGGTCGTGGGGACCTCTCGGGTGGTTGGTTCCCAGCGAAATATTCCCCTTAGAGATCCGATCGGCAGGGCAGAGTATTACGGTTGCAGTCGGATTTCTCTTCATATACCTAGGGGCGCAGACGTTCTTGTCCATGCTGTGCCACTTCAGGTCGGGGCTGTTTTTCTTCTTCGGCGGGTGGGCAGTGATCATGACAGTGTTCGTGCATCTGTTGTTGCCGGAGACAAAGAACGTGCCAATCGAGCAAATGGATAAGATCTGGAGGGAGCATTGGTTTTGGAAGAAGATTGTGGGCGAAATCGATGTCAAAACCAATAAGATTGAAGCCTGACTCTGCTATTTCGGTACAGGGGGACATAATAAAGTTAACGATACTACAACCAAGGCCAATTACTGATCATTTTGGGTGCGTTTGTTTCTTGAAAAATGAATAATCCGAAAAATATTTTCCTAAAAATGATGACTTATATCGCTTATGAAAATGAATGAACGAAAAATATTTGCATCGTCCAAATGGAGCCTAGTAAGTTCTACGGACACAACTAGCTATCTCAAGGTACTACAAGCACATGAGCTTCCCTTTTCTTCCTGAAGCTAAGATGAATACCAAAACAGTAGCTCGACTGGACATACCATAAAAGGAAAATGTCCTTTTAATTGGTACGCAAAACATGGTCAGAATTCTTCCTGAGGCCATCCACTTGTTTCCAGGCAATCTACATGACCTTAGAAGACTGTTGCAAGTTGAGCAATGAATGATCATTTGCACGTCTTGGTACCTAAAGCAATTGATGCTAGCAACAAGGGGTGAACAAAAACAGAACTATCTGGAAATCATCAGCAAAGTCACCCGCGTTGCTATGAATCCACCATGGCACCCTGCAGCTTTGCTCGGAGTGCCGGCTCATCTGCCATCATTTCTTTCACAATCATAACTCCTCTGCAAATTCGGACTCTTCGTCTCGCATTGCCACTGAGTTCTTGCTGTTGCACCGACAGGCCCAACGTTCTCGAGGGACTCGAGCCTTGCGAGCGCCTCTTTAACCCAGCCGTCCTTGCGCCCTACGCACTCCATGGCCATCGATCTTCTCTGTGCGCTCTTTCCACAGAGCTTACAGAAGCGAAAAGCTTCACAGGCAATTGTGATTTCCCTCTTATTATGGACAATGCTTTTTATAGTATCCCGTTATCACATAATCATCTCATAAAAACTTGGAAAATTCACGTATTCTTGTTGCGAAACACAGAAATTATCAGTTCTCTTATGAGTATCGTAAAAATTAACAAAAAATATTAAAATAATGTAGGGAGATTGTGCTAGCGAAGACATAGCATCCAATTAACTGATAATTGACGAAGTAGAAATGAGATGGACAGTGTCAAGAAGCATGTAGTATCGTATAAAATAACATTTTATTTCAATGTGCTTACTGCACTTGGTGGAAAGCATCACTACGTGTTATTTGGATAGCACTCCATTATCGTAGTAAATGACTATCCCACCACTTTCACGAACTCTAATGTTTTCTAGCAAACCATCGCAATTGCAATATTTCTGATATCGTATTGACGAGAGCACGATATCTGTTTTTGTACCTGATCAAGCGACGGGGATCAGTTTCTTGCCACACCATGACATAAGCAAGTCACCTAGAAAGAAGTGAGCCGTATGTGGAAGAACTTTGTAGCATTCCACAGTAGGATGATCTAGCGGTGACAGCTTAAATAGCCTTTCTTTAGTCATAGAAAACAATTGCATTATTCCAATTGCAAGTAGCTGCCAAATAACTATTTTGCAAACGGCCCAGCCTAATGCCATCCGAAGCCTCTTTCTTCTTCAACAAGCCCATCCTTTGGTCAGAAGGCTTACATGTTAAAGCCGGTAAAATTGTCCAAAAAATCATAAATTTAATTGCATTTTTGTCTGTTCAGTCATAAAATTTTTAATTGTGCTAATTGAATCATACACCTTTTAACATTTTGTCAATTAAGTCCATCCGGCCAATTTTGATCTGAAATTACTGGCATGGATACTAACCATCCTACATGGTACAGTTAGTACCGACGTTGATAATTTTTAACAATATGTTAATATTTTTTGAATATTTTAATATTTTATTGTTTTCTTTTTCCTTCTTTACTTTTTCATTTTTATTTTTTTTATTGTTAAGGGCTGGTAGGGGGTCAATGACCACCAACCAAAGCCTGGCACCTATTGTCCACGTCAGCGCCGATCGTGCCACGTAAGACGGTCGCCATCCACGTTAATGATTTCCGATCATAATTGGATGGATGGACTCATTCGATACAATTAAAAGATTTAAAACTGAACTGACAAAAGTGCAATAAATTTAGGACTTTTTCTACAATTTTCGCTCTTTCTCCAAATTGGCCACCTAGGCCCAATGATGTTAAGCCTTTCAAAAACCCAAAAAAAAGAAAGAAAAAAGAAAACAAGAGTGCCCTCAAAACCGTGATATTACAAAAAAAAAGGAGTTTTTATTTTTAGTAATTAAGTACAAATATAGTTTTAATTTAGAACAGTTTTGATAGGAGAATCCACATAATAACATGCTCAAGGCTTTCATTGTTATTTGGGTTAATACTATGAAAAATCCTAAACTAGTATACCTGTGACAAATTTATCCCAAACTAATTTTTGATCACGAAAAATCTCAAATTGGTACACCCGTGACCAATTTACCCTCTGTTAGTTTTCATTAAATTTTACCGTTAAATTGCTGAGGTGGATTACACGTGGCAGTTGATGGGTATACCAATGTAGGGTTTCCTCTATCTATCACAGATTTATCAATTTGTAGTTTTTCGTGGAATCTAATCTAATGGAGGAAAAATTTGTCACAAGTGTGCCAGTTTGGGATTTTTGAAGGTCAAAAAATTGGCTTTGGTTAAATTTGTCACAGGTGTACCAGTTTGAGATTTTTTGTGGTAAAAAAATTAATTCGAGGTAAATTTATCACATGTATACCGATTTAGGATTTTTCTTGATATTAACCCTTATTATGTTGCAATTGTAATTTATGCTACCAAATTTCATTCTCGAACACTTCACCAAGTTTTTTGTGTTTTTTTCTCGAATACGACGATATAAGACGTAAAATCGATCAAACCTCCTAGACAAAATAGGTTACACATTCAATGCAAAAAAATAAAAAAATAAAAAGAAATATTTCTTTTCAAAGTATAGAAGTATTAACATATGTAGAGCTTTTTTCTTTTGACGAGAATTTTCTCATCGTCCCTGCCTCTATCTTATCATTTGACTTTGCGCCGTCTTTTCTCCTTGTCCATTTCTGCTAATTTTTCCAGCCACCTAAAGCTGACTATCATGCCATGAGCCCCCCACTAACGACAACAAAGACTCCGTTGATTTTGCGAAAGGTATGATATTTTTGGAATATATTTTTTAAGAAGTTATTTTCAAAAAAATAATAATATTTTTCGACGGTTAATTGAAATATGAAAATGAACTAAAAGATATTTTCCGTCATTTGATAAAAATTTTCCACCGTGCACTCAAAAAAATACTTACAATGAGTGCACAGAAGAAAACGTACTTAGTGTGGGTGAAAGAAAGAGGAGGTAATCATTTTTCCCGCTTTTGATGGTATTAACTTTTTTTCTGAAAGCTATTTTTCGTGAAATAAACGAAGTCAAAGTGTCTCATAGATTTTCCGTTTGGTTAATGCAATGATTCTAGTTATAGATCAATTTATAGATCACGGTTATTCGAGGACCATCTTTTTTTTTTTTCAATATGATCGCTGAACTCTAGTCTAGTCAAGCACGATAAGAAGGCAAAAGAGAGAGGATACTCTGTTTTCTATTGTCTTGTCCCGCCAGATGGGAGCTCCTCATGCACGCAACAAAATCTTACTTTTCCTTCTCCAGTTCGAGTCCAAAGTTCAAGTTCAACCCCCACGTGCTTGCTCTGTGGAAAATTCCAGTCCTAGATGCTGGTTTGATATTTCCACACTAGAATACAGAAGCATTATCTTTCTACTTGATGCTGCTCTTTTTACTTGTCAAGACTCAGAGAAGTGGTTCTGGTTCATCCCGTGAAGTGTGCCATTGGAGGAAGCCATGGCTGTGGGAGTAGTTATGTCTGAACCTACCGCGCTGTACAATGGTCGAATCACGGCGTTTGTCGCCATTTCATGCATGGTGGCCGCCACGGGAGGAATCATCTTTGGATACGACATCGGTATATCGGGTATGTTTTGTTCGATTTTCTTGCATCGATACTTGGCTAAGGCTCCGACTTAGTAGTTTCGTCGTGCTTATATGAACAAGTAACTTAATATGACGAATGAAAACAGTACCATGTTACTTATTCTGATAACAGTACTACAGAACAGACAGATTTGTCAAGGCTGATAAAAGACAGAACAAATTTACTCCACATTCATATGTGTTGGGGGTGCTTGTTGTGATCTCATAGCAAGACAGTTGCAGGAGGTCAGTGCGATATTCCATTGAATAGATTGAGCTACTAATGCTAGTTATTGTGGAATAAATGCCGAGTTTCCAACTTTTTAGGCTGTGCGTTGTATGTGAGCTTCACTTTCTGAGAGATGCTGTAGTCTCTTTCCTAACCATGAATACGATCCTCCTGCAAGATATCATTAGTAATCTCCCGATAATCAGCTAAAGGAAATACTACGCGATCATTCCTTTTCAGGTGGCGTCACCTCAATGGAACCATTTCTGAAGAAATTCTTCCACGATGTGTACGATAAGATGAAAGAAGACACCAAGATCAGCAACTACTGTAAATATGACAGCCAACTGTTGACCTCATTCACATCCTCCTTATACATATCCGGCCTTGTGGCTTCCTTCTTCGCCTCCTCGGTCACAAGAGCTTTTGGACGAAAGCCATCCATTCTTGTTGGCGGGGCTTCCTTCCTTGCGGGATCGGCCCTTGGAGGTGCGGCTTCTAATGTGTACATGCTGATATTCGGCCGCATTCTGCTCGGCGTCGGGGTCGGCTTTGCAAATCAGGTACTAACACACTTGCTGTTTGATAGTGTGCTCTTCTTTGATATTCTTAAAAACTTATCTTCAACTTGTTTTAGTTAGAATTCTGCTTGGCTTATCACGAGCTATTTCTAGGTGAATCACTTCTTAGTATTGTCATGACAATCGTCAAGAAGTAATTTAATTTATGACATTAAATTTTTTCAGTGTTGTCAGTACATTTTTCAAGCATTGTCCTAGACAAGCCTTACATACCTCCGATTGTTCTTCTTCTAAAGTTTCAGGACTGTCATGTTCAAGAGGAATTATGTTTCGCTATATTATATCGGTTAACTGTTTGATTTGCAGTCGGTCCCTCTGTATATCTCAGAGATGGCACCTCCAAGACACCGAGGACTGTTCAACAATGGTTTCCAATTCTGTGTAGGAATTGGTGTTCTATCAGCTAATCTTATCAACTATGGTACAGAGAAAATAGAAGGTGGTTGGGGTTGGAGAATCTCCTTAGCCATGGCAGCAGTTCCAGCCACAATTCTCACACTCGGTGCGCTTTTCCTCCCCGAAACACCCAACAGCCTAATCCAGAGAAGTGACAATCATGAAAAGGCCGAGACGATGTTACGACGCATACGGGGCGTCAATGATGTCCAAGCAGAATTGAACGATCTTGTCAAAGCAAGCTCCATCTCAAAAACTGTCGATCACCCGTTCCAAAATATAATCCGAAGAGAATATAGACCTCAACTGGTCATGTCCATTGCCATTCCCTTTTTCCAACAAGTAACAGGAATCAATGTTATCTCATTTTATGCGCCGGTTTTGTTCAGAATAATCGGTTTAGGAGAAAGTGCTTCTCTTTTATCAGCAGTTGTAACGGGTCTCGTGGGAACTATCTCAACATTCATATCCATGCTTTTGGTGGATAAGCTCGGTCGAAGAAAGTTGTTCATGATTGGGGGTGTTCAAATGCTTGCCTCGCAAGCAATGGTCGGAGGAATCCTGGCTGCTAAGCTTGGAGATCACGGAGGAATTAGCAAAGCTTATGCTTATTCGGTACTTGTTTTGATATGCATATATGTTTCCGGGTTCGCCTGGTCATGGGGACCTCTTGGGTGGTTGGTCCCAAGCGAAATATACCCACTAGAGATCCGATCAGCCGGACAGAGTATAACAGTAGCGGTTGGATTCCTCTTTACATTCTTAGTTGCTCAAACTTTTTTATCTATGCTGTGCCACTTCAAGTCGGGGATATTCTTCTTTTTTGGTGGGTGGGTGGTGATCATGACCGTTTTTGTGTATCTACTGTTGCCGGAGACGAAGAATGTGCCGATCGAGCAGATGGATAAGGTCTGGAGGGAGCATTGGTTTTGGAAGAACGTAGTGGGAACAATGGATGTTCATATTAACAAGACTGAAGCATGATGATGCTATTTCAGTAGTGTATCCATAAAGCTTATAATGATTTTCACAGAGGCCCTCGTTGCTGTTTTAACCATTTCACTACTAATTGTTTAAGACAATCAAAAACCGTTGCTATCAAGCCCATCCACTAGTTTATTTTGATTTTCTTTTCCTAGTTAGTCAAATTCTATCATAGAAAGCCGCGAAAAATTCATCCATTATGCAACCAAATTATCATCCCAAAAACAATAACTTACTTTCAATAAACAAAAAGCTGAAAACTATTTTTGGAAAATTATTTAATTGAAACCAGCTGATGGAAGCTTCACAATAACCAAACTCAAGCTTATCATCTCATTGGCCTCTTGCACTCAAAGAAGAACAGTCCCATTGTTCTTCACCCTGTCATTTCCAGCCAGTCAATTGATTCATTTAGTCCTTCTCTACACGCGGAAGAAGATTAGGAGTAGCAATAGGAGAAGGATAAGGCACGCAAGCCCTTTGCTTCCTAACATGCAAGTCAGATTTGGAAACCTCCTCTTGGTTGGGAGCGGGGAAAGAGTGCTTTAAGTTTGTCCTCCTTTTTATTCATATAGTCACAATCATAGCGTGCCATGCGCAAAGAGTCTAAGTAATTTCAACTTGAGTAACCTTCAACTACCAATAATTAAGGAGAAGGACCATCAAAATAATGAGTGCTGGTCCTATGTGAGATGGACTCAACTGTTCTCTTTAAAAACATTGACAGATTTTATCTTCAAAAAAGAGAGACAAACTTAAAGCACTGGATCAAGATCATGACAGTGACATGGATAAAGATATGTTTTCATGAATCACTAGCCAAAGTTGGAATTTGCATTCGACCAAAGAAAAAAGTTGGAATTTGCAGGCCTGTCTTCTCATATAACTTTTGCAACAGCAGTTTCTTCTACAATTAGATTTAATGACACATAGGGATCTTCCGATTATTATTATAGGTATCAAACGAGCTAGTGTCTCATCACAGTTTGGGATTAGGCCAACCAAAATGTCCTTTCTATTTTCAACCCCTTGTGCTGCCATATAGTCCCGATGATTTGAGCCCCCTAATATAGCAAGAAGGACCGGCCATCTGGCTATCTTTCACTTCAACTCCCAACTGCGTGTTATTGGAGGAAGCCATGGCTGTAGGAGAAGCTATAGAATATGGAGGAACATATAGATACAATGGAAGAATCACTCCGTTTGTTGTCTTTGCTTGTGCAGTGGCCGCCACCGGTGGCATTATTTTCGGCTATGACATTGGCATATCGGGTTTGTTCAGCTATTTCGCAGGATATTGTGTGATTTTTTATGTTCAGTTACTGTTTAATGCTTATAAGGTAGAGCTTCATATGAGTTTGGAGAGTGTCGAACATTTTTTTCTTGTCAGTGCTGATAGAAGAACATGTCTTTTCTTAAGGTGGAGTTAAGTCATTTTTGAAGAAATTCTTCCCTGTTTAATGCTTATGAGATTGAGCTTAGCGTCAAACGTTTTTTTCTTATCAGTGCTGATAGAAGAACATGTCTTTTCTTAAGGTGGAGTTACATCGATGGATCCATTTTTGAAGAAATTCTTCCCAGAAGTGTATAATAAGATGAAAGAAGACACAAAGATCAGCAACTACTGCAAATTTGACAGCCAACTCTTGACCTTATTCACTTCCTCCCTGTACATAGCCGGCCTTGTAGCTTCCTTCTTTGCCTCCTCAGTCACGAGATATTTTGGACGCCGGCTTTCCATTCTTGCTGGCGGGGCTGCTTTTCTTGCCGGTTCAGCTCTCGGAGGTGCAGCTTCCAACGTGGCCATGTTGATATTTGGCCGTGTTCTACTTGGGATCGGAGTCGGCTTTGCAAACCAGGTTCTTATGTTGTCGTGCTAAAGTTCAATCATCAAGACTAGTCAATTCTGTTTTACTGAGCCAAATGTGATCTGCTGACCAATTATTGTCCTACCTTCCTTTCATCGTTTTTCTTGAGGTCTTTCCATTCTCAGTTGCATGTTCTGTCTTTGAAATTAGAACTGAAGCATGTCATAGAACAATTTTAAGATCAGTTTGACAGGCAAGCTTGTAATTGTCTTCTACACTCTTTCTAAAGACATTCTTGGACAGGGCCTTAAAGTCTTCCATCACTCTCTAGCCAAAAACTATGCCAATGGTGTTCTGTTGAAGAAATGCCTATAACAGTGACATTGTCTTACTCCTTAATTTGCAGTCAGTCCCTCTGTACATCTCTGAAATGGCGCCTCCGCATCATCGATGATTTTTCAACAACGGCTTCGAATTGTGTCTAGGAATCGGCGTTTTATTTGCTAATCTCATCTACTACAGCGCCGAGAAAATAGAAGGGGGTTGGGGCTGGAGAATCTCCCTAGCCATGGCTGCAGTTCCTGCATCAATCCTAACACTCGGCGTATTTTTTCTCCCCGAAACACCTAACAGCATAATCCAGAGAAGCAGCAACATAGAAAAGGCCAGATCCATGTTGCAGCGTATCAGAGGCACAGATGATGTTCAAGCAGAGCTAGACGATCTCGTCAAAGTGAGCTCAATCTCAAAAACTGTCCACCATCCATTCAGAAACATCATCCAGAGGAAGTACAGGCCTCGACTAGTCATGTCCATCGCCATTCCCTTTTTTCAGCAAGTCACAGGAATCAATGTCATTTCGTTCTACGCTCCCGTACTATTCAGAACGATTGGATTAGGAGAGAGTGCTTCTCTTTTATCAGCAGTCACGACTGGCGTTGTTGGAGCTGTTTCAACATTCATATGCATGCTTTTAGTGGATAAGCTTGGTTGAAGGAAGCTGTTCATGATCGGGGATCTCCAAATGCTCGCGGCGCAAGTAATGGTCGGAGGAATAATGGCAGCTAAGCTTGGAGATCACGGTGAAATCAGCGAGGCCTATGCATATTTGGTGATTGTCTTAGTATGCGTATATGTCGCCGGGTTTTGCTGGTCATGGGGACCTCTCGGGTGGTTGGTTCCCAGCGAAATATTCCCCTTAGAGATCCGATCGGCAGGGCAGGGTATAACGGTTGCGGTCGGATTTCTCTTCATATACCTAGTGGCGCAGACGTTCTTGTCCATGCTGTGCCATTTTAAGTCGGGGCTGTTTTTCTTCTTCGGCGGGTGGGCGGCGATCATGACCGTGTTCGTGCATCTGTAGTTGCCGGAAACGAAGAACGTGCCGATCGAGCAAATGGACAAGATCTGGAGGGAGCATTGGTTTTGGAAGGAGATCGTGGGCGAAATCGATGTCAAGACCAACAAGATGGAAGCCTGACTCTGCCATTTCGGTACAGCGGGAACCATAAGTTGATAATCACAAGCACATTTCTACTGCTCTTCAGTCTCTCATTATTTGGAACTAGATAAAATTTAGTGTCTTGATGAATGCGAGCACTTTGTATGCTCCGAAAATGGTGCAGATGTGCACTCTTTATCCCTTTATTACTCCATGGCAAAGCGTATCCAAGAAAGGTTCAGACATGAGCGATGATGGTGGTTTTGCCCATGGAGGGATCCAAAGAGAGTCAGAGGTGAGAGAGGAGGTACAGAAAGCTACGTGGATTGAGTGAGTAATCATCGGCGTCTCTTTTCCTGAATGGCAACGTTGATTTCAGTGTCCCCAAAAAACAGAGGAGGCTTTGAGTGTTGCGAAGGCAAAGGCCGAAGGCACATGGTCAAACCAGCTTTCATCTATACTCAAAAACTGTCCACCATGCCCAGTCTTTTCTTGACTTTTTCTTCATCCAATCAAAATCCAAGACCCCACATCCCCAAAATTAATAAAAAAAAAAGAAGTCAACAAAATCAACCCACCATCTCAAATATCTAGAAAAGAATGGAGAACATGGCTTTGATCAGTGGAAATAAGCAAATCGTTCTTCATATGCACGTTGAATTTCACCACCATGATGTCATTTTCACCACCTCCAGCAAGAAACATTGGTTCAGAGATTGACATTACTGACCCAGAGCTCAGAGGAGAATGCCAAAAAGAGAGCTGGAAGATACCTTGGGGCTTTCTTGTCAATGGCATCTAGTGCTGTACACGCGTATGCATCCAAAAAAAAAAGTCAGATATGCTTCCCAGGGGATCAAAGTATCGGCTTTGTAGAGTCCAACTCCTCCACGCACTCTGCTTTCATTCGATTTCTAGATGGGCTTTCTCGCAAGATGGGGGGTTTTAAAACGAGGAGTCACCATCAGATGACGGAATCAGCAGCCGATCAAAGGCCCGTTGGAAATTCAATGCTGCCGAATGTCAAAACCTACCATAGAAGAAACGCTGAGCAGGAGTCCGTGGGTGGTGGGGTTGGCCCACGGATGTGACGTGAACACAAAAAAACGGTCATTGAATTTTGGAAGAAGCAGACAGAAGTTTTGTACAATTCTTTCTTTACGCTGGAAAATGACATCAACAGAGCCTCTCTCTAATTTCTTTCTAATCTCTTCCCTTATTCCATCCTGGGGTAAGTGCGATACTTCCCGGTTCGATCAAAGGGGGGGGGGGGGGGGGGGGGATCCACGTCGAAAATACGTTACATATTTTGTGCCGGGACACAAATCTTAGGAGTTAGCGCATGCAAAATCCATCACATGGGTAATTCGGTTGTTAGGGCGTCTCTTTCCATTGTGTGGTTAGGCGTGTTCGAATCCCGGCAGTCGGACTTGGCTGGCGCTGTGATTTAAGTGAGGTGTGTAGGGTGGAGTTCTTGTCTTTCTCCTCAGGAATAATCAGTTTGTATGGCCCGTCGAATCCTTGTTTACCAAAAAAAAAAAATCCCATTAAAGGGGAGAGGTTGTTAGTGCAGATGGGTGAGGGATCGGTGGAGGATGCTGGCGATGCAGGGAAAAGTAGAATCACTTTTCTTTATTGTCATGACGGGTTTGATGTGATGATGAATTTGGCTCTGATTCGTATGAATTCTGTGCCCTCTAATTATTTTCTTTCACCTTTTTCCCCCCTTTGCACGCGCTATTGCATCATCACCACAAGAGCCTATTTTTTCTCTACAACGCAAAACCCAATTCCCACGTTCGACCCCCCCAAAAAAAAAAGAAAAAGAAAATCCAATTCCCGCCTTACTTGTTTCCGCGATAAAATCAATTTGAGCACGACGTTAGCGATACGCGACGAATAATCTGATCATTTAGAGATATTTCCCGAGCAACTTTTTTTTTCTTGTACGAAGGAAATCAGTTTTCCTAAACTACCAAACGAATGAAAATTCATGGAAAATATTTACTTTTATCAATGAAATAAATTATTGGTTATATTTGTTGGGATAATTAAACAGCAAAAAAATGTATTTATTGTCGATAACAATTTATACTTATATATTTTCGTGGACGATAAATTTATTTTCCGTTCATACATTTTTTTTTAAGTGATATAGGCGATCATTTTTATAAAAAAAAATATTTTTTTTTCCAAAACCCGAGTTTTCAGTGAAATGAAAAAGGAAAGGCTTTTAAAGCAAGCATTAAACCTCTACTATGTTTTCTAAAAGGAGAAAACTCTTCAATACTTTTACATATTTGGTAGATGCTTTGCTGGACTAAATTGCAATTATTTCAATATTTAAGTCAAAAGAAGGGGGGGGACCAATTAGATTTTCTTTGGTAGAAAAAAGAGATAAAGAAAAGAAAAAAAGAGAAGAAATAATAATTACGGCTTCTCTTTTTTTAATAATTACGGCTTTTTTTGTTACAAATATATAATTACGGCTTTAAGCGAAAGGAAAGAGAGCAGTTACTACTACTATTAACGTAATGGCAGTCACGGTCAGAGAGTCTCACGTCCGTCCGATCACTTCAACAGATCACCCTCGCCCAGTCAACCAACGGCTCCGATCTTCCCATTCTCTCTCCTCCATTTCTCTCTCTCTCTCTCTCATCTTCTTCTGCATCTTCTTCTTCTTCTTATTCTTTTTCTGCTTCTTCTTCCTCTGCATCTTCTTCACTTCACTGTTTCACTGAAAACGATGCTAGATCGCCACCGCCGCTGAGCTCCGCAGTCTCTCTCCCCCGCCCATGTCGCCGCCGCCGCCGCCGCCCTCGCCGGAGCCGGCGCCGGCGCCGCAGCGGGCGCTCCCGAGCCACCGCCCCCTGCTGCCGTCGCGGGTCTTCACCCCCGTCGCCGCCTCCGCCGCCGCCTTCTCCTGCCTCCTCCTCCTCGTCGTCCTCTTCCGAAAGCTCACCCGCAAGCGCACCGCCCCCGCCGCCGACGACTCCAAGCCGCCGTACCGGTTCCCGTACGCCGCCCTCCGCCGCGCCACGGGTTCGTTCGCCGCGGCGAACCGGCTCGGCCAGGGCGGCTTCGGCTCCGTCTTCTCCGGCTCCCCCCTGCCGCCGGCGAACAAGCCGATCGCCGTCAAGCTCATGGACTCCGGCTCTCTCCAGGGCGAGCGGGAGTTCCAGAACGAGCTCTTCTTCGCCGGTATTCTCAATTCGCCTTACACGCTCCCTGCGCTAGGGTTTTCGTTCAATAAGAAGCGTCGTAGGATGTTGATAGTCTACGAGTTGATGCCTAACGGTAATCTCCAGGACGCACTGTTACATAGAAAGTGTCCGGAGTTGATGGAGTGGAAGAAGAGATTCTCTGTTGCGGTTGATATAGCGAAAGGTATTGAGTATCTCCACTCTCTAGATCCGCCTGCTATTCATGGTGACATCAAGCCTAGTAATGTGCTCTTGGACCAGTACTTCTCGGCCAAAATCGGCGACTTTGGCCTCGCGAGGTTGAAATCGGAGAATCAGTGTGAAATTACCGTGTTGGAGAGTGATATAGGGAAGGCAAATGGTGGATCTGAGGCTAATAAGGTCGAGGTCGAGAGTAATGGTGCTGGTGTTGCGGTAGAGGATGCTGGATCTGTGCTCGAGGATACTGAGAGTGTGGCGACCACCACATTCGAGGAAAACAACGCAGGCAGTGTGGATCAGTCGCCTGAGAGTTTCGTTAGGATTCCAATCTCGGAGACATCACCTGAGGCGGTGACAGCATCTCCATGGACTGTAGGAGGCGTGGCAACTACATCACCGGAGGCGAACTTTGATAAGTTGAGTGTTGATAGTGGGAAGAGGAGCTATAAGGGGATGATGAAGAGTGTTTCCGGGAAAGATTGGTGGTGGAAGCAGGATAACGGGGCTGCGGAGACTGGAGTGGTGAAAGATTATGTGATGGAATGGATTGGAACTGAGATCAAGAAGGAGAGGCCAAAGAGTGACTGGTTGGGGGCTGGTTCTTCAAGCAATGGGACTGTTACGAAACCAGAGAAGAAGAAGAATAGAAAGCGGTTGGAATGGTGGGTATCCATGGACGAAGAGAAAAATGTGAAGAGCACGAAGAAGGAGAAGAGAAGGCCAGCGAGGGAGTGGTGGAAGGAGGAGTATTGTGAGGAACTCGTGAGGAAAAAGAAGAAGAAGAAACGGCAAATGGGGGTCAGTGATGATAATTACGCTGAGGAAGATTGGTGGCCCAGGGATGAGGAGTTACATGCGGATAGGAAGAAGAAGAGTAAGAGTAGGAGCAGGAGGAGTAGTAAAAGTAGTGTGGACTGGTGGTTGGATGGACTGAGTGGAGAGCTATGGAGAGGTCGACGGAATAGCTATGATTTTTCCGGAGAGATTCCTAAGAGTGGTGGTGTTAGTAGTACTCCCAGTATGAGGGGAACTGTGTGTTATATTGCCCCTGAGTATGGTGGCGGTGGCGATCTCTCAGAAAAGTGTGATGTGTACAGTTTTGGAGTGTTGTTGTTGGTTCTTATTGCAGGACGTCGCCCACTTCAAGTAACCGGCTCGCCCATGTCTGAATTCCAGCGTGCCAATCTTTTATCTTGGGCTCGTCATCTCGCCCGAAGCAGAAAGCTTCTTGATTTGGTTGATCAGTCTATTCAGTCTTTGGATCGCGAACAAGCACTTTTGTGCGTCACAGTTGCTTTACAATGTTTGCAAAAGTCACCTATTCGCAGGCCTTCCATGAAGGAGGTGGTGGCAATGCTTACAGGGGTCTCTGAACCACCGCAATTACCATTAGAGTTGTCTCCTTCACCTCCCTCCCGGTTTCCTTTTAAGTCACAGAGGAAAGTCCGGTGAGTTTGCAACATCTGAACTATTGACGCACTTACTTCATCTTTGCGGATGATCTGTGTAAAGAAATCTGTATTTGTATTTTCATTTTATTTAATGGATTTGGGATTTTCTTCACATGCTTCTCTATCTGTGTTGATATGATTTGCAAATTTAGAATGTTCCTTATAATTGTGATAGTTTGGGAGCTACTGAGAATCAATACATAGGTCCCCCTTCATCTTTCTTGTACACAATGTTTGTGGAATGCAAAAGTGGGTGGCTTTGCTTTCCTGCATGGTCTGTGTTCCATGTTCTTGTGACGAGTTCATCAGTAAATTTCACTGGTTTCTTATATTCGAATATGCCGTCTTTCTTCTATTTACCTCTTCAGCTTCACTGAAAAGAAACTAGCTCTGTTTATCTTTTTCTGCTGGATTGAAAGTACACATAATTCAGTACCATCGTGGGTATGGCATCCAGACAAAAATGGCAAAAAAGAAAGGACATGTTAGGACACTGATTGACTAAATCCAGAGTTGTATAAAAAGTCACAATAGATGGGAATTCTGTGAAAGGTTGCCAATTTGGATAACTCAGTCACATTTGTCCAGGCATTATCTGTTCATTGTAACAATTTCCTATGAATCCATATTTTGGGTGACATGAAATCTGTTCAGCAGCACAGTTTTGAGATATACTCATGGCTTGCATCAAGACTTTCACAGAAGGACACTACATTCCTTTCCATACAAGTTATTAATTTTCAAGTTGGGGAGAGTATTTGGTGCAGGACTTCCGCTAAAGAAGTCTTAGGGCATGTCTGGATGAACTGTAATTTTTGGATGATATGATAAAATCCGGTTTCCCCTAATGGACCGATGAGTTATGTCTCTCTCCAGCAGTAGATTAAGTTTAAATGATACAGGCAGCTGGGCACAATCTCAATCCAGCCGTCACATTTTGCTTCAGTTTGGATGGATGAATTTTGGGTTGTTTCCCCAATCTAGCATGTGCAATTGATATTGCTTGAGGATGGGAGTTCAAGATGATTCCTAGCATAAGCTTGACCAGAATTGTAGAGAGATTTTGGCAAGTTGTCAATCATGGTCTTAGCATGCTGATAGATATTGAGATTCTACGTGATGGAGTACTTGTAAGTGGAATATAGTTTGCTTAATTTCTTGTTTCTTTGCTCTTTAGTCTCAGATAAATGATTGTGTGGAATATGAGATTGGGAAATGCTTGATTGTTGTTTTTTGAGTCGGAAATACAGTTCTTGCTCCCCATTTACCTTCTGCACATTGCTTTGTTACTGCAGTTACGACTTACAAATGTTAATTTTGTAAGGTTCACAATCTGGATTTAAAATTTTTTTTTTCCAAAGCTTCTAGCCTTCAGTGGTATTGGAGAGGGCATCCATGTTTTAAGTTAATGGTTTTGCCGGATGTCAACTTTTGGGTAATTATCGATTTTCCTTTGCACAATTGTTTTTTAGCTAAGACCGCTTTGGACGGTCTTTGCCTCTTTGGTTTTGATCGATGCTCGAGATTCACTAGTCTTCAACCTTAGGGGACTAGTTAGAAGTACACATAGCCACTGCCCTTATGCATGCATTTGTTTGCACGCCAATATAGCCTCAGACCATATGCATAGCAATTTACAAATTCTTTCAGCTTCTTTGTTGGTTTATGGCAAATTTGAGCACAGGTTGAAGGATGAGCAATCCAGTTGTGGATGTTATTCAGTATATCGGAGTAGGTTGCTGGGATCAATGGAAGCCACATTTTCATAGTTGCATTGCATTGCATGAGAATTGTTCATTCTATGTAGTAGTTGGGGTTACACAAATCTCTTTCCAGATACTTCTCTCTGCTTTGCTTCTTATTGGTTCATAGCTTCATTCATACCATCCATTTTGGCTCTGACACAGGCAATCCAAACATAACTGGACCGAACCAAACTGATAACTTCGATCCTATGGATTTAACAATTTGGATTTGGCTCGCTCAAATTTTTTCCAAACTTATAAGTGAAAATTGTATAGCAACTACTCCTTTCTTCTTTTGTGGGATCAGTCATTGCTCAGTGTTTCCAAAGGGAATATGAAATGCGCTACTAATAACATGAGCTTTCAAAACTCTACTGATCTAGGGACTCTACACTGTACATTGGCATTGCAATTATTCATCACCCTGGTAGGACGGATCTTTATGAGGCAATATAATTGGTTACTCAACAAGCTACTTCTAGTGTGATGTTGGAGATAAAAATCCTTGGTTAATTTTAAGGTTCTCATGCAAACGCGGATCTACCATCAATGGGTACAATCGAATTGGATCCATCTTAGATTATATTTGTCGGTTGGTTTGTAATTTGCGGTTGTTCAAATTGAAATTATTGGTTTAACAATAATAATATCTCATATTCGTCTCACATAATAGATGAAGTTAGTAGAGGACTTTAGTGGAGTATTCGATGAGTCCGGAGCTAGTATATATATATATCTAAGGTGAACTTTTTCATAGAAAATAAGATCCAACATTATGGATGCCAAAACCAAACCGGAAAAGCTGTACCAAAATCGGAATCGAACCAAAATTTCGTTCATTTTTTGTTCGGTTTGGGTATTAGTTCGGATAATGAAACAATAACATGTTTTATTCTGGTTCGAATAGTTTCGGTTCAGTTTGGTTAACCAATCCGAACTGAAAATCGTCCCTCTTCTTAATATTATAATTTACACTATCTCTCTCCTTTTTTCACTAAACCTCTTCTTAATTTTACAAAAAAGAAAACCGAATAAGCAAACCAAACCAAACCAAATTGAACCGAACGGCATTCAAAGCTAAAACGTACCCAAACGGTTCGGTTTGGTTCGGTTCGGATTAACCCTACTTATGGCTACAAATGGAAGGCAAGATATTGAAAATAAATTTATTGTTTAATTTTTTTTAATTAGAATCTCGATAATTAAATTTATTAAAAAACTTGAATCGTAAATGGTTCTTGAAAAACTTGAATCGTAAATGGTTCTATATACTTAAAGTATATTTTGCCCTTTTCATCCATCTTACCATTAAGGAAGTCTCAATGAGGGTTATTTTAGACCATGTAAATTTTTTAGCGTGTGCCTAAAACTATCTTAAGGGTACAAAAAGTGTGAGCCTTTTCAAATTGCACAAAACAGAAGAACTTATGTTTTGCATGAAATTGCCGTGCAAATGGTTGAAAATATGTAAGGAGCAAGTTCGCGACTTACTTTCAAATGATGGACTCATAAAAGACTTGAGATTTAGTGTTCTGCCCGGCCAAATGGATTAGTTGTGCCCGATATAAGCATGCATCCTGTCAAATCAACCTCATGGACTATAAACAATCCTCTTAAGTTTGCTGAGAGGGTATATGTTGTTGAGAGGAGAGAAGTTAGGGAACTAATGGAATAAGGTCGGTTCTCTTAAGGACCGTTGACACCTTGATTTTTACCGACAAATTAAGCATGCATTTTTTTGTAAAAAAATAAATAAAAAGATAGATATAGAAAATAATAATAACAAATAAAAACAAAATACAGATTAAAAAACAAGAGAGACGAAATAAGATAAATTAAGCTCAAACCCATTAATTTAGGCCTCATTATTCTCGAGCCCGGTTTAGTCTAGCCCACAACTTGGGTCCATTTCAAAAGGGAACTGGACGTGAATATGAAATGTGCTACTAATAACATGAGCTTTTTCAAAACCCTAATAATCTCTAGCGACTCTACACTGCACATCGGCATTGCATGTCTTCATAACCCCAGTAGAATGAATTTTTATGAGGCAATATGATTGGTTACTCAACAAGCTGCTTCTAGTTTGATGTTGGTGGAGTTGGTGGTTCAAGTCCTAAGTTAATTTTAAGGTTGTCATGCAAACGTAGATCTACCATCAATGGGTCCAATCGAATTGGATCGACCTTAGTTTATATTTGTCAGTTCAGTCTGTATTTCATGGTTGTTCAAATTGAAATTATTGGTTCGACAATGATCATATCTTATATTCGTCTCGCACAATCTATGAGATTAGCAGAGGACTTCAATAGAGTATTCCACGAGGCAGGAGCTTCAGTATTTATATTTAAGGTGAACTTTTTCGTCATGGAAAATGAGATACTATGTTAACTCGTGAACACCCCGGAACTTATGGCTGCAAATGGAAGGCGAGGCTTGGTTTGCATTATTGGAATCAATTTCCCTCTTGCCGTAGCACCTCACATGCAAAGCTTCAACATCACCTTGTTTCTTTTATAGGGATAATGACACAATTAGTCCCTGAACTTTGACTCAATGTGTAATGCGGTCCATGAACTTTTAATTGGTTCAATGTAGTCCATGAACTTTAAATTAATATTCAATGTGGTCCATGAACTTTTAATTTATTTAATATGATCCATGAACTTTTGGTATATGTTCAATGTAGTTTCTAAACTATATGAAAATGTTTAATGTAGTCCCTGAACTTGAATTAATTGAAGGACTACATTGAATATTTTCATATAGTTCAGGAACTAAATTGAATATGTACCAAAAGTTCAGGAACGACATTGAACAAATTAAAAGTTTAGGGACCACATTGCATATTGAGTTAAAGTTTAGGGACTACATTGAACAAATTAAAAGTTCATGGACCATATTGAATATTGGACCAAAGTTCAGGGACTATTTGTGTTGTTTTCCTTCTTTTGTATTATGGCAAAACTGTTGTAGCTCAAATGCCAGAATATATTTTGATAATAATTTTTCCCTAATAACCGTAAAACCTTTGCTAGTAATGGGAAAAAAATGAACTAATTCTAACTCCAAAGGAAAGGCAAATGGTACTAAAAAAATATAAGCTATAACTCTTATGCCAACTCAGCAAAAAATTAGTCCATTTACTTGGCAACACGTGTCGTTCGCAGGCCCACCTGTTAGATCTCTCTCTCCCTTTGTCTCTCTCCTCGCACCTCTAATTCTCTTCTTCTTCACCGTTCCTTGTAAGAAAATATTATGTACAATTTTGATGCCAATTCAACAAAAAACTAGTCTATTCACCTCGCGACATGTGTCGTTCGTGGGCCCACTTGTTAGATCTCTCTCCCTTTGTCTCTCTCCTCTCGCACCTCTGTTTCTCTTCTTCTTCATCGTTTCTTCCTGTTTTTTCCCTTTCTCTTTTTTTTTTTTTTACTTTCTTTCCCTTTGGCCTGTGGCTGGTACTTGGCTGTAGCCGGCGACTAGCCACAAGCGAGGGTCACTTTCACTAGATTCAGCGAGAGCTCGACCCTCATAGCCAGGGCAAGGGTTGTCCTCGCTGGATCTGATCAAGAAGCTGTGTTGGGAGGTGACAACATCGAAGCTTCAGGGGACCTTGAGGATGCAGGGGCTAAGGGAGGGCTCTGGGTCACGGATGACGGGGGGCTTGGGCTAGTTCTTGGATTGAGGGGGCGGCCATAGGGACAACGAACGACCTGTGGAGCAAGGCAACGGCATCAATGCCGCAAGGGATCTCGAGGATGCAGGGGCTAAGGGAGGGCTGGATGTCGCAGGTGATGACGATGGGGAACTTGGGCTTGTTCTTGGACGCGGGGTGGCTATGGGGACGGTGGACGACCTCAATGGTGAAGCCGTCGCCGGAGGGGCATCAGCGAACGAGGTGATGGACGAGGCAGAGGCGGATGAGAGAGAGCAAAATTGCGTCGTCAGGAGGGAGAGAGAGAGTAGCGCGTGAGATTATGGAGGAGGGAGAGAGAGGCTGTGAAGAGAGGAGAGAAACAAAGGGAGAGAGAGATATGACAGGTGGGCCCGTGAATGACACGTGTCGCAATTGCCCTTTTCACGAGGAAAATGTGGCTAGCCTGGCGTGCGCTAAGTCTAGGTATGGGACTTAACTCGGACTCTCCCAAGCTCATACCATATCGCGACTTGTGATTTAGGTTTTTAACCTGCAAGTGATTTTTATTTAGAAGTCACTACTAATCAGTTTATGGTGGGTCGATTAGACACTTAAGTAAAGTAATGACAAAATTGCCTTACTTTTGTGAACTAGAGATTAAATAAGTCCGGGGACTTGGTTACACTAGTTAGATAACTAATGCCCTTTCGGTACCTAATCTTGTTCAAACATCATTTAAAGGTATTCGTGCATTCTTGCTATCGATTATGGATCCTAGGGTTCTAATCCTAACCAGGCTAAGGAAACGACAATCACTACATCGAAAGTGTGCAAACAAATGCCTAACATGCCTCTAATTGGGCACAAGCAGGGTCGAATTAAACACGTAATTCAAAACGTGTGAAGCAAATGACGTGCAATTAAGCAAGGCATTCATCATACAAGAAAGCGAGAAAAAGGCAAATCTAAAGCCCAATTTCCATTTTTAAATTTTCTGAATTTTTTATTTTTTTAAAAATATTTTTTAATATTAAAATAATAATATTATATGATAATAAGTAAACGGACCCGGGTCGGATCTCCACATCCGACCCGGATCGGGACTGACCCGGACCCACTAGCCCGGGTCCACGCGGGATTGGGCTCAGAGAATGAGCCTAGTCTAGCAAAACTTTAAAAAAAAAAAAGGACATAGGCCCAGACCAAAAAATTAATTCAAGCCCAGCCCACCGCCTATTTCTATTTTATTTTTAGCCCAGCCCCAAAAGAGAGAAATAAGGAACCGGGTCGGGCTCCTCGCCCAATCCGGATCCGACCCGACTCTGCCCCTCACAAACCCGATTGACTCCCTGCATTCCCCTGCACCGCGGGGTCTCGACGGAGGCGGCCGAGACGCCGCTCGTCTCAGCCTGGCAACGCCCCACTCCGGCATCGCCCCGGCCTCCACCCGGGCCGCCGTTCCCCGGCCGGCTTTGGTGCCGCCGGCCGGGGTACTCCGGCTAATTTCCAAACGAAACAACGGCTGCGGCTGGGACGCGGCCGACGGCTAGGAGGCCGACGTTCGGAACTCTAAACACCACAGGGACGCCCAAAAAAGAATGCGACACGCGAGAGCGATTCAACGCCGGATAAAACGGACGACCTAAAACCGGATCTCACTTAGGCGTTCTGTCGAACACTTGGTGAGCGCTAGAAAAACGAATGATTTTCGGCTCAACCGAGACTCAAACACAAGCCGGGGCTCTCAACACAAGAACAACGACACACACAGCAGACAGACGAAGGACGGACCGGGGCCGGAGCTCGCGCGAGCCAGACGGCCGCGAGCTCCGGCCCGGTATGCCCGAAACAGAGCAAAACTGAGGCCCGAGAAGACAAAATAGGGGTGGCGGTCGGAGATCGGGCGAGACCTGCCGCGGTCCCTACCTGGCTTGGTGGCGACGGCCGGTAAACGATCTCGACGCATCGAGGTATAATCGACCGTCTCAGTGCCACCAAACCGGGATCCTCGGGAAAACGACACGAAAATCAAACAAAGACAAAAAAAAAAGAAAAAAGGGCGAACCGGAATCTATCGAGGCTCGCCGTAGGGAGAAGACGCGGCAGGGGAGGCATCAGCCGCGGCTGAGACGTGGTGCTCGCCAGCGAGGGCCTTTCCTCCTCTGGTTCTCTCTCTGTTCAGCCCCCCGCCCTTCTCTCTCTCCCCTCCGCGTCTCCTTATGGCCGACGGCCACTTGCCTCTGCCTTTTTATCCTCTCCATTAACTCCTCTTAATTGCTCTCTGCTGTGTTAACTTTGGTGGCCGATTTTTGCACGGTGGAGCGGCTTCTCCGCTTTGTCTGGGCGGCGGCGGCCAATGCTCGGCTGTTCTGCGTCCACCGCGAAGGATAGAGGAAAGGAGGAGAGAGAGAGACTCTAGGCTGGGGAAAGAAGGAAGAAGAAAGGGCTGGGCTGGGCTGGGCCCAGCGGGAAAAGAAGAAGAGAGGGAAAAAAAAGGGCTGGGCAAGGCCCAGCCAGGGGAAGGACTAAGGGGCCGGGTCGACCCGGCCCGGTTCCGCTCCGTTTTTTTTTTTTAATAATTTAAAAAATAAAAATACATTCTGATAATGCAAAATGCACAAATAAAATTTTTGTTTTAGGAATTAAGGACATTAACCCTTAAATTTTTGCATAATTAATTTTGGGCAAAATTAAAAAAAAAAAAGGTGTCAACAACGTGTCGTGAGATGAATAAACTAGTTTTTTGCTGAGTTGACATCTAAGTTCTACCTAATATTTTCTCATGTGGATAGCACTCACAAACCCATTTTTGCAATTTATATTTAATGGCCCCATGTAGAGTGGGTAACCTGTTTGGCAACAAATTAGGACGAAATGGGTTGACGAGAAGACAAAACCTAGTGAAATGGGCTATGTTGGGTTGCTTAAATGACCCATATTTTAACTCGTTTGACATTCTAAGACCAAAACTAGTGTGGGTACTCAAAACTCAAACTGAGATCATGCTCTCCTCTCTTCTCCTGTTTTCACTCTCATCCGTAGGTAGCTTGATTTCACGTTCGAAATCACTTTGTGCACTTCTCTCTTCAATATTCATCATTGCTTTCGACGGTAGTGATCAAATCGAAGCATCGGTGCTCTTCTCTCTCGTCACTTCTCTCAGTGCTTGTGCATCGTAAAGTTACAAGTGACTTTCTTCTTTATCGGTAACGCTAGAACCCTAGGTCAATGACTCCTATAACTAGATAAGAAGTTAGAAAAACTGGAAGATTTCTTTTCTGCGTGTATTGTTAGAATCTGGTAGTTTGTGGAGGTTAACGAGATGCAATATGAAGTATAATTTGTGAGGAGCCATGTAATGCAATTTTTTATCATCTGGTGGCTCCAGGAGCAATTGAGCTTTGTGAATTGTGTGTTGTTAAGTGGAACAATTGCTAAAAATTGGTGCCCTGATTGTGTTGGGTATGGGTTGGGTCCAAGTCGTGCCGGGTCTAGTAAAATTGGTGGTTTGCTTAAATCGTATTGCATAAAAATGGGTCAATATGGGTCGGGCCCATTTTCAACCGACCTAACCCGACTCGACTTATCCATTTGATAGGTCTAAGTATATATGCTCTTCATTCTAAGGCTGAAAACATGTCATAAGATCATATTTACATGTATTTCGAGAAATAATTCTTCGCAAATATCACACTATCTTTGATTCATTAGAGAGCTTAGAGGTGAACTTACACTAATATGGACAAGCTCGCTCACAGAGCCACCAAACTCTCATCAAATTTCCAGTCTCCAAATTAAAATTCTCTAAACTTTAGGTCGGTACAAGTACAACCTGTGCTCAATTTAAGGCACTTGATATGAAAAATTAATCAGTTGCGAGCATCCTCGAATATTATAAGGACTTGAAACGATTGTGTAAGATATCGGCCTGTTGCTTCTACACCATAATCTTCTAATTTTTTTAAGCATGGCATCTATTTTGATATTAAAGGATCAGAATCTGCAGAATCCGTCTGTGGGCTCTGAAGATTTCAGGGATTACTCGGCTAAACTGGGTTTACCAACTAAATCATCGAAAGATGCTATTTAATCATAATTCGTCAACTTTTTCCAAAAAATGAGGGTACTATCAGCATATTTTAATTGGACTTAAGTAATCAATTTCAATTGCCCCGTGTTTTGCATGGACGTATGTCTCTCTCTCTCTCTCTCTCCTGTGACTGTGAGCATAACCTAGCCATTATGAATGTGAACAAAGTGCATTTTCTGCAGCCATTCGCTGTAACCGGGCGGTCCTGACGTTTGGCAAATGGGAATTTGTTGTGTACAAGAACGGAAAAATCAAAAGTATGATTTCATGGGAGGGCACAGCTGGGACCGGCTCATATAAAATGAAGATATCAATCATAGCGGTCGTGTATGCTTCTGTACCAAATCAGCTAAGGAGGCCAAGAATTTTGTCGGCAGTTTCGCTCAATCACCATGGTTGTTTGACGAGCAAGGAAAAAAGGCAGACCGAAGGAACATGGCAATCGAGGGAGATGAGATTTCTTTTAACATTCCAAGGTTACGAAGTAGGTAATACTTGTTTTAAGGGCGTTATGATATCTATAACGATGTTGAATACGTCTATCGTCTACGCCCCTTTTTTGTGTGAACGATAATGTAGGTTGCACATTTATGACTCATAAAGTCATTGGGATGATCCGATAAGATGCAAGTCTTGGCACTGTTAATTGTTCATCGACACTGTTCACTGTAAATCATGGTTTGCATAGAGGAGCTGGACGGAGTTCGACGACCGCCACTTGGGGTTGCGCGACCCCGATGATCGTCAGCTTGGGTCACGGGAACCCAAGCGATCATCGGCCTGGGTGTGACCGATGGCCTGGGTCGTGAGAACCCTGGGTCGCACAACCTAGGTGACGTCGCCTAAGGTAGGGCGACCTCAGGCGTCACCTAGGTTGCACTACCTTGGTGATGCTTGAGGTCGCGCAATCTCAGGCAAGGCTAGCCGACGGCTAGATCTGGCCACCGGCGGTTGGCCGACGATCGTTTTGGCCCGTCGGCTAAGTTCGCCATTTGAGAGTTTTTTAAAACAAAATAACAAAAGTCCCTTACATAATGTTATTTTTACAAAACGGTATTTAGGTCAAAGTTGCATCCCAATGTATTTTTAAAATACATGTTACCAAACATAATTTGCATTTCGAAAAACCTCTTTAGCTCAAAGACCTTTTCATTTTTCTAAAGACATTCCTTCAAAGCTGAACCAAACGCATTCAAAGTAGGTAAAACTTGTTGTACAAATGTTACGATATTTATAACGGTGTTGAATACGTCTATCATCTAAACCCCTGTTTTTTGTGTGAACAATAATGTAGACTGCGTGTTTCTGACTCCGAAAGTCGTTGGGACAATATGATAAGATGAATTTGCGTTTTCTTCGTCAACAATCATTATTTTACTTTCACTTTCACTTTCGGAGGATCACAGCAGCACAAATGCCTCCTCTCACCGACCATTTTAAGATTTCCATTTGCGATCACTATTAAATCTCTCGTTTCTCTATGATGAGGAAAGACTTTCTCAGCATCCTTTGTACTGTTCCACCATTAATTTATATAATTTGGACCTCTTTCTTGAACTTTTTGTCCTAGATTCCTGATAAAGGTAGTATGAATGCCGCCCTTTCACATTTGCCGCAATTACTACAGTCATCGAGAGAAAGAGATGCTTGGGATAACTGGAAATGGGGCTTGATTTCTCCCAAACTTCATCATAAAATTTTTTACGTGAAACTCATCTCCAGATGACGATTCACGCTGGCCGGTGAATGACGTTCTCACGAGGCCCCCATATGTACAGTATTAGATTCGATGGGATCACTATCTATAATTACAAAAATTTAGGCTGTTAGGTGAAAACATAATTTAATATTAAAATATTAGCAGATTTTGGCCTAAGCCTAAAGCATGGAAATATGAAAGTCCACCCTAAAGCACTATCAACTCTTTTAGAAACTGAAGCCGATAGATAAAGACATGACTTATTATTCAAATATTCTTAACACATGGCCTATAGAGATTTGAACTCAAGATATCCTGCTCCAATATCATGTGAGAACCATGCCAGCTATTCTAAAAGTTTAAATTGCTAAATTGAATGTGTGATTTAATATTTAAATGTTCTAACATATACCAAGTAACTTCTGTGTCAATAAAGAACATTGGATCCAAACTAGATCTCAAGAGCTTATGTGGCAATTCTTCTTTCTTCACCTATTCTTTCAGTGTCAATGATTAAATTTTGCTGGTTAAACATAGTTGTCTATAGTCTTATACCAATTAAGAAAATTAATAGCAAACATCTATTATTTGGGGAATCATCCTCGTGTCAATTTAGTCATAAACCTTTCAATTGTGCAAATTTTTTTTTGGTAAAAAATGTTTAAAATGTTTGTACCAATTTAATCGTAAACATTTTTACATTTTGCTAATTGAGTCCACTCGGTCAATTTTAGCCTGAAACAACTAATATAGATGCCAGCCATCCTACGTAGCATGGTCAGCTCTGATATTGCCACTTTTTTTAAATAATAATTTATATATATTTTTGGTTTTTTTTATTTTTTCTCTTCTTTATTTTTTTTTCGACCGAGGGCTGGCAAGGGTTGTCAATCAACCCTCGCCGGCCACGGGCAAGGGAGTCGCGGCCCTCACCCAAGCCCTCACCGGCCACAGAGAGGGCCCACGAGCCCTCGCCTAGTGGTCTGCAAGAGTCGACCGGCAACCCTTGCCAGCCCCCAGTCCAAAAAAAGTAAAGAAAATAAATAACTGAAGATATCATTTAAAAAAATTATTAAAAAAAGTCTATGTCAGTGTAAAAGGTTTAAGACTTTTTTTTTATAATTGTCCCATGTTATTCATATACATACTGACATCAATTTCAAGGAAATTTCTGAAACTATCTTTCTTTATTGAGTCAGTTTCTTGCTACAACCATGTGACAATAATTTCGGTTTGCAAAAAATTATTATGAATGTCTTGAAGTTCTCTTTATGTCATGCAATTGACCGAACCAGTATTTTTTGGAGTTTCGTATTTAAGACTAGAGCTTGTCTCTTGGAGCTGAAACACACCAAGCATTTATAGTCAAAAACATTTATGAGCAATTTGTTTGGATTTATTTGTTAGATTCAAAATTTGAGACAGTGTTCATCATTTCTTTTCCATCGAATGACAGCCATATGGGACATAACTTGGTAATATAGACATTGGATTTATACCACTATTCAGTTCTACAGTTTTTTTTATCAAATTTTTTTATGAAAGTCGTTTCATTTTTTTATTTTATTGGAAGACACTATCTGAAACAATCGAATTTTTTTCTTCTTTATGGGCAATGCAGTGGAATTATCGTATTATATAAAGCCCATTCATATGTCATGTGGGTATTTAGGTGGATAGGGTCTGGTGTGCCATAAGAATAGTATACCTTACCTAAGCTTTAATTAAAGTGATTATTATAATCCGAGGAGATTTTCAAGAATCTCGACAATTGAGGCCCATCGAAAGGAGAATATATGACTCACGCACACCCTAACATAAATAATATAACTCTTCCTCCTCTTTCATCTCCATTTCCATTCCAGCTCAAAGCTTAGAGCTCCTCCATTAATTTATACTTTCTGGAGCAACATGTTTCCTTCACAACCCAAAAACGATCTGTTCTATCTCCAACCAAATCACAACCCGATTCCGGAAGATCTGATCATTCATGATGATCAAGATCTTCATGGCCTTTGTTTTACCAACCAAAACGACAAGAACAAGGGCTCAGACGAATCTAGACTCGTATCTTTTAGCGGAGGCAACAAAAGCCGTGAAGATTGCGATCCCAAGAAGGCGATGCATCGAGACATCGAACGGCGGAGGCGGAAAGAACTGAACACCCTTTACGCGTCTCTCAGATCATTACTCCCTCTCGAATATATTAAGGTAAGCAAATAGGTTGTCTTTTTGTTTTTTGATACTTTCCCCTAAATTAGGGTTTCTGTGCGTGGGATTTTTAGGGGAAGCGGGCGACATCGGATCATATAACTGGGGCTGTCAATTACATAAACCATCTAGAAAGGAAGATCAATGAGATGGAAAGAAGAAAAGATGAATTCAAGAGGGGTAAATCTGTTCATTTGGGTTCTCCTGGACCAGAAAGTTGGAGCTCAGGCGCCGATTGTTCAGCGAGAGCTTTGAGTGTAAGGCCTTGTCTGGATGGAGTGGAAATAGTCATCCTAGGTGCTAGCTCCAGAGACCAAGACCATAATTTTCCATTATCAAAGGTGTTTCAACTACTGCTGGAAGAAGGAATTAGTGTAGCAAGTAGTGTTTCCACTAGAACTAGTGAAATGATATTCATCCACACCATCCAGTCCGAGGTATACTGTGATAACTCTCATGGAAAAATTGTTGTAGAAATAGGGTTCTATGTGTTACCTTAGTTTTCGTGAAAATAATCTAAGTACAAAGAATTTATAGCCTTATTTTCTCGTTGCTTCTACTTCAGGCTTGCCATACTGGGTGCCTCGATATAGCTCGGCTGCAATCGAAACTTGATGAAGTGCTTACTGACTACTGAGTGAGAGATATGGTTTTTGCTAATTGACTGCAATGAACAGTTCATTATTCTTTTAGATTTCCCTTATCATTGCACCTCTTGGACGAAGAATTATGCGCGTAATTTTTCTCTTGTGTGCACAAGAAGTAAGTTTTCAATCCTACAAGACTTGGGTTTTCAAGAACTTTTGCAAGGTTTGTTCTCAATCAGATTTTTTTTTTGGGTCAAATTCTCAATCAGATTGGTAGCATCCAAGCTAAATCGTTTTACAGTTAGCGCACCCAAATCGTGCTTCTATTATCTAGATTCCTCATCATTAATTTATAATTGACTGATAAGAAGCTGCTTGCAACATTGGAATTAGCTATTGGTAACAAAATGTGAGATAATTTTGTTAGTTATAAAAACTTTTAATGGAAAATGTTCAGTTTGTAAGGCGGTAGAGACTAGAGAGTGCAGTTAGATTGGATGCTAATTGGTTTGTCTTGGTTGCCAGGGTTATCTTATATCCACGCTGATGAATCCTAATGTTAAATCTCAAAGAAAATTTGAAAACTGAAAGGAATATATAGCAAAGTGATAGTTAGAAGAAGTAGCAGATTCCATATATTTGGAGAGGGTTGTTACTGTTGCCTTTGCTGATTTGATATAGACTTACTGACTTGGTACATATGCACACGTATGCGTGTGTGCAAAAGAGAGAAGTTGCTACTGCTCTCTCTCTCTCTCTCTCTCTCTCTCTCTCTCTCTCTCCCTTGTTGCCTGTCAATGAGTCAATATTTCGGACCTTGTTATTCCTATTCAAAGAGTGCATAACTGCATGGATAAGCTCACACTAACCTGTCAATAGTATTTGGAGAGAGATTTCTTATGAGCCCATTATTGATAAACTATTAAATTTTAGAATATGGTTGGAGTGCCTAAGTTGCATGAAAACACTGAAATTACACTGTCCCCATGAGAACCTATTCCGAAAATTGAATTCTTTTGTGACTAAGCTAGTTTGTGGATTTTCATGTCATTTACTGGCTTATGCTTCTTAGGATGAAGGCAGGTAGGTTTCAAACTCAAGGCTTGATTGCAGAATTTCACTGTCCTTGTGTTTCGCTAGGGTTGTGTTGACTGTTGATCACCATGGACTTTCTACAAATGTTTTGAAGTCAAATCGTGACTTATGACACGGGTCACGTTTGTCAGATCGTAGTACATATAAACAATGGTCATGGCTGAAGACATTAAATATAGGTGCTCCATATGTGTGTGCTTCCAATACTTTTCACTCTTTGAATTGCTGTGATCCTATGACTTGTAAAGTAGCAAGTGGTGGTGGAAATTAGTGTGTAAATTAAAAGGTCGGTAACCAGTTAGTTTTATTCCATGTTGTGCAGAAAAAGTTTCAGTTGAAAGTTAGATAGTCATCATATGTACCATGTATATTTATGTGCACTCACCATTTAAAAGTCATCACGTAACATACTACATGGATCATGCTGTTTTTTTTTTTGTGCCGTTGATTGTACATATTTCTAAATCTTATGTTAGGGTTTGCAAATGGCGTTTGCATCTAAGCGAGATAAACTCGTCGTTAGTCTCACGATTGTTCATACATTAAAGATTTATGGTGATCCTCTTGCTCATGTTTTACAAAATAGGCGACTCTTTTAAGTTGTTGATCATGAAGGGAAATAGGTCTTTTTGGCCATATATATATAGAAGTATCTTCCTCCATACTTTATGCATATTCAGACCTAATGAGCTAATGAAAAATAAATTAACTGATGTGGTTGAATTCTAAGCAAATTTGTCTTCGCAGCTATACATGTATTCGATAGAGTGCCAATAGTAAAATCAACAACAAAAAAGTATTAACTTAGCTGGAAAAGTCTGGTTTGATTAGCTATTGAGATGAATCTTCCCTTTCGATTCTTATGTTCTGGAAAGCAAAAATATTCAACTCATGCCCTTTACATGGCATTTTCCTTCGAGATCTCTCTATGGTTTATAGCCTGTTTGCTCCTTTTTCGACGCCCCACATTCATCACTATTGATTGGGTAGTTATAGTTTAGAAAGCCAACTAACCATCCAAACCCATTGGCGATGGATGTAAAAGAAAGAGCACACGGGCTGTGTACTTAAAATATTTTATGTTTCATCTTCATGAGTTCATTTCTAAACATTTTTTTCTCTGTGTTATTGCAACCGACGACTTTGAAAGTGCAATTTTGCCAGCACAACAAAAGTCTAGTAAAAAATAAGGATAAGTACGCTTAAAGTCCTAAAACGTATTATGAAAGTGTAATTGAATTCTAAAACTTATAAAAAGTGTAATCAAGTCGTAAAACTTGTCAAATTGGTGCAATCAAATCCTTCCGTTAACTTCATCCAACTTGGCTAATAAAAAATGCTGACTTGATTTTTTTTGTTATTTTGTCTCTCCTATGTGGCACTGACGTGGCTAAAACATAAAAGAGAAGGCTTAAACAACGTCGTTTTGGTCCAAATATGATTTTTTAATCTAAATATGATTTAAATTATATTGAAAAAATAAATTAAATTAAAAAAAGCCATGTGAGTTCGTTAGCCAAGTCATACACAGTTTACGGAAGGACTTTATTGCACCAATTTGACAAGTTTTAGGATTTGTTTGTACTTTTTGTAAGTTTTAGGATTTAATTGCACTTTTGTGACAAGTTTTTTTGTAACTTGCCATGATTCAAGTAAAATCAAAAAGCTCTTGGGAATTAGTATCATAGGCATGTGATGTTGCCCAAAACTTCCCTCACTTCAAAACTTGTGGTCACACAAAGCAGTTGCAACTTATGTTGATGGGTAACATGCTTTTCAATAGAAACAATTTGTCGAGAAACAATGTAAAAGGAGTTTCTATAGCTTAGTACAAGTTTTGTAACTTCATTATTCAAGGATAATTATCAAAAAAGTCCTAAACCTATTGTATGAGAAAGTTACTGAAAAAGCCCTAAACCTATTGCGTTTGTTCCAATTTAGTCTTAAATCTTTCAATTTGGTCAATTGATTCCTAAACCTTTTGACAATTTGCCAATGTAGTCCATCTGACTAATTTTCGCCAGAAATCGCTGACATGGATGCCAGCCGTCCAACGTGACACTGCCGCCACCGATGTGGACAATTTTTACAATTTCTTTTTAAAAATTCATTTTTTTGAATTATTAATTTTCTTTTCTTTTCTTTTTTCTCTTTTCTGTTTTCACTTTGTTGCAACCAGTGAGGGCCTGGCAACCCTTGTCAGCCATCGTTTGTGGTTGGTCTCCAGCCATCACTTGAGATCGGCCACCGGCGAAAAGGAAAGAAAAAAAAGAAGATAAAAAGAACAAAAAGTTTGAAATTTGTTTAAAAATTTGTCCAAGTCAGCACTAGCCATGCCACATAAAATGGCTGGTGCTAATTAGACCACCACGTCAGCATTTTCCGATCAAAATTGATTGGAAGGATTCAATTGGCAAATCGTCACAAGGTTTATGAATGAATTGGCATAATTGAAAGGTTTAGCACTGAATTGACACAAGTGCAATACATTTACAGCTTTTTTGGTAATCTTCCCCCTATTGTATGGATGCCAATTTAGCCAGTTTAGTTCTAAGCATTTTGACGATTTGCCAATGTAGTCATGCTAGCCAATTTTGATTGAAAATCACTGACATGGACGTCGGTTGTCTAGCGCTGACGTGGATAATTTATGTAATTTTTTTTAAAAATCTTATGAACTTTTCTCTTTTCTTCCATTTTTCTTTCTTTTTAAAAAAAAATTAGAAAAATAAAAAAGATTATCCATGTCAACACCGGCCATGTCACGTGGGGTAGCTGGCATCCATGTCCGTAACTTCCGACCAATTAACCGGAAGGGCTATATTAACAAATCGTTAAAAGATTTAAGACTAAATTGGCCAAATTGAAAAGTTTATGATTGAATTAACATCCGTACAATAGGCTTATGGCCTTTTTGTTTTTGGAAATTTTCCCTTATTGTTCATTGATATATTTGACTGCCTTTACGCTTGTATGAGCTCATTCTACAGCACATTGTTACCATACCAATTTTCTTCTGACAAAGTTCCATTTATATGAACCTCTATCTAAGCACTAAACGTTTACAAATCCAGCATTGATGCACAAGCTCAAAAGTGGGAGAAATCTCCTCTTATTGGCCATTGGAAACCATATGGAATGGATGGTCATTAAGTCCTTTTAATCGTTCAAACATCTACGAATCAGCCGTATGTTTGAGAGTGCTATATATTTCGTCATGGTACTAAAGGGTTATATTAATCAGTGGGGTCTGTGGTCTATTCCGCATATACCTCCTCTTTTCACACCTCCAATGACATAAAAAGCTGGCTGATCAGCAGCTGGATCTAGCATATTCTAAACCGCTTTTGTCCCCATTTCTTCAATCGCACTCTCAAGTTGCCTCCTAAAAAATCTCCTAATATCTTAAATTCCACAGGCGGATTAATCCCTATCTCTATTGTTATCGTTCCACGTTCAGCTGCATTTCCTTCACATCGTTGAACAAACTTAGCCACAGGCCCGCTGCTAATGATTCCATTCGTAATTGTATTATGTCTGACCTGTTCTATGTTGATTTGATCCGATATACTAAACAATTCAAAACGTCACTTTCCCTAATTGGGTCGTTGTCCAACCCATCAATGGGTGGCTTCTCAATTAATTCTTTTAAATATGGACGAGATGGATTGCTCAGTCAAGCTTGTAGCGGGCTGATATTGTCAAGGGTTTAAAATTAAAGAATGACGCCATTGCTCCTTGAAATCAAATTCGACATTATTCGAGAACGCCAAATTAATGTACGTGTATCGTAGAACATGTAGAATAATGACCCAGAATATCTCTGCGAGAAACTAATAAAGAAATCTGCCAATTCCAATGGCAATGCTTGGGCATTACCCAACAAATGCTCCGGACACCAGCTTGAAGCTTTCAAAAGAAAATACGGATTCTTGTGTTTCTTTCTGTTCACATTATCGACTCCATTCCAAAAACTTGACTTCCAAGGCTGCCCTTTTGTCTTCACCATAAGGCTCTTTCAGTTTTGCATAGAGATATCAGGTTGCAATTGCGTTTTGCTTTCTTCTTGCTTGATCATCTTGTTGTTTTCTTCATCCTCCTCTCTTATCTTCCTTCATAGAGATTAATTCCTTCTTTTTGGCCTTTGCCTCTTCACGAGTTTCATTCCAGTAGGATGATGTTCTGGGGATGTTGTTGTTGCATCTCAAAATTTAAAGAACAGCCAGAGATCAGGTAAATTTTTAATTGACTAGTTACCTATCTTCTGCAGCTATTATGTCGATCGAGTTCGAATGAATTTGCTTTGTTTTGACGACTTTTCGCTCTTTCGATGTATTTTTTGAAGTGTATGCAAGAATACGGACTATCCATGGGAAATTTACTCTCTCAGGGAGTTGCTACACGCGACTAACAACTTTCACAACGACAACAAGATCGGCGAGGGCGGTTTCGGAAGCGTTTATTGGGGTCGAACAAGTAAAGGCGTAGAGGCAATCATGTCCATTTCTTCTGTTTCTATTTGAGATTATTTCCCTTGTTCCACGAGTAATAATAATGAAAACGTGGCCTCGGTGAGACTAGTAGAGACTCCTATAAGCTCTATGAATCGATCTTAAACTCGACTGAATATTGCAGATTGCGGTGAAAAGACTCAAAGCGATGAGTGCAAAGGCCGAAATGGAATTTGCGGTGGAGGTGGAGATTCTTGGCAGGGTGAGGCACAAGAACCTTTTAGGGTTGAGGGGATTCTACGCAGGTGGCGATGAGAGGTTGATCGTCTATGATTACATGCCTAATCATAGCTTAATAACTCATCTCCATGGCCAACTCGCCGCAGATTGCTTGCTCGATTGGCCACGAAGAATGAGCATTGTGCTCGGATCAGCTGAGGGTTTAGCGTAAGTAATCTCATTCAATCGCTACCAAAGTAACCTAGTTACGCCTCATAGAATCATCACTAGAAATTCGGATTTATGGTTATGTTCGAGTACAAATAGTCCTCCAAACATGTTTTTGACGCTCTTAGGATTTATGCTTGTCCACAGCTATTGAACTTTGTGCCTTTACATTTCGACCAAAAAAAGAAAATTTGTGCCTTTACATGGTTAAGGAATTATCATGAGGCTAGTCCTCACAAAACGTCCATTAGAAATTTAGAATCATTAGCCATCGCATTTTAGGAACATAATTCAGTCTAGATTTGCAACTTCCTCATGGAAATTAGGTTTCTCAGCACCTTCTAGATCTGAATTTTCAATACATTCTGCTCAAATTTTAACCGTCTTCTTTTGCTAATTTAAGGTACTTGCATCATGAGGCCAATCCTCACATAATTCACCGAGACATAAAGGCGAGTAATGTCCTTCTGGACAACCAATTCCAAGCAAAAGTTGCGGATTTCGGTTTCGCTAAACTTATTCCAGACGGCGTTACTCATTTGACAACAAGAGTGAAGGGAACACTCGGCTATTTGGCTCCCGAATATGCGATGTGGGGAAAAGTTTCGGAGAGCTGCGATGTCTATAGCTTTGGAATATTACTCCTCGAGATAATCAGTGCCAAGAAGCCACTGGAGAAGCTTCCCGGCGGAGTGAAGCGCGACATTGTGCAATGGGTCAAGCCGTATGTCCAGAAGGGCGCGTTCGATCACATAGCTGACCCGAGATTGAAGGGGAACTATAAACTGGACCAGCTCAAACTGGCGCTCATGATCGCAATGAGGTGCACGGATCATAACCCCGAGAACCGGCCAAGCATGACAGAGGTCGTGCAGTGGCTCAAGGGAGGTCTAAGGAGGACGAAAGAGATCGGACATGTCACTGGCAAGGCTGAAGAAGATGATGGTGATGATGAGGAGGAAAATGATACAGACTACGAAGGGTATGGGATAGACCAATATGATGACAAGAGAAAAGCATGGAAGGGAACAAAGGTGAGATAGATGATCATTGAGAGACAATCATCATTTGTATTTTGGGTGTCTTTGATGTACTGGTTTTTCTCTTGTCTTCACTCGTCAATGCTTCATCATAAGATCCACGCAAGTAAAAAGCAAACGAACGAGACGACAGAGCTCGACTGATCGGATGCTTCACTGTTCTTCCTCGGCAATCTGTCTTTACTCTCTTTGCCTAAATCTTGTTGGTTTCAAGCCTTCAATTAGAGTGAATTCACTTTATTTTACCCTTTTGAAGGATGACATTTATGTTAACAATCGTTGCAGAGATGTGGACTGATGTATCATACAACTTCCCAACTTGATTTCTGTGGAGTCTGTCTTTGCATCTCCCTTTGTACACTTGAAGGAGTTTCTCTTGCATCGCCGATGTACTAATAACCAGATGGGAAAATGATGAAAATAGTCCCTAAATTTTAATCCAGTGTGCAACGTCATTCTTGGACTTCGTTAATTCGTTCGATGTGATCCTTGAACAATTCCTAAATGTTCATTCTAGTCCACCATACTTCAATTTGTTCAATTTAGTTCATCGGGTTTCCAAAACAAAGTCAAATCAGTCCTTCAATACTAATCGCGAGTTTTCATAATTACTTTATTGCCTAAATTTTAGAATATCTTTTCATTTCAATTTATTTCCAAAATCAATGAAGAAAATGCTATCATTTTTACTATCTTTTTTGTCTTTATAAATATTGTTATATTTTCGTTGAAGTATATTTTAACATACGATCTCTATAATAATAATAGTAAAAGCTCATTTAGAGGTGTATCGGATTAATATTCATGCTACTTTAATTTCCTAATTTATAGATTTAAGTAAATTTAAATTAAGAAAACACAAAATACAAGAACTTGAAAATTTTATCTATCTAAAAGTTAGGAACAAGATTTAGATTCATATAAGTACGAGAAATCTATTGGTAAATTACCACTGCTGGATATTCTTATAACCCTTATTTTTAAAATAAAAGGAATATGAATTTAATAAAACTCTAAATGAGGTTATATTTTTACTATTATAGACATCATAGGGTGAAATATATTGAATTGAACTATTGTGATATTTATAAAGACCAAAAAGGTAAAAATGCAATAGAAAGATACCCATACTTTCTTTCGTTGATTTAGAAAATGGATTAAATTGAAAATATATTTTAAAATCCGGGTAACGGTGTGATTATGAAAACATCGAATTTTTTATGAGCAAATTAGCGGACTAGATTGAACATTTAGGAATAGTCCAATATCACATTTATGAGCGAATTATAAGTTTGATGATAACATTGCACGTTGCACCAAAATTTAGAAATTATTTGTGCGATTTCCCTTGGCCAATATAATCGCATCATTTGGGTGCTATGTAATCTAACCAAACTTTGTTCGTAAATTTGAAACCTCTCAATCTCAGTGACAGAAGAATTCGTCATGATTACGTGCTGCGACCATTGCATAAAAGTATGCGAGTAGGTGTGTTGTGCCGGCAGCGATGGTGTTTCATGTGTCATCTTCGAAAATGCAATTTCCACCTTGTGACGTTTTTATGTGGTCACAGGATAAGGCAATCCGGCTATAACCCCACTTCCTCAATTTTTCTATTTTGGGCCCATTTCACGACGCAGGGCCCAAATTGGAGGCCCAATCGATTGGCCTGGTTTGTTCCATGAACAAGTTCTATTTATCGAAGACGTGGCAAATCGAATGATTTGGAAAAAAAAATATTTTCTAAAAAAAATCACTTGCATCGCTTGAAATAATTAGTCAATGAAAAATATTTTCGTGATTGACAATAATTAATGTTTAAACATTTTCGTGAACCATGAAAGTATTTTTTTATTCATTCGTTTTTGTAAGTGATGTAAATGATGAGAAAATACTTTCCAAATCATACAAACGGAACCTTGACGAGAGAAAGAATTGTTCTTAATGATAATGTATCATTTATCGGTTGGTATTGTAGCACCTTAGCATTTTTTGCCCTGTGTCCCAAAATTCATTCTTCATTCATTTGGCTTCGGAGGAACTCCACCACCAATTGTGATATCTCCATATAATAGAACGTTTCTAACCCCTTCTCAATAAAGCCATTTTGTAGATCAAGAACTAAACAGGGACAATGTAGTTTTTTCAAAGAAGGAAGAGTTTGTGAATATATCGTTTCGTGCCGTCGAGGTTAAAGTGGGCAAAACATCGGAGCGGATCTAATTAAATCCTATGCAAAACCTATTTTATTGAGTAGTGATCAGGTATACGATGCAATGTTTATTTGAGTGGTTGTGAGCTTTATTTTTCATTTTCATTGTTGATATTACTTCTCCCAAATAGGGGTGATCAGTTCCTAGACGGTTCAGTTCCCATCTAGAAATCGGGAAGCGAACTAGTGGGACCGGTTCTCCGTTCTTAAGAACTAGGAACCAGACCATCTGGTCCTGAAACCAGACCGACGATCCGGTCTAGTTCCTAGGTAGGTAAATGGAACCAGTGGCTGCCCTCACACATTTGTTTCTCTTTTTTTCCCATTCGAGATAGCTTTGGAACTCACTTTCACACCGATCACGATCACCTTGTTGTGATGGAGCAAAGCGTGTTACGGCTAGGGTTTCTAACAACGAGCCTTCCCCGACTCCCACTCCGCCGCCTCTCCTCCCCTGACTCGGGAGCTCACCAGTGTTAAGATATGAAATCTTTTTGATATCTTTTTTTTGAATTTCAAATTAGCTTACCAACTATAGATGAGTTGGCATTCATTGATTTTTGCTTTGCCAAAGAGTGTACAATCTGCTCATAAGAACCTTTTGATCTGGTTATTCTGCTTTTTTTTTTCAGCAACCTTCTGCATCCTCCAGCCATAGAAATCACCTCAGAATCAACTCACACCCCCTCAAATTCTGGTTCCAGTTCCATCGGGACAGCCGCACCTAATGATCTGATTTCAATCTCAGCGGCCATCCAATTGCTATTCAAGCCCTCCGCTGCTAATTATCCCTCTTTGCGCACTCAATTTCAGGCGCAGCAGTTATGATTTAATGGGATTTGTTGACGGGACTTCCGAACTAATGGGAATTACACAAGCTATGTGCGATCCTCAATGGCATGAAGCAATGTCGGCTGAGATCAATGCCCTTATCCATAACGGGACTTGGGAACTACATCTTTGTATGTTGTAGGTTGTAAATTTATCGGATAAAAAGACGTGCGGACGGTAGTATTGAGAGGTATAAGGCACGTCTTATGACCAAAGGTTTTCACCAACGACCGGGCATTGATTACATCGATACATTTAGCCCAGTCATCAAACTAAATACCATTAGGGTGGTCTTATCATTTGCTCTAATGCGTGGATAGACATTGAGACAAATGGATGTCAACAATGCCTTTCTCCAAGGAACTCTCCAGGATGAGGTCTACATGTCGCAACCGCCCGGTTTTAAAGACCTAGAAAAACCAACACACACCTGCAAACTTCACAAGGCCATATACGGGTTAAAGCAGGCTCCGCGGGCTTGGTACAATGAGCTAAGTTCATTCCTTCTCGCAAATTCATTTGTCAATTCAAAGAATGACAGTTCACTGTTCATTTACTCTCATGGTGGCATTCAAGCCTATTTTCTAGTGTGCATAGATGACCTCATTATCACAAGAAGTGACTAGAATTTTGTTTCGGACTTCATCATCACTCTCTCTAATCGGTTCTTAATTAAATACTTGGGGCCACTGAATTTCTTTTTGGGAATTGGAGTCATTCCTACAAAAACCGTCTTCTTTCTCAACATAAATACATAAGAGAGCTACTTGAACGCTTCAAAATGGGAGACACAAAAGAGGTAGGGACACCATTAGCCACGGGTCAGTCTCTTTCAGTCCATGACAAAGAACCACCAGCTGATGCTACAGAATTTCGAAGCCTCATTGGTGCACTTTAATACCTCAACATTACTCGCTCATACCTTGGTTTTGCGGTAAACAAGCTATCTCAATTTATGCATAAGCCTGTTGGGATTCTCCTTAATTAGTCGGGAGAATTAATGCATTGATGACCACGTAGTTCCAATGCAACCAACTCGCTTGGAAAACGAAGAGTTTTGCAAATCTCCATGCTTTTTGGAAAGATGCTTTACGACCACCTTATTTATTGATGAAGAATCTAGAGCATGGAAGAGATGTCTCATGGCCCTCTATAAATAGGGGATGAAGAGATATGTTGGATTGTGACGTGAGATCTGGTGTACATTCCACATCAAAGACAAATTCGACGAGAGTCGGTGAGGTCGAAGGTTTCGACAACCTCTTTCGATAAGAAAGATCCTCTGTGAGAGAGATCGTTATCCTCCTGTACTAGGTTGTAATCCACCAATTGGTGAGGGTGATCCACCAATTTTCGGCGAAGAAATATTGTTGTAAATCCTACTATTATAGTGGAAGATCTTTGTGGTTTTTCTCTTTCGAGGGATTTTCCACGTAAAATCCGTGTATCTTCGTCTCTACATTTCTCTTATTTTCTTTTTTTGCCAATCTTGATCACGCAAGGAGGGAGAAAGGGTTTCGCTTCCGCATCATCATTATTATTATACGCCTTTTTCCCAATAGTGGTATCAGAGCTTGGTTCAAAGGCATCGTGTGTTTCAAGATGGAGGCTACCGTCACCCATGATGGTGATATGTTCAAACTCACTGCGGAGAACTATTCCTATTGGAAGCCCATGGTGGAGGACCACCTATATTGCAGGGACTTGTACGAGCCTGTCATCAATGAGGAGAAGCCGGAGGAAAAGAGCGATAAAAAGTGGGAACTCTTAAATCGCAAAGCAGTCGCCATGATCCGCAAATATATCGATAGAAGTTTGTTCGAGCATGTGTCGACATACACCAATGCTCACGAATTATGGGCGAAGCTAGAGTCCATGCTTCAAAAGAAGACGCCTCGTAATAAAGCTCACCTAGTGCGACGATTGGTGAAGCTGGAGTATAAGGATGGTCAAAGCATCATAGAGCACTTAAACACTTTTAAGGGGCTCGTGAATCAATTGACGAAGATTGAGATGAAGATTGATGATGAGTTGCAAGCCCTTCTACTCCTCAGTTCCCTACCAGAAAGTTGGGACACGTTGGTTGTTACTCTAAGTAACTCAACCCCGGAAGGCAAGCTCACCATGGATGCCATAACCGATAGCCTATTAAATGAAGAAGCTCGAAGAAAAGAACGAGGCACGTCCAGCCAATATGAGGCCAACATCGTCGACAATCATGGGAGAACCGAGTTCCGTGGTAGAAGTAAAAGCCGCGGCCATGATAAGCCTCATGGGCATTCTAGACCACGCCCCAAAGTAATTTGTTACTATTGCGGGAAATCCGGTCACAAAAAACCAGAGTGCCGATTTCTTAAGAGAGATCAAAAGTCCGGCAATGTCAAGCCAGACCAAGTTGACCCAAAGAAGAAGGAAGAAAAGAACATTACGGCCGTTGCAGCAACTGAAGATGATGATGTCTTCCTAATTGGTGAAGCCAACTACCTCAACGTTGCCGACGATGATATTTCGTGGATCGTTGATTCAAGTGCGTCCTTCCACGTTACTCCACATGAAGGATTTTTTTCATCCTACCAAAGTGGCGACTTTGGTACAATCAGGATGGGAAACCGTGTCACCAGAAAAATTGTTGGCATTGGTGAAGTCACTTTGATGACTGACACGGGATATAAGTTGATATTGAAGGAGGTGAGACATGTTCCAGATATGCATCTCAACCTTATCTCAGCTGGGAAGCTAGATGATGCCGGGATGGTGAATCACTTTGGTTCAGGCAAATGGAAACTCGTCAAAGGGAGTATGGTCATCGCCCGAGGAAAGAAAGAATGCTCCTTGTACGTCATGCAAGGAAGAGTATGCAACGGAGATGCTAATATTGCCCACGTTGACTCAAGCCTGGAGTTATGGCACAAGAGGCTTGGTCACATGAGCGAGAAGGGATTGCAGATCCTCGCCAAGAAAGAGCTACTCTCTGACGTGAAAGGCCAATTGCTAGAGGCCTGCACTCACTGCTTAGCCGGCAAACAACGCCGAGTATCATTCCAGAAACCAGATCGACCCAGAAGGAGAAGATATGTTCTTGATCTGGTTCATACTGATGTTTGTTCCATGACAGAGAAATCTCTTGGTGGTGCATATTACTTCGTCACCTTTATCGATGATCACTCCAGAAAAGTATGGGTGTATTTGTTGAGCACGAAAGACCAAGTTCTCAAAACTTTCAAGGAGTACCATGCCATGGTAGAACGGGAGACTGGGAAGAAATTAAAGTGCGTGCGAGCCGATAATGGTGGCGAGTATCGTGGCCCTTTCAAAGCATACTGCAGGTCACATGGCATAAAATTGGAGAAGACGCCTCCAAAGACGCCTCAGCTAAACGGCGTAGCTGAAAGGATGAATCGAACCATTGAGGAAAGAGTTCGATGCATGTTATCTCACGCCAAACTACCCAAATCATTTTGGGGTGAAACCGTGAAGATTGCCGTTGATATAATCAACTTGTCACCGTCAAAGCCTTTGGATAGAGAAATCCCAGAGGAGGCTTGGACAAGAAAGAAGGCGTCATACGATCATCTAAAAGTGTTCGGTTGCTGAGCGTTCGTCCATATTCCTAAAGACAAACGATCTAAGCTCGATGCTCCTTACCAAAAAAAAACGATCTAAGCTCGATGCGAAGAACAAGGAGTGTATTTACCTTGGCTCACTAAGAGATGAGTTTGGTTATCGACTATGGGATCCGATCAAAAGGAGGATCGTGAGAAGTTGTGATGTTGTCTTCTTTGAAGGCCAAACTCTTGAAGACATAGAGAAACCCAAAACCAGGATCGTTATCCATTCCGATCCTGTGTTACCCTCTAAGAAGAGTGATGATTCAGGGGGAGAGTCATCACAAAATAACAATGAAGAAGTCGGTGATGATGACGAACCACCAACAGAGGAGCCTGTCGAAACGACAGAGACAGAACCTGTCGAACCAGAGCCTCAAGTTCAACCGAGGCAATCCACTAGAATCAAGCATCCCTCCATTAGATATCCTGCAGATGATTATACAGTCCTTGTAGAAGAAGGGGAGCCTCAAAGTTATGAAGAAGCAGTGACTAGCAATAAGAAAGAAGAATGGGTGAAAGCAATGCGGGAGAAGATGCAGTCCTTGCATGAGAATCATACCTATGATCTAGTTGAGTTACCGAAGGGAAGGCGAACATTGAAAAATAAGTGGGTGTATAAACTCAAAGCTGATGAAAACAGCTCACAGCCAAGGTACAAAGCTCGAATTATTGTCAAAGGATGCAATCAGAAGAAGGGCATTGATTTCGATGAGATATTTTCTCCGGTAGTGAAGATGTCTTCGATCCGAGCTGTCCTTGGTATAGCCGCCTCCCTAGACTTGGAAATTGAACAGCTCGATGTGAAGACTGCCTTTTTTCACGGAGACCTAGAGGAAGAGAACTACATGGAACAACCCGAGGGTTTCAAAGCTCCGGGAAAAGAGCACCTAGTGTGTCTACTCAAGAAAAGTCTCTATGGTTTAAAACAAGCACCAAGACAGTGGTACAAGAAATTCGATTCGTTCATGACGGAACATGACTTCAAGAAAACTCACGCTGACCACTGTGCGTTCATTAAGAGGTATGCTAGTGGTGATTTCATTATTCTTCTACTTTATGTCGATGATATATTGATAGTTGGGCAAGACTCAAAGAAAATTGCTGCACTGAAGAAGGCCTTGAGCCAGTCTTTTTCTATGAAAGATCTTGGCCAAGCAAAGCAGATCCTTGGGATGAAGATTGTTCGAGATCGTTCGAAGAAGCTATTATGGCTATCCCAGGAAAAATATATCGAGAAGATTCTCGAGAGATTCAACATGCGTAAGGCCAAAGCAGTAAGTACTCCTTTTACTGGACATTTCAAATTCAGTCAGAAACAGAGTCCTTCGACTGAAAAAGAGAAAGAAGAGATGATGAACGTGCCATATTCATCGGCGGTTGGCAGCCTTATGTATGCAATGGTATGCACCAGACCCGATATTGTTCATGCAGTCAGTGTTGTGAGTCGATTCCTTTTGAATCCAGGGAAGGAACATTGGGTTGCTGTCAAATGGATATTTCGATACCTCCAGGGTACATCAAAAAGGTGTTTGTGTTTCCACAAAGAAAAACCCGTGTTAAAAGGATACACTGATGCAGATTTAGGTGGTGATGTTGATTCAAGAAAATCGACGTTAGGGTACCTGACTACCTTTGCAGGGGGAGCTGTGTCATGGCAGTCGAAGCTCCAAAAATGTGTTGCCCTGTCTACCACTGAAGCCGAATATATTGCAGCCACAGAAGCATGTAAAGAAATGCTCTGGATGAAGAACTTCTTGCTTGAGTTGGGTCATAAGCAAGAAAAGTATGTATTGAGATGTGATAACGAAAGTGCCATGCACTTGGCGAAAAATTCAGCCTATCACTCTCGCTCAAAACATATCGATATGCGTTACCATTGGATTTGGGATGTGATAGAGGAGAAGCATTTACAGCTCGACAAGGTTCACACCGATGAGAACTGGTCCGACATGATGACCAAGGTTATTCCGTCGAAGAAGTTCGATGAGTGTTGCGAAGGTGCATGTATGGCAATTATCCCCTCTAATTAAGTCGAAGGGGGAGATTTGTTGGGATTCTCCTTAATTAGTCGGGAGAATTAATGCATTGATGACCACGTAGTTCCAATGCAACCAACTCGCTTGGAAAACGAAGAGTTTTGCAAATCTCCATGCTTTTTGGAAAGATGCTTTACGACCACTTTATTTATTGATGAAGAATTTAGAGCATGGAAGAGATGTCTCATGGCCCTCTATAAATAGGGGATGAAGAGATATGTTGGATTGTGACGTGAGATCTGGTATACATTCCATATCAAAGACAAATTCGACGAGAGTCGGTGAGGTCGAAGGTTTCGACAACCTCTTTTGATAAGAAAGATCCTCTGTGAGAGAGATCGTTATCCTCCTGTACTAGGTTGTAATCCACCAATAGGTAAGGGTGATCCACCAATTTTTGGTGAAGAAATATTATTGTAAATCCTACTATTATAGTGGAAGATCTTCGTGATTTTTCTCTTTCGAGGGATTTTCCACGTAAAATCCGTGTATCTTCGTCTCTACATTTCTCTTATTTTCTTTTTTTGCCAATCTTGATCACGCAAGGAGGGAGAAAGGGTTTCGCTTCCGCATCATCATTATTATTATACGCCTTTTTCCCAACAAAGCCAACTACAACCCACTGGACAGTCGCAAAACGGCTCTTACGCTATCTTAAGGGAACATTATTCCATGGGTTGCACTTGAGACGTGACACAAAACCTGTGCTTCATGCCTACGCCGATGCATATTGGGCAGGAAACATTGATGATCGCACATCTACTTCGGGTTTTGTCATTTATATCGGGCCAATCCTATCTCCTGGAGTTCTCGGAAGCAACGATTGGTTGTACGGTCATCTATTGAAGCAGAATACCGAGCCATTGCCACAGCCTCGGCGGAACTCATTTGGGTAAAATCTTTGCTTCAAGAACTTGGCATTCACATGGACACTGCACCAAGCTTGTATTGCGACAACATAGGCGCCACTTATGTTTGTGCAAATCCCGTCTTCCATTCCCGAATGAAACACATTGAGATAGATTACCATTTTGTTTGGGAACCTGTTAAAGCCGGCAAGATGCGAGTCTCCCATATTTCCACCCATATCAACTTGCCGACATTCTCACAAAACCGTTATCAAGGCTGCGGACAATACAATTACGAGACAAGATGGGCGTTTCCGATGGAATGTCCATCTTGCGGGGGTGTGTTAAGATATGAAATCTTTTTTATATCTTTTTTTTTTAATTTCAAATTAGCTTACCAACTATAGATGAGTTGGCATTCCTTGAATTTTGCTCTGCCAAAAATTGTATTTTTTCATCTTTTTATAAACGTGTACAATCTGTAAATGTATAGAAATGAAAATCATTCACAAATGTTGAGCCTTTTATAACCGGAACGGTCGCCCTCCGCCTTGGGAGCTCCCAAGCTCGCTCCTCCCTTGTCTGCCATAACCAGCTCTTGCCAACGACCACCGGCGAACCAGCAACAACTGCACTGAACACACCTCATGGAGATTGCAAAAACCCGTACAAATTCTAGAGATTTCCAATGGTCCGAAGCTGAGTTGCAGACGTGCTTCGGCCTTGATTCTGTTTGAATACACGATTTATGAGAGAGAGAAAGAGAGGGATTCATTCATTCTTCTTCATTGAGAATAAAGGAGAGAGACAGGGCATATGTGTCCTTGACTGGGATTGACCCAGTTAAGGTTCTTTCAGATTTGTAAAAAAAAAATAATAATTAATAATAATAATCGGTCCGGTCTAAATGGTCTGGGTGGGTGGTTCCACCCCCAGAATCGGGAACTGGATCGAAATTTACCGATTTCATAATTTGGAACCGGGAATCGAATCAGTGATCCCTGGAACCGCCTAGATCCAACCATTTCGGTATGGTCCGGGCAGTTCATTTTTCTCTCCTACTCCCAAATAACAATCTTTTTCAGCTCCATTTATTCAAGAAATAGATTTCTACAAATAGAATCAACTTTAGGGAGCTGATGCGCATGAAGGGTCGTTGATAATAACAATACATAATACAAATTCAAATACCTAAGAACGTCACCATCCCGGTTATGATCCTTGTGTCAGCCATTTCGATACTCAATAGAGAGTGCTTCCAGTGTCAGGAGGATGAAGGCACTGAAGTCAATATATGTCAAATACCCATCTTCGTGTACTTGCTCGATTATGAATACGATCTTTATCTCACGTAATAAAACAAACATTTAGTTACTTCTCTCGAGAGAGACAGATCATGTGTATTTTCCTAGGTAAAAAGTTTTGTTCCGACGATGCGATAATATGAAAAGTACTCAGAACTTTCAGCATAAAAATTTTTAGGGGAATACTCGAGTGTTAAGGGCGAAGGTCACTCTCAGCCGTTGAATTCAGAAAAGAGACGTCGGAAAATTTGGACTAAATCAACAAATCAGTATGTAATTATAAAATCGGTATATCAATATTAATTGTCCGTCACATTTCTGGGAGATGAAACAGATGATAATTACTTCGCATCAATAATGGTTTTGCAGCAATTGTAAGATAAGTTAATGACCCAGATGGATCTGATTAACCACGCTATTATTATAGCCTCTGATCTAAGGCATGAGCTGCTGTCTGTATATTGTCCGCAATAAGTCAGACAAGGTAATTAATTGTTTGCTAGAGCATAAAAAATGGATGCCGATAGCATGAATTTTCCCTAATAGCGTAGTACTACTTGCGTTATTGATCCATTTGGAGTGACAATATGATAACACGACCTGATATATGGGCCTGGCCTGCAGCTGGAACCGATATGTTTGTGGATACCAGGCTTCTCTGCGAGACTCCACCGTGCCTCATGTGGATCAAGGAAATAGGGTGATCTGGTTAGCTACTCTGATGAATTCTTCATTAGCAGGGATTGCAATGGCCAAGTAGATCTAAGGCCACAAATGGTTCGCCTATAATATTCCCACTCACAGTTTCATCAGCTGGTTGGCCGAATGGAATCGATTAGCTACAAAGGACAGAATTTCCAAATGGTTTTCTATCTCTAAATGTGATCTGTGTTTTGTGTGGGTCTTGTCCTGAAGATAGAAATCATCTTTTTACGACCTGTGTTGCTGCTCAGGAAAATTGGGGAAGAATATAGCGCGAATTTGGCCTTAGTAGGACTATTTGGAGCTGGGATTCGGAGTTTCATTGGGTTAATAATCATATGAAAGCGAAAGCACTACCTGTTCAAATTTTTTAGGTTACTGCAAGGAACTCCCAGGTTCATAAATTTTTGTCGTTGATAATAGTGCGATTTTGCCAGGAAGCATAAGGATGATTTGTATAAATTACACGATGAAAAGAATAGGAATTATTTGTCTCTTGATGAAAAGTAACAGGCTTGCAGGAACAGGAGTTTAGTCTGGCTGCTTGTTACATACTTGTCTTGTTGCTGTAAAGTGTTGCTGTTAGTTTTGCAAATGTATATATCCCTGATGTTCTTAGATATGTACGAGCCGTCATCCCCCTGCCGAATGACACACTTAATTAACAAAACAAAGAAAAAGATTAATCAACAAAAATATCGAACCAATGTTAATAATGCGTACGATATTAGCAATCATTTAAAAATGATATAACTTGACATGTATTTATGTATATGTTTGAACTGTTGAACTTTCATTGTAGTGGCACGAGTTTAAGCTATCTTAGCAGCAAAAAATATATATATGAATAACCCCTTGAATACGTACATAGTGTCATATTTCGCCCCCTCGATTTCTTCTTTCTGAGACATGGCTGCAATGAGATTTCTCTTGAAACCTCAAACCATCGCATCAGTTGACAGACCTCTCACCGTTAAATGTAGTTGCTATCTTGAGTTACAAGAAGTGCATTGTACCTCATCCAAAGTTGCTGCAACTGTTAAGTGCTTACCACTTCCCACACTAGATATGGCTAACAATAGCATGTTCGCGTCTTGTGTTTTACATCAGCAGGCTTTTGCACATGCAAGGGTGACTCTTTACATGAACTAGAACCTACCGAGGATCAATATCTTAATCGCTTCTTATTAGTCGACTCTTCAAGAAACTTGTAACGCGTTAACATGTTCGGGGACATGAATGCTATGCGAAGGTCATTTTTATCGTTCACAAGGAGTCTTCTCGCAAATCCCGAGTGCAAGTTCACATGTATAAAATACAAAAGAGAGAGAGAGAAGAAAGGTAACCCTAGCTTGCCTATTCACCGCTCGCGCGCTAGCCACCAGAGTTAGGATCCCTACATGTTGAGGAAACTCTCTCTCTCTCTCTCTCTCTCTCTCTCTCTCTCTCTCGGTGGCTGATACTTGATAACATGGACATGGGGACTCTCTGCTCAGTAATCACTTCATTCACGTCCCTTCGACAGTTTGATTTTCCACATAAAAAGGCGAAGGGAAGGGAAGGGAACTGTGTAGCTATAGCGCATCAATGACTGTTAAAAAAAGCTTTTATCGTAGCTTGATGAGAATGCTTGTGAAAGGCATTATAAAGGGCATCGAGCATGCACTTGCCCATCCATGTTTTTCCTCTCTTTTCTTTCTGATGCCCCTGCATTTATCACCCAATCACGTACTCTCTGCAAGAGAGATAGAGAGAGAGAGAGAGAGAGAGAGCCATTAGCTGTATGTATGAGAGGGGGGAAAAAGGCTGCCTGGAAAAGGACAGTCGCCGGCCTAAAGAAAACCCTAAGCAGCTACGTTTGCTTGGAAGCTGCTGGCAGTGCTGAGAAATTTTCAGATGCTATTTACTTGTCATTCTGTGTCCCCCCTGCATGCTATAACGGTTTGTGAAATTTGAGGGTTTTCTGAAATATGGGAACCACCCTCCTTTTCAAAAAGAAAATAAATATAAGAAAAATCGGGTGACTTCATTTATTTTTTTAATGGAATAATGGGCAAATTTGATCACAATACTCATACCCATCGTGACATAATTATCTCGAATTTTTTTTCCTATTACTAAAGACCCTAAACTTGCCATTGTGAATACCCCAAACTTTTTTTGTGTCACAAAAATCTCGAAATTTATCAGTGTAATAGATATCCCCCGAATAGAACTGAAATAGAGGATATGTATATCACACATGTATAAGTTTGAGTTTTTTCGTGAAATGAAAAAAGTTCGAGGTATTTGTATCCCAACGGGGTATAGTTTGGGATTTTGTGTGGTATTTGCCATATATTGAAAGACTTTTATTATGTGGGATCTTGTTAATGAGGCCCAAGAGAACTTGTTAGTTAAGTAATTATGAAAATTTTGCAAATTTTCAATATATACATTTTCCATATCAAGTGTAATCGGTGTTTTTAAATTTAAGTTATTTCATTTTAAATATACTTACCTAGTCCCCTGAGGACACTTAATAACTAATAAAAAAAGACAGTTTCCATAAAATGGTGAATATTTATCTTAGTAGCTTGCATGTCTAGTAGATTTATTTCAGTCACTTATATAGACAAGATAACCTGTAGAATAATGAAGTACTTTTTTGTGGGTTAAAAAAGTAACCTGCTTGATTAGTATATTAAGCTTTTATTTATCTTACTAGCTTGATTAATTATTTTGTCCTATGAAATTCAAGGATTATTCTCTTTTTTTTGGGGGGGGGGGGGGTGAGAAAGCTCATGAACAATCAAATTGTGGGTGGTAGAAAATGTCCACTTTTATACTACAGGGTTAAATTTCATAAAATGATAAAATTCTAGGAGTCATTAATTTGTACCATGTTCTCAGCCTACTAAAAGTAGAAAGAGTGACGTTGGTAGAAATGGCCAAGCAAGCATCTTAATGTGTGCATTGTTTCATCTCAACGCGAATTGATACAATATAATTGGGAAAATAGGTTTTACAGAAAAAACACTAAAAAAAAACTGATATCATTTTCCCCAAAGTTTTGAGGCATGATAACTAAGGAATAGTTATGACTCTCGAACACTAATAAATTCGAGAAGAATAACATGTGATCTTTTTTTTTTGTCCGATGCGATAGAGAAAACATTTTCGTTGATTTATCTATTACTTTTACTTTTTAGTCGTAGAATCAATAATGCTCTCGTTAATGAGTGTCTCCCAAGCACTTTTTAATTAGGGTTAATACCACGAAAAATCTTAAACCGGTACACTCGTGATAAATTTATCTCAAGCTAATTTTTTAATCACCAAAAACCCCAAACTGATACACCCGTGATAATTTTACCCTCTATTAGTTTCCGTTTAATTTTACCGTCAAATTTCTAAGTTGGATGACGCTCGGTAGTTGACTGATGTACTAGTTTGGGGTTTTGCCCTCTGTCTGTCACAGGTATACCAGTTTGTAATTTTTCGTAGTATTAATCCAATTTAACGGAGAGTAAATTTGTTACAAATACATCAGTTTAGGGGTTTTGATGGTCAAAAAATTAATTTGGGGTGAAATTGTCACATGTCTGTCAGTTTAGGGTTTTTTATGGTATTAATCCTATTAATTATAACTAACAAAGAAGCACTTTCATTTTCAATATACTGATTATAAATATTACGAAAAAGACGGTACTTCAAGAATGGCAAGATTTCTTTTCCTTCGATATTTAACATGCGGCCCCTGATGACGAAATCCCATCGCTAAATACACGGAGAAAGCAAAATGAAGAAGAAGAAGAAGAAAGAAAGAGAGATGATTTTCTATTTTCTATTTTGTTTTCCTTTGGGAGGATGCTGCTGCAAGCGGCAGTCAATGTCAGAATTAAATATTCATATAATCACAAAAAGCATAGTTTATTATTATTATTATTATTATTATTATCAACGTACTTGTGGGCGCACTCTGATTCTTAGTTTTACTCATTATAGTTACTCATTATAGTTCGAAAATAAGAATTTGCAGATTTTGGAGTTTTATTATGTTCTTTATTTTGTCGAGGAGCAATAGGGGCCTAAAGCGTAAGACAGCCTATAACTTGTTTTGTGCCATTGCCATGCTGTTTCTTTCGCGCTCGGACTATCAGGGTTTGTCTAGTAACGTTTTTGTTTCTCTATTTTTCTGCTCTTTTGATCCCCAGAATAGAAAAAGAATATAAATTCGTTTAATAACGTCAGTTAGTTTTTTTGTTCCCCGGAATAGAAAAGTGATTAGGGAATAGATTTTGAATATAAATAAAAAGTAAACAAAATCTACATTTCTGTTTCTAGAACAAAAAGAGAAACAAGATCAGTTTGTTTTCTTTCACAAGATATTTTCGTACTAAACCCTAAACCCCAAATCCTAACCCTCAAACTCTAAACCCCAAAACCCAACACCTTAACCCTCAAACCCTAAACCCAAAATCTTAAACCTCAATACCCAAACCCTAAAATCCATAACACTAAAATTGAAAACCCTAAAACCCCAAAATCTCAAATCTCTAAAACCCCAAAACTCAAATCCCTAAAACCCTAAACCCAAACCATAAATCTTCTAAACCTCAAATTCTAAACCCAAAAACCCAAACCCTAAAATCCCAAACTTAAAACCCGAAACATTAAACCCCAAACTCCAAACTCGAAACCCTAAAACCTCAACCTTAAAATCGTAATTCCAAACCCTAAATCCTAAAACGCTAAACCGCAAAACTCCGAATCCTAAACCATAAACCCAAAACCCTAAACTGTAAACCCTATACCCTAAATCCCAAAATCCAAAACCCAAAACCACTAAACCCCAAAAACCCAAACCTTAAACCCAAACCCTAAAATCCAAAACCCCAAAGCCTAAACCTCAAAACCGAAATCCTTAAACTCTAACCCCTAACCCCAAATCCTAAAATCTTACACCCTAAACTGCAATTTCCTCGACCAAGGAGTAATTTTTTTTATGATTGTATTAAGGTCATTCATAATATATTCTTATTCTATTTCTAGTCCAATTTTATCCAAACATGAATTGTTAAGGCTCCACCGATAATTTTATAATTAAATAAAAAAATTGAGAGTAGAAATTTTTAGTGTCCTACCAAACACATTTTTGTTCTTTTTCTACTCCAGGAATAGAAAATTTGTGCAATTACTAAACGCGTTTTTTTGCTCAGAAACTTGTCTAGGGAATAGAAATAGAAAATATTATTTCTGAACAGAAATTGTTTCTAGGAATAGAAACGTTATTAAACAGATTCTCAAAGTGGTGCTTTTTCTCTTTCTTTTTATAGTAGTTTTTTTAATGCCATAAAGTCCCTAAAATTTAATTTTTGTACTTCTCAGAGAAAAGAAAACGATTTTTAAGGTAAGAGAACAACCGGTAATATACCTAAATAAGCAATTTCTCGTTGGGTTAATACCACTAAAAACTTCAAATTGATACATCTGTGACAAATTTACCCTGTTACATTTTACCGTTAAATTGCTGAATCGAATGACATGTGGCAGTTAACGAGTATACTAGTTTGGGGTTTTACCCCTCCGTTTGTCACAGGTTTACCAATTTGTGATTTTCCGTTGTATTAATCCAATTTAATGGAAGATAAATTTGTCACAAGTGTACTAGTTTGGGGTTTTTGATGGTCAAAAAATTAGTTTGAGATCACAGGTGTACCCATTTGGAGTTTGTGGTGGTCATATAATTAATTCGGGGTAAATTTGTTACAGGTATACCAATTTGAGATTTTTCGTGGTATTAACCCTTTCTTGTTTACCACAAAACCTACTAATAAATATTGGGGGTAAAAAAAACCCTAATAATGCGAGTGTTGATTAATCCAACACTGCAATAGATTATAAGTTACATTAAGTTTAGCGAAACTTTAATAGAGCCGATTAACCAGTCGTTGGAGTTGTAAGTTAGCAAAATAATTTCCCATCATGTAGCCATATTTTTTTTTCTCATTGGTTGATAAGTTTACTATTTTTATAGCTAAGGTAATTAGTTATTGATAAGACAGGGAATTCTTACATATTAAATTATTTGTTAAGAATTTCAACGGATCGAGATTCTCAATACTCTTATTCTGTCTCCGTCCGTTAAGCGAATGACAGGAATTTCAAAAATCAAAATTAAATCTGGCTAGTGTCGATGTCGAGATTACGCATTCGACACCGAATGTCCCAATAAGACATAAAATTATCTAAAATCATATATATTTTAATCAATTGATCTAGATTCAATTTAATTAGGCTCTAGCAATAGCATGAATCTCGTAGCTCATCTTCCATTAATCCCCACGGATGTCTTTTGGGTGTCGGCTTAGTGTCGAGATTAGGGGAAGCCAAATTACCCAGATCGTGATTGCTTTTCGTCGTCAAGTTTTGTGCGCAACCATGAATAATTGGCTCGAGCATATAGGAAAAAAGGGGGCCAATACTAAATGTGGAAGTTGGCATATTAACTTTGGTCTAATGAGCTAAAATTTATGAATAGGTGGACCCACATTCCCCGCTTATTGGCAACGGCAAAGCATGGCGGATTAAAGTCGCAAATGAAGATGTTGCTTTACGGCTATGGAAACCAAATGGCCTAAAGAGAATGATACTAAGAGGGTCTTTTCACTTTCAGCTAAATTAATTAAGTTCTTTGTCGCAATGGTTGGCGCTCGCACTGCCCCCCTAAGATCTACTACTATCTAACCCTTTATTTATTGTCTTATAGATAAAAAAGAATGAACACGAAAACCACGTAATTATAATGTGAAAAAAGATAGTGTTAACGATAAAGAAAGATATGGAGGTTATTTGATCCATATTAGGAAAATATTTTGCTAAATTTCTATTTTTTTTTTCACGAGAGAAACGGAGCCTTAATTTCTGTATAGATGTGAATGAGACACGTATGATATGTGAATAGTAACAAGAAGAAAAAGAAGAAAACAGGGGGTCCGTTGAATTTCAAGTGTCCTAGGGCTCAACCCTCGACAGGCGGTCCGTTGAATTTCAAGTGTCCTAGGGCTCAACCCTCGACAGGCGGTGATAACCCTATTCTGGGCTGATCCGATATAGAATGATTTATAATGATGGAATCGACTCGATCATTAGATTGTTCCCTCATTTCCATCCCCGAGCATTTTTCAATTTCCCCCAGGGATGAGGGAAGCCTAAGAGAGCCGCCAGAAATTGAATAACTAATGATTCAATATATCTAAATATGTTAAACATATAGAATAAAGAAATAAAAAAGAAAAGAAAATAAAGAATAATTTAGGATCCTTATGCATGAAGATAATGTTTCACATCTTTATGGCAGAATAAAACCCCTCTATCTATCTATATACTTCTCTTTCCCAATAGAACGAGTCACGCTATGTAAACCACGAGAGTTCTAATTGCAACAACACGAGAAGTATTCGTCACCGGTACCATGACACCATAAAAAGCTAGACAGTCGAATTGAATTACTTTACGTACTTGTCTCGAGCTTTTAGATGCATCGGGATAAGGCAGGAACTGGATGTAATAATGCAAACCAAACGAATGATGCAGGGTCTCATTTCTCATGCGACTTTTGGTACCTCAAGCAGCCATTTCACATGTGTTGGCGATGTTTTCTCTCGGATGCTTTTGCCCTAACTCAGCCTTTTGGAAAGCAATTAATCTTGATTGATACCGTAAATCGATACTCGATTTTACTCCCTTGGATTGTAATTTACGCATTGCGATTGTGAACCCATCTCTCAATCTATATGATCACCTCAAAGAAACAGTGAACTCCAGAGCATCCTAATCATTCCTTAACACTTTTGACCCACTGAATGTTGTGTGTCATATAAAATTATAGGAGTGATGGTATGGGCAATTTGCTTTTGAAAAAAGGGAAAGGCTCGTTACACATAAACGAAATCAACAAGAGATATGGTGAAGATATAGACACTCATTGGTAAAACTTCCTGGTTTAGAAGGCATCAAAATGTGTATTTTGGAGTGCCATTATGCATATCCCAGCTCGTGAAATTACGGATTTTCTCTTATAAGTTATGCATTTGCACAATCGGATATATGTGCATTCTAATATATGAATCGACAACGGATTCAAGTTATTATTTAACCTTCAAGTTACAGGAAAGTTTGGCTTTAGAGTAATCAAGTGCAAGCTCAAGTTAAGAAGATAAAATTTAAGCAGGACACTAGTCTTTTATCAATTTAATATTTATATATTGTTATTTTCCTTATTGCACATTTCTCAATTAATAAAATTCAATGGGTAGCATGGGAAAAATGGTCTCGACCCCAACCTAGGAGAACCTACAACAAATCGTGGTAAATAGTTCCTATATTTGGGGTTTTTTTAAACTGAAGAGGATGTTTTGTGTGGCCCATCGGGCCTAGTAACTCAATTATGCAGATTTGTCTCCCCAAAAATGCAATAATTCCCATATATTTGGTTATGGGCAGTGCCATAGAAACGTGAGAAAGGTACCAAAAAAATCATAAACTTATTACACTTTTATCAATTTTGTCCTCAACCTTTCAATTATACTAATTAGATCATAAACTTTTTGAAGATTTGCCAATGTAGTTCATCTGGCTAATTTTGGCTGGAAATTGCTGACATTGACACCGGTTGTCCTATGTGACACAATTGACACTAACATGGACAAAATTCTCTTGTACTTCTAAATGTGACATTTGAGCCTAACCCCCTTAACTTATGTTATAGAATTTGATCCTATGGCCACCTCCAATATAGATGTTGGTAATGCCTAGGGGATGGACAATTGCAAGGCAAGTTCTAAAACCTGTCATCATTTATGCACTTGAGTTCTAAATAAATTTTCATAAAATGCATTTAGATTCTAAAACTTGCAACTTCAATGCACTAAGTCCTTCCATTACTTCCGTCAATTTAAGTATCGGGCATGCAACTTCAATGACTTGTGCACAAGTATCGGTTTGGTGTTCAGGTAAAAATTTTGAGAACCGGCCTAAATTGATTCAGTTCCCAGTTTCCCGCCTTGAACCAATTTCAAAGCCGGTTCTCGCGTGGAACCGATTCAAAATCAAACCCTAAAAATATATTGACTTTCTCGTATTCGTGTCTCTCATTTGTCACTCTAATTTCTCAATCTCACTCTCTCTCTCTCTCTCTCTCTCTCTCTACTCTCATTTCTCGTTCTTGAGATTATTGACTTGTCAGTGCAAGTCAGGTAGTGTGGATGCAGCTGTCGATATACTCAAGTCTACAGGATTGAACACTCCAACAGAAGCAGGCCACCATGATGTTCTATTAAGAACTTTTTGCAAACATTATGCATATGATAAAGCAGTTAAATGTCAAATATCTATTACTTCTAAGAATGCAAAGACATGAAACATGGTAAGAAAATCAGGACATCTATATAACACTCAAATTCTACTATCAAATCAAGTTTAGGAATACGCCCTTCCCTCATTCTAGCGTGACATTAATCGTGAACCTACCTGCTAAAAAAACCTGCTTAACGGATTCAAGCTTGCATACAAGAACGTGATTGGTTGTTCTCCGTAGTAGTACGATTGATGTGAGAATCAATGCCATTTTGTACATGATCAAAGCAAGAATAGGACTCTATTAGTCGGCTTGGCAATAGTAACAATTAATTGACGTGGGAGGACAAACAACCACCAGAAGCTTTAATGCATGATTTCAAATAAAAACAGTGATTTTCACAAAGAGCCATTAATTCGCAATGTTTCGTCATTTTCTTTCCAGGTTAGAGATCTTAATGGAGGAGATATATATCATTCATGTTACTTAACATGTTACGTACAACTTACCGTTGAGGTTGATCACACCGAATCTAACACATAACTTTATTCAAAATTACAGCAAATAACAATTTCAAATTGAAGCTCGATATCGAGTACTATATGAAAATGTGTAACTAGGTATTCGAGTTAACGTCGAGGACAGAGATACGGTATCTTTCCATGTTCGAATTTTCTCATTTCTACGCATTCCGTGTCGCGCTCGAGTGCCCCGGATGATCATTATCATTAGCCCTAGAGGAGCAGGCAGTGTGCATTGCTCATCAGAAAGACTTTCTTTCAAGCGCACGAGCTGGATTGCAGTTTAGAGAGAGAGAGAGAGAGAGAGAGAGAGGGGCAGGAGCACAGGAACAACAAGAGAGAATGGCCAAAAAGACTACAAGAGGGGGAGAGTCATTGGAGCAGGGCCATTGATACGAGCGGTCCACATCATCCCTTCTGAACTCTGCAACGTTAAAAGCAACGGAAAAAAAGCAAATCTTCCTCCCCCCTTTCCCCCTTTTTCTCTGTTTCCACTGAACTCCCTCACTAACACTCCCCGCCTCCCCCTCATTTTCTCCCTTCCCACAACATTTTCTTTCCTTATCGTCTGTATGTATTGAGTGAAAAAGCTCCCTAATCTCTCTGCACGCGGGAAGTCGGGAGCCTCTTTCTGCTAATTTTCCTGTTAATTCATACCCTTTTATTATTAACATTAAATGCAGTGTCTGGAGAGAAAAAAGAATGTTAAATTTTTAGAAGCCGCTTTCCTCAGTCTCAGTACAATCATTACACTCCCCCCTAAACCCTACCTACTTCTTCTTAGTTGTCAAGATGACACATCACGAAGCTCTCGTGTCGTCGTCGTCTGGTCTTATTATCATCCGGTTTAACTGAAGGGTCTTATTCGCAGAGCTGTTCTTCTGTCACCACCTCCTCTTTTTTGAGTATCTCTGTCTATTAAATCTCCCTTTTGCTTTAATCATCTTGTCCCCCTTTGTATTAGGCCCAATTTGTGGATCTTCTTTTATCGGGGTTACCTTAGTTAACTTGATCATGAGGTATAGTCAAGTGAATTGCGAAAATGGTAGGGTCGCGTTGAGTTCGTCATCAGCCGAGACATATTTTCTGGGAAATTTCACCTGATCGGACGTATTTTCTGAGAAATTTCACTTGATCGAATGATATCTGCGTTTCGAAAAAATGAGAAAAAGCCAAAGCGACATTAAGATCTCCGTCATCGCAAGAATATACTTAGTATTCAAATTAACTTCATGCAATCAGAAAAAATGGGTTTTGCTAGCATCACAGAAGGAGCATACCCCATAATAATTTATAGTTATTTGTCTTTCTGTGGCTCATAACATGTTGTTAGTCTCACAATGAATTAAGGACAATCATATCATTATTTCATTAGAAAAATTAGTCTACTAAAAGGTCTTAGTACCCTAATGAGATAATTCTTTACATTTAGGGTTAATATCGCGAAAAACTCCAAACTGGTATGCCTGTGACAATTTTACCAAAAACTATTTTTTTGACCATCAAAAACCCTAAACTGGTACACCTGTTATAAATTTGCCCTCAGTTTATTTTCGTTAAATTTTACAATCAAATTGCTTTGTTAAATGACATGCGTCAATTAATGGATGTACCAATTTATGTTTTACCATCCGTCTATCACATGCGTACTAATTTATGATTTTTTGTGGTATTAATTCAATTTAATAGAAATTAACGGAGGATAAATTTGTCACAAATATACCAGTTCGGGATTTTTAGTTGTCAAAAAATTAGTTTATGGTAAATTTGTCATATGTATATCAGTTTGGGGTTTTTCATGATCAAAAAATTAGTTTGGGATAAAATTATCACATGTACATCAATTTGGAGTTTTTCGTAATATTAACCCATTACTTTTATAATTAAGCCTAGTGTAAATGTCGCGATGGATTCATACTCTCTCTCTCTCTCCTTGATTGTGTTGATTTTAGCAGCTTTCTCTCCCAATTCTCATAATCTACATGTACCCTATTTCCCCTTTGACAACTCACACCTTTACAAAAAAAGAAAAGAAGAAGAAAAAAACCCACCCTCCATGAAACCTTTGGCCACAGAAACTTTTTTCTTAATTATATATAAGTAAAAAGCACAGAATGATAAGCTCAACCGGTCCAGTCCTACAGTAATCTTCCTGGTTCTTCTTGTTCGCCAATTCTCGTCTGAAACTGATCCCTCGTCTTTCGGCCTCTCTCGGGCCCATCTGAATGTGCGCGAGAGACACAAAAATGGCTGACCACAAGGGAACTGGAGACACCCCCAAGAAGCCCCAACCACCACCTCCACCTCCACAAATCCCCGCTTCTCCCGCCCAAGAAGCCACCCCCGCCGAGTCCCGACCTCCCCCGCCACCGTCTCAGGCGGTGGTCGTCACCGGAGCGCCGCCCTTCATCTCGACCCCTTTCTTCGACCAGCACCACCCTCAATTCGAGGCGGTGAGTGTGAGTAACCCCAAAAGGCCGAGATTTGGCGTCGGCCAATGGAAGCTCTTGACATCTCCCCCCGAGTCGAGTCCTTCCCCAACCACCCACCCGAACCCGAACCCGCTGGCCCACGCCACCGCCGCCTCGTCGTCCGACACGGCGTCATCGCCTACTCAGTCCCCAATAACATCTGTCCCCACCACCTCAAGCCAAGAAACGAGCAAGCTGGAAGGTGGAGGAGACCAGCAGCAATTTCAAACCCACCACCAATTCAGGAAGGGCAAGTACGTGAGCCCGGTTTGGAAGCCCAACGAGATGCTGTGGCTCGCTAGGGCTTGGCGGGTCCAGTACCAAGGAGGTGGTGGTTCCGGGTCGTCATCGGATTCCAGAATAGATCAGCACCCAGCAGCCGGCGGAGGAGATGCGGCGGCGGCGGCCCCGGGGAGGGGGAAGACGAGGGCGGAGAAGGACCGGGAGGTGGCGGAGTTCTTGAACCGGCACGGAGTAAACCGGGACGCAAAGACGGCGGGGACCAAGTGGGACAACATGCTGGGGGAGTTCAGGAAGGTGTACGAGTGGGAGAGAGGCGGCGAGAGAGAGCAGGTCGGGAAGAGCTATTTCCGGCTGTCTCCTTACGAGAGGAAGGTGTACCGATTGCCGGCTTCGTTCGACGAGGAGGTGTTCGAGGAGCTCGCGCAGTTCATGGGCCCCAGGATGCGGACGACGGGACAAAGCAGAGTCTCGGCCGTCTTCGCTGATGACAGCTCCGGCGGCGTTAGAGCTCTTCCTCCTCCGCCTCCTCCTTTTAGGGACGATGATCCTTCTCTACTCACTGGTATGTAATGCATTGTCATGTTCACGTGATTCTCCTCAATGCATCATCTTTTCCTCTGCTCTTTTACTTTGTACCAACAGTGGATCATCGTTAGCAGTAAGATCCTTCTACGAGCGATCTGACTCACGATTCATGGGTTGATCAATGAAAGAATTAATGGGTTGCTGAAAACCACCCTTTGTTCGGAATGTGTGCGTTTCTTGAAAGTCAGAAGCCGGTGAAGCTTCTTCTTCTTCTTCTTCTTGTGTCCCTGTATCTTGCTTCTCATCAACATCAGCGACAAACAAGCGCATTCTTTTAGTATGAAACACACGTATCGTAGTTATAAACGAAGTTTCGTGTCTGACTACTTCGCTTGTAATTAGTGTTGTGGGTATATGTGTTCTTCTTGCAGCTAGGACAAAACAGCTGGTTATGAGCAGTGGAGTCGAGGCTTCATCCTATCATGTAAGTAGAGGAGGAGGAGGAGGCCTGTTTCTAGGGTTCGAGCCGTCGTCGCTCGACTTCGGGTCGGGCCCCTCGGCTTCTTCGGCCTTGAGGGAGATGCGCCGCATCGGGAAGATAAGGATGACGTGGGAGGAGTCGGTGAGCCTGTGGGCCGAGGAAGGCGAGCACCACCGGGGGAGGGTGAGACTCCAAGGGTCGAGCTTCTTGAACGCCGACGAATTGACCTTCTTCGACGACTCCATGGTGGCTTGCACGATGGAGGCTTTTGAAGACGGAGCTCTCAGGGGGTTCTCTGTGGACAGGTTCGTCCCCGGACAGCAAGTCAAAGTCTTTGGCAGGAGGAAGTCCTCGTCTTCTTCTTCAGTTTCTGCTTCTTCCACAGCTTCTGGTACACATGAAACGCTTGTGTTTCTCATTATTTTGGCATTGTCATTTAATGTGTGGTTCTTTTACATATGTTTTGTGGGCGAATATTGTAATAACATTCAGGATATTAAGTGGACTTGCCAATCTGACATATGTGTGTGGGCGTGCTTTTTTTTTTTTCTTTTTCCTTGTATATTTTTTGCCAGGTTTCCAAGAGAGAGTTCAGCTTCCACTGCCAGAACCCTCTTTAAGATGTGAGCACCCCACCGTTTTATTTATTAATTATGAATACCTCCTATCTTATCGCGTATTCATTTTATGAAAGAGTCTGGATGATATTCCTAGAAATTATTTATCCATGAATATTTCTCTGTTCTTGTTAGATGTTACTGATGTCAAATCATAAACCTAGTAGGCAGAAATTTATGACTGCAACTCAACATCTCTCTACATATGTAGTTTATGAATAACGCTATGTTCGACTTCATTTCAGATGGACGTTGATTTTCCATTAATTCAAGAATATTATTCATGTGATAGAAAATGGGAATTTGTCAAAACTCTTTTTTTGTGGGTGTTGCAGCTATTCCTCCATGGGAATTTCAAGATCCAACCGAGTACTACGTCGGTTGCTTGCGAGTCCCACCGACGACGCTCCCCACATTGTTCGAGCTCTCATGGTACCTCCAAGAGCCGCCCCCGGAGGAGCTTCGCTTCCCACTCCGAAGAGACGTCTACAGAGACTTGCCACCAGGCAAAGAGCTCTTCTTCACCACCTCCCACGAGCTCCTTGACTCTAGATCCTTCACGTTGGACATCTTAAGCTCCGTCATACGTACCAACCCTAGCCTCACCTCATCCACTGCCACGTCCCGAGACTCCTTTATTGGGCTATGGGATGATTGCCTCAACCGGGTTGTGTCGAAGTTCTGCTCCGTAGAGACGGTCATGATCCGAAAGCCCTCGGTGGCTGCGGCTGAGGTGGCGCTGCAAGATCAGTGGCCGAACTTGACAGGGTTCGTGAGGAACTTCTGCTTGTGGAGGGGAGAGGAGACGGATCAGGTCCGAGAGGGTCAAGTTGATCCGTCCTCGTCGATCATAGAGAAGCTGATGTGGACATACCTGGATCTTCCTTATATCTTGGGCTACTTCGCAGTCGGCCACACGGTGACATTCTGTGCGCTGAGCCGATCACAGGATGCCTGCGTTGTCCGGACCGATCTATACAAACTTGATCTGTCGTCACAAGCGGACCGTCTCAAGGCCTTGGTCCCGTGCTATAGGGTGGCCGGTCTACTGTCCCTTTTGGCCGACCGGTGCTTCAACAACATGAATGCCAACGTTGGGAATTACAAGAACAGCATTTTCCCGTACAGCGATTTCGAGAGGATCGATTTGGGGAACGGAAACATCGCAGAAATGACGCCGAACATGGTGACGAGATACTTCTCTAGCAAAAGAACATGGAGCGCAGTGAAGGAAATATACGACTTCCTGGATCACAGGGTTCCGCATGCGGAGTTTATTTGCCGGTCGTCGGAGAAAGATTTGGCGTTGGTGTTCAAGCCAAGAGGGTGCAAATGGAAGCCCGCCAACTGCGAGCAGCTGGTGGAGGCTCTCATGTACGTGACCAAAGCGCTCGTGGCGTTGCATGACCTGTCCTTCATGCACAGGCACTTGAGCTGGGACAAAGTCATGCGGAGGAGCGACATCGAGGGCGAGTGGTTCATCTGCGGGTTCGACGACGCGACCGGGGCGCCCCAGATAAATCCACATGGCGGGGGAGGGGGAGGGGAGGCGCGCGGGCCTCACGCGCCGGAGATGGTGGGGAGGGGGTTGCATGGGGTGAAGGTAGACGTGTGGGGGGTCGGCTATCTGGTCAAGACCTGCGGGTTGACCGCCAGCGGCCTGCCGAAGATGCTGAGGGACCTGCAGAGCAGGTGCTTGGACCCGAACCCAGAACACCGCCCGACCGCGGCTGACTGCTACCACCACCTCTTGCAGCTCCAGTCGTCTCTGTCCGCTGCGGGCGGCGTTGGAACCGGCGGCGGGTACTGAAGAGAAGCCGATTCGACTTTTGATTTAATCGTTCGAGATCGATACATACTCAAGAAAGATGTGATTTCTTTCTTCCTTCCGAATTTTCACAACTTGCTCGCAGAACCAGCTTCTCTGACGCTGCAGTCTCAGCAGTTTCTTGTTCAAGACCAGGACAAAAGAAACTGGGTCATCCTTTTTCCACTTTTCCCTTCTTCTCCGTTCTTTAAAAAAGCAACATCTGTCGTTTTTTTTTTGGTGGGTTTGGGCATCTTGTTCGGGGTGTTGATGAGGTTGAACACAGTGAGGAGCGGGTGCAGTTTTGATACCTTAATATTTGAAGCTTTGCCTGAGATTCTGGAGCGGCGGAGGGAGAGAAAATGGCGGCTGATGTCTCTCTCACACACATTCTCTCTCTTACTCTCTATCTCTATCTCTCTCTCTCGCTCTGTGCACAACATGCTGAGCAGAGAGATCAGAGCGGGAAAAGGGTCTCGTCCCTTTGTATCCATCACATCAAGTCAATGTTCAACTGATGTGGAACAGTGGATTTTTTTCTGGGGTTCTTTTCTTTTTTATATTTGAATAATTGGATTCTCTTGGAAATGGGATAAATTTTTTTTTCCGTGTCTTCGTGATGTGTCGTTGTGTTGTGTACTGCGGCATCCTTGCAAAACTGCGAAGCCAGACTGCAGCATCTGATTAAGTCAAATCTCGCAATTTTGATTTTAAGACCGAGTATATTAGTTTTTTATCATTTAAAAAAATGAATTTGTGAAATGACATGTCAAGATTATATTGGGATCTTTTAAGTGAGTTTTATCTACTCACGGTGTTGTAATTAGCTTTGTTTAAATGTGCTTTATCAAATGTAATTTTCTTATCTAAAAGAACATACCCAGTCTAGGATTAGAGATCCTTAACATTTACCATTTAAAACGGTGGACGCATCAGCTTGTCACTTGTAACATTGACGTGGAGAGAGTGAGAGAGAAAGAAAAAGAAGCAAATAGGTAAGTGAGTATAAGTCGGAGTTAAAGTGGAGTTAATTTGTGTGCCAAAAAATAGCGTTCGACTTTAGTAACAATTTAGTTTCAAATTCGTTATAATATTCACAGTTGCTTAAAAATATGAGTATATGTTTTTTGGCGGAAATATGATATTATAAGTGTTATAACTAGGGGTAAGTATGGTTCTAGAGTAGAATCAGAAACTGAGGAACCGATCTGGTTCTTGGTTTCATAGTATGTAGGGTAGGTTTCAGATTCCAAAAGTTGGGAAACCGGTTTTGACGAGTAAGTTCACCGAGAACCCGGAACCTGAAACTTAAAACAAGTCTATGTTTTTTCTTGTTATATGTCTTCGCGCAATCTTGTGGTATTCCATAGCTTTCGATGATAAGTGTATAATCTGAAATCACTAGTCTGAGTTTCCATTTCTGGCAATATCAATGATTGAGACTTTTACTTTGTTAATATTTTATATTCCTCGTATATCTAAATTAAGTTGTGGACAGTAGATTGTAGCAGAAAGTTATGGTCATTAAAGGTGATGATTAGCTGCAATCGTTCAATTATGAATACAAGTGGATTTGTGACAGGATATGTTTAAGGTTTCAAGGTATGTATGGTAGGTTTTGGGTTTCAAAAAATGACAAACTTATTCCGACGGGTAGGTTCCAGGTAGAACTTGTAAGGAACCTAGAATCGTTCACCCCAAGTCATAACCTTCTTACGGCTTTTACGTTGATGCCAAAACTTTTTGAGCGATTACTTGAGTACCACATTTGCAAAAAAAATAAATAAATGATCATTTAAGTGGTATTGTTAGTTTAAGTAGCCGGAAAATTCGACGTGACATTATTTTTTGATAAATGGTCTGACGTGGCTTGTTGGAAAGAGCCACGTTCTACTTAAATAAAAGAGTTAATGCCACCAAAAAATCCAAACTAGTACACTTTGAGAAATTGATTCCAAACTAATATGGATTTCTACGTAGACTTGCCATGTCAGTTGAGTTACTGTCATGTGTCATCCAGCTCAGTAATTTCATGCTAAAATTTGATAGAAGTTAATGGATGGTAAATATGTCACGATTATATCGGTTTGGGATTTTGGTGACCCAAAAATTAGCTTGGAGTAAATCAGTCACAGATGTACCAATTGAAATTTTTGGTGACCTAAAAATTAGTTTGGGATAAATTTGTCATAGGTATTACAGTTTGAAGTTTTTTGCTGTGTTAACCCTAAAGACGTAATTAATTTTGTGTCCACGTTGGACATCCATTTTTTTTTTTTCATATTTAATTTGCAAACAATCAAAGAAGAATAAGAGGTTGATGAAGATGAGGTGCCGAAGAAGATGAGGAAGGCAATAAACCTCCAATATACCCATTGAAGTGGAGCCGATGCTTGGATTGAGGGGTTTTCGAGCTTGTGTGCGATCGATTTGATTTGGAAGAGGGTGCGGGTGCCGTTCAAGAGACAACCCCAGTACAGAAAATTATCGAGAAAGTGATAGACAGCAATCCATCACGCCGAGAAGGACCGACCAGTTTCTTCGTCTTTTGGGTAAAAGGCCGAACGAACAGTAGGGCAGAAGATGCAAAGCGCAAAGGGAGATAGAGAGCGATTGTTAAGGAGCGGCGGAATTGAATCAGTTGATATCGGAGTTGAAGAAGTCAACGTTGGCGAGCTTGTTGTCAAATAGAGAGGGACCCCCTCGGCGAGGATCTTGAGCGAATTGACGTCGTCAACATCCATCGCCACCGTCATGCCCCGATCTTCAAGCTCCGTGAAGTGATCCATGGTCTTTTGATTTGAATGAATGTTAATCGTCAGAAACATTTAAGTGATCGTTTTCCTGTTGATGTGACACTCTAGTGATCGCTTGAGAACTTTTGACATTGAAATTGTATAAAAGTTATGGCATTTCTAGTGTCATTTTCTTTTCTCCTTTTTTCGCTAAATTCATATGTGTAAGTTTGATGCCACGAACGCGAATGTTGTCGCATTGATGAGATAATATAGAATCATAAATGCCATGACAAGAGTATACATGTTGAATTATCAAGAAGGAAGCGTTGTATTCCACCTCCTAATCCGTGTTCGACAAACATTGTTTAGCAGGGGTTAGTGGTTCCTGTTGAGGAAAACTCCTATTGATTTTGAAGATGACAAAACCTTCTATGTTATTGTAAATCTGATACTTATTCTGAACAATTTTATTTCTGGAAGCTCAGAAGAAAGTTATTCAGACTTTACAAACTGTCAAGTATGTTTTTGAAGACCCACATAATCGAAGTTCTGAGATTCAGACGCAGAAGTTATTCAAATGCAGAAGCAGAAGTTATTCAGATGCAGATGCAGATGAAGAAATTATTCAGACGCAGAAATTCTTCAGACGCAGACGCAGAAGTTCTTCTGATACAGACGCAGAATTTCTTCAGACGCAGAATTCAGAACATATCACAACAGCTAGTGATCTGGCATGGATTTCACAGAAGGAATGTTCTGATTGTCTCAATCTTAATCAAATTGATTGACAATCAAACATCACGACAGGAATGCATTACAACGGACATATCTCTACTTATGGAAACCAAGATTCTGATTGTATGGGCGACCAGAATCAGCGGGATTCAGAATCTGTTATCCAACGGCTACTCAATCCTTTCTATACAAATCTGTCTAATGTGAAGATTGGAAGATGATCCTCTGAAAGCTGTCCAACGGCTAGTTTGGAAGTAGAGGAGTATTTAAGGAGATCAACGAGCAGCAGAAGGTAGTACAGAATCAAGAATCATCAAGTCCAAAGTCTGAGTATACTCCAAACATTTCTCTTGTCGTTCTGAGCAAAACATTAAGATATTGATGGACACTTTGTAAGAGTGATTGTGTGAGATAGAGAGTCCTATCATACACAAGAGTGTTAACTCTCAGAAGTTGTAATTCCTCTTGATTATATAGTGAAATCCAGCCGGTGGCTGTAAGCGTGGGAGAGTGGACGTAGGCTTGCTATAAGCCGAACCACTATAAACTTGTGTGCAGATTCTCTATCCCTTATCTCTTACTTTACATTCTGCACATCAAGAGCACCATCTATATAATCTGTATTGAATCTGAATTTTATTCAGACTCTTTTGTGATTTATTTTGTTTCCGCATAAATTATTAAAATTTTTATAGATCACCTATTCACCCCCCTCTAGGTGATCCTTGCTAGCTACATCAATTGGTATCAGAGCAGATTGCTCATTTATTGAAGTGTCTTACTTCTGAGCTAACGATCTATATGGCTAGCTATGGTGCTCCAGGGCTCATTGAAGGACAGAACAACAATAGACCACCATATTTCGATGGCAAGGAATATAATGTCTGGAAGAATAAGATGAAGGCATTCATAAAGTCAATTGATCACATGCAATGAGATGTCATCATCAGAGGAGTCAATCCAAGATCTTCTGATTCAAAAGAAAAGGCAGAAGCAAGCATAGCAACAGATCCTCCATTATCTCAAACTGAGATATCCAAAAGAGAAACCTTAGATTCCAAAGCAATTTATTCTCTCTATTGTGCTTTATCTCCTATTGAATATAAAAAAATTGCTGCTTGTGAATCAGCTAAGGAAATCTGGGATACTCTCCTTGTCACTTATGAAGGAACAGATCGAGCCAAGGAAACTCAAATCAATCTTTTGCTTGGTCAATATGAATCCTTCAAAATGAAGCCTGGAGAATCAATTGCTGATTTGTATGACAGGTTTACTGATATAGTAAATGGTCTTGCTTATTAAGGACAACCAGTTCCGGATGCAATGAAAGTCAACAAACTTCTGAGAGGGCTGACAAATCAGTGGGATAACATCAAAACATCTCTTCGAGAGACACAAAGGATCAAGCCTCTATCAGTGAATGAGTTAATTGGAACTCTTCAATCATATGAGACTGAGAAAAGGAATGAGGAGATTGAATCCAAAGGTAACAAATCAATTGCTTTAAAGACTAACATTGATTCTGATGCAGATTCTGAAGATGAAGACGTTGATGATGAAGAACTAGCTCTCTTTATAAAGAAGTATAAGAAAATGAAGATCAAAGGAAGAAACCTCAGAGGTAAGAAGCCTTTTGAGAAGAAGAAATCTTTCGATGAAACCGAGAGATCGAAAGATGTTATATGCTTTCACTGTAAGAAATGTGGACATATCAAGCCAAATTGTCCACTTCTGAAAAAGAAGACCAAGTTTGAGAAAGCAAAGAAGGCTTTAAAAGCAGAAACCTGGAGTGACACAGAATGTGAAGACAGTGATGAAGATATCTCAAATTTCTGTCTCATGGCTAAGTCAGACTCAGACTAAGATTCAGATTCTGATCCCAAAGTGGAGATTGAGGTAAAACATTCTGACATGTCTATTGAAGTATCAAATTACATTGATGAATTATGCTTAGAATTCAAGACTGCTCTTAAATGCATCTCTTCTTTGAAAAAGGAAAATTCATCACTGAGGCAACAGGATGTTTCTCAAAAAGAAAAAATCGATTTCCTTCAAAAAGAATTTCATCAAGTCAAGGAAACTCGAGATTTTCTTTCCAAAGAAAATGCGGTTTTGAAAAAGCAAGTTTCAGAAATTACTTCCAAGTTTTCAAAAGGTTCAGAAACCTTGAAGCATATCCTTTCTATCCAAATTCCTTACTACAACAAATCTGGTCTCGGATTTGTGAAGGAAAGTGATAGCTTGATTGATTTTCCAAAGGTCAAGGAGAGATTAAAACAAAGACCTCATCGACAAGCTTATAAAAATCATTTCAAAAGGAATTTTGTAAAACCTGTTGGCCGAAGTGCACTCAGGTGCTCAAAATGTGGAGATCCACAACATTTTGAGAATGAATGTCCTAAGGTCTGGAGACCTGTTCGAAGAGATTTTGTTAAGACAGCCTATACTAATCCTCAAGGACCCAAAAAAATTTGGGTACCAAAGAAAACTTGAGATGTTGTGATTTTTGCAGGTTACCACAAAGAGAAAAAGGAAGTGGTACCTAGACAGTGGATGCTCTAGACATATGACAGGAGATCCAAGCATATTCGCTGATCTACACAGTCTGAATGGTGGAAAAGTTTCCTTTGGAGGAAATACCAAAGGAAAAATTGTTGGCAAAGGAACAGTTGAAATTGGAGGACTTACAATCAATGATGTTTCTTTGGTGAAAGGACTCAACTACAATCTGATAAGCATAAGCCAACTATGTGATACAGGTTTCAGAATCAACTTTCAAGAAGATACATACTCAGGGACAAGCAAAGATTCTTCTCAAACATTTACAGGAAGAAGACATGGCAATATCTATCTTCTAGATGTCAATCCAAACTCCACTCATTGCTTGATCTCAATCAAAGAGGATGAAGATCTATGGCACAGAAGATTGGGGCATATCAGTATGAAACAAATCTCAAAGATCTCAAACAAGAAATTGGTTCGAGGTCTACCAGATTTGAAATACAAGAAAACAGAGTTATGCAATGCCTGTACACTAGGAAAGCAAGTAAGGAGCTCTTTCAAGACTATACATCATGTTTCTACTAATCGTGCCTTGCAGCTTCTTCATATGGATCTATTTGGACCAACCAGAACACAGAGTATTGGTGGTAAGAAATATTGTTTAGTCATTGTTGATGACTTCACAAGATTTACTTGGGTGTTCTTCCTTGCTCATAAAAATGAAGCATTTTCATATTTTTCAAAATTTGCAAAAAGAGTTCAGAATGAAAAGGGCTATTCCATTTCCTGCATTAAAACTGATCATGGGGGAGAATTTGAAAATCAAAATTTTTCAGATTTTTGTGAGGAAAATGGCTTTCAACATAATTTTTCTACTCCTTATACACCAGAACAAAATGGTGTTGTGGAGAGGAAAAATCGTTCTTTGCAAGAAATGGCAAGAACTCTGTTGATTGAAAGCAAAATTCCTTTTCATTTCTGGGCAGATGCAGTTTTTACAGCATGTTATATCATTAACAGAGCTTTTCTCAGACCCATTCTTGAGAAAACCCCCTATGAGCTTTACAAAGGTAGAAAGCCCAACATTTCATATTTTCGTGTATTTGGTTGTAAATGCTATATACTGAAAAATCCAAATGACCGCACTGGTAAGTTTGATGAGAAAGCAGATGAAGGATTTTTCCTTGGATATTCTACTTCAAGTAAAGCATACAGAGTCTTCAACAAGAATTCTCAGACTGTTGAAGAATCAATGAATGTAAGATTTGAAGAAAACATTCAGACTCACAGAGATGAATCTGAACCATCTCCCAACACTCAAGATCTATCAGAAGATCATCAACAATCAGTATCAGAAGGAAGAGAAGGAAAAGAAGATACAATATAGACTCAACCAGAAAGTTCGGAGTCTGCAGATTTTCAGAAGGAAAGATTTGACAAAAACTGGAAACATAAATCCAGTCATCCGAAGAACCTCATCATTGGAGAAATAGAAGATGGCATCAAGACAAGATCCAAACACAAAGAGAACATCAGCAACTTGGCATTGATATCAGAAATAGAACCAAAAGAAGTTAGTGAAGCTTTATCAGATGAAAGCTGGATCGATGCTATGCAGGAGGAACTTCAGCAATTCAGAATCAATAAGGTTTGGGAGCTTGTGCCAAGACCCAAAAATTATCCAGTTATTGGAAGAAAATGGGTATTCAGAAATAAACTGGATGACAAAGGGAAAGTTACAAGAAACAAAGCAAGACTGGTTGCAAAAGGCTATTCTCAAGAAGAAGGCAAAGATTATGATGAAACATATGCACCAGTTGCAAGGTTAGAAGCCATTCGGCTATTATTAGCTTATGCTTGTTTCCATAACTTTAAATTGTTTCAGATGGACGTGAAAAGTGCTTTTCTGAATGGATATATCAAAGAAGAAGTATATGTGGAACAACCACCAGGTTTCGAAGAACCTAGAAAGACTGATTATGTCTACAGACTCAAGAAGGCTCTTTACGGTCTGAAACAAGCACCCAGAGCTTGGTACGAAAGGTTAAGTAACTTCCTTCTGCAAAATGGTTTTACCAAAGGTAAGGTTGATACAACTTTATTTGTTAAGAAAAAGGGTAAGGATTTCCTACTTGTTCAAATTTATGTTGATGATATAATCTTTGGATCCTCTAACGAATTGCTTTGCAAGGAATTCTCAAAGAATATGCAGAACGAGTTCGAGACGAGTATGATGGGAGAATTATCATTCTTTCTTGGCCTTCAAGTGAAACAAACCAAAAATGGTACATTCATTTGCCAAGAGAAGTATGCAAAGGAGATTATCAAGAAGTTTGGATTACAGAATTGCAAGAAGACAGACATTCCCATGTCTCATTCATCCAAACTGGACAAAGATGAAAATGGTAAAAAGGTTGATCAGAAGGTATATAGAAGCATGATAGGTTCACTATTGTATCTAATTGCATCTCGACCTGACATTCTTTTTAGTGTCTGTATGTGTGCGAGATTTCAATCAGACCCAAGGGAATCTCATTTTTCTGCAGTAAAGAGAATAATCAAATACATTGGAACATATCCAATGTTAGGTCTTTGGTATTCCAAAGATTCAGATTTTACTCTTACTGGATATTCTGATGCTGATTTAGCTGGATGTAAAGTGGACAGGAAAAGTACTTCAGGTACATGTCAACTGCTTAGGAATATGTTGGTATCCTGGTACTCAAAGAAGCAGAATACAATTGCACTTTCTACAACAGAAGCAGAATATGTAGCATTGGGAAGTTGCTGTGCACAGATTCTGTGGATGAAGCAGCAATTACAAGACTTTGATATTGAAGAATCAAGTGTTGCAATCAAATGTGACAACACAAGTGCAATCAATTTGACAAAGAACCCAATTCTTCATTCTCGAGCTAAGCATATTGAAATCAAGCATCACTTTATTCGAGATCATGTTCAAAATGGTGATGTAAATATTCAATTTATTGATTCTAAGAATCAATTAGCTGATATATTTACAAAACCTCTTGATAAATCTTCATTTGAATTCATAAGAGACAAACTGTGCATTATTTATCCATTTTCTTGAAGTGTTTGATAGACAGGAATTTTTCAGACTCAAGTATTCTCAGTCTGAACATTTTTCAGACTCACAAAAGAAAGGTACGTTCCTTATTCAAATTTTGGCGGGTATATTTTTGGAATGTTTGACAGGATATTTTTATAATCGTTATTTTTGGAAGCAAATCAGGTATGTATTCTAATTTATCTGATAAATTGTGCTTAATATATTGTTATGATATCATCTTGTTTGGTTAAGCTTCAAAGACTATATTTTCTTTCTACTTGCTTAGGATATCTTTTTATTTTCTAAAAGTAACTTTTCTTTCCAAAAATTATCCACCTCCTTTTTAAACCCGTCCTTCTCTTTTCAAAACCCTATCAGTACGATCTTTCTCTCTCAAAACCCTTCCGATATTCAGAGACTCTCCTCTTCTTCATCCAAAGATCGAAACTTTCGTCTCCAAAGGTGATCATAATGCCGGTCAAGATGGTGGTCCATAGAAGATCTTCTCGTATTCTTAATCAAGACTCAAAATCCACCGCACCGCCGGAATATTTGGAAGTTTCAGACTCAGAATCCGATCATCCTGCAGACCCTTCTGAAGCGTCAACACCTCAGCGATCGTCTCCTCCAAAATCATCTGGTAAAACTGATTTTCGGTTCAAAAGCATTAAACGTGTGTGGGAACACTATCAAAGGTTGAAACGGTTCAATGCCTCTGAGTCGGCTCTTCGTGCTTGTCTCAAAGACAACGATCTTCGTTCTGAAACTCACCTTGTGAAAACCTATTCTGATTACTGCACTAAATCTGGACAAGTTCCAACCCGTTCTACCCCACAAGATACTTCCTCCAGAAAGGGCAAAGAAAAGGTTGGAGAAGCTTCAACTCCTTCTGAAAAGAAATCGGTCCATGTAAGCCCTAAATCCACTAGTGCTTCAAAATTTGTTGTTCCTGATGATGATGCACGATTTTTTGAGACTTTTGAGATAAAGGTGGGAATAGCATCTGGTTTGCCTGGAACCGGAAGCTTGTTCAGAAGCACTGCGCATCATATGTGCTACAAGGTGTTACTTGCTAGAGGAGTAATGAACAATAGAACTGTGGATTTCGAATACCTGGAGAAGGCTGGTATTTCTGTACAGCACCTGTTTGAGAAGTTAGGGATTTATGAATTTTGTCTTCAATCTGCCAATACTTATGCTGAATTAACTGCCTACTTCTATTCCAATCTTTCAATTCTGTCACCAAATTGGATACAGTTTACTGTTGGTGACAAGAAGGTTGATTTAAAGGCACATGAGTTGGCAAGGATAATTGGAGCCACACACTCCAATTTTACTCCATTGGCAGTAAATCTTGAAGAGGCTTCTCAGGTAGCTTCTGAAAATCCGAATTTTGCTCAAGGATCAAAGCGACATCTCTCCTATTCTGACTTATCCAAACGATCTGTGATCTTACATAAGATCATAATAAACTGTTTGAAGCCTAAGGATGCCTCAAAAACTGATCTATCAAAATCAGAGATCAAGCTCATCTGGGCTATCTTGACAGGTCAATCCTTTTCTCTCCCTCACCTCATCATATTCCATATGTACAGAGCATTACAGAAGGATAAGGGTCATTTGCCATATGGAGCTTTAATCTCTCGAATCTTCATGTTTCTAAATCTATCTATTCCTGGTGAGTTGCAAGAAACTATGCTTCCTCGTATGTTTGTTGGAGAACGAATGCTCTCCAAAATGAAGAAATTTGAAGATATGAGGGAAAGAGTAAAAGGAAAAGAGGCTGAAAAGTCAGAGGCAAAATCTGTTGGCAAGAAAGTTCAGAAAGAAAAGGAGCAAAGAAAAAGAACAAGTTCAGCCAACAAACAGCCTGATTCTCCTACCCCAATAAAAGTGTACAGCAAAAAGCGTAAAATTCTTCTGCAAGATGAAAATGATGAAGCAGAAGCTGAACACTTTGAAACAGGAGGCTCAGAACATGTTCCTGAACCAGATCCCAAGGTTTCAGAATCAATTCATGCAGAACATGCTTCTGAAGATCCATCACCTGTTCAGGGGGAGATTCCACCAGAATCAGCAACAGAGTACAATCAGTCTGAGGAAGATCATGTCCAAGGTCAGCCATCCGAAAATCAGAACATCCTCTCTATTCTGCTTGAGATTAAAGACAAGCAAGCTGCTCTAGAACAACATCTGCAGCATCTACAGAACATTGTTGAGGAAAACACCAAGGCTCAACAACTACAGGCAGCAGCAGATAAAGCAGCATTAGAGGAAGCCATTACTATGTGCTCATCCAACATGGATAAGGCCATCAGTCAATGCAGTTCAAAGATTGAGGAGGTTGTCTCAATATTAGAAAATTTTCAACTGATTCGTACTCCTAAAAAATAGCCTGTTTTTCAACATTTCTCTCCATATTTTTCTTTCAATTGGTCTGTAATATATCTCATACTTATTGTTAGACTGGTTGATTAGTTAAATCTCAGTACCTTATTATCTCTATTATTATCTTTTTTGCTGATGACAAAAAGGGGGAGAAATTATGTGAAATTATGTGCAGATTTGCAGGTTATATTCAAAGGAAGAAAGACACAGATATCAACAGAGTTTGCTCTTTCAATCTGTGTTTCATGAGCTTAATATGTTTATTCATTTTCAAAATAATTCAAACTGCAAGAAAGTTTTGTCACCATCAAAAAGGGGGAGATTGTTGAGGAAAACTCCTATTGATTTTGAAGATGACAAAACCTTCTATGTTATTGTAAATCTGATACTTATTCTGAACAATTTTATTTCTGGAAGCTCAGAAGAAAGTTATTCAGACTTTACAAACTGTCAAGTATGTTTTTGAAGACCCACATAATCGAAGTTCTGAGATTCAGACGCAGAAGTTATTCAAATGCAGAAGCAGAAGTTATTCAGATGCAGATGCAGATGAAGAAATTATTCAGACGCAGAAATTCTTCAGACGCAGACGCAGAAGTTCTTCTGATACAGACGCAGAATTCAGAACATATCACAACAGCTAGTGATCTGGCATGGATTTCACAGAAGGAATGTTCTGATTGTCTCAATCTTAATCAAATTGATTGACAATCAAACATCACGACAGGAATGCATTACAACGGACATATCTCTACTTATGGAAACCAAGATTCTGATTGTATGGGCGACCAGAATCAGCGGGATTCAGAATCTGTTATCCAACGGCTACTCAATCCTTTCTATACAAATCTGTCCAATGTGAAGATTTGAAGATGATCCTTTAAAAGCTGTCCAACGGCTAGTTTGGAAGTAGAGGAGTATTTAAGGAGATCAACGAGCAGCAGAAGGTAGTACAGAATCAAGAATCATCAAGTCCAAAGTCTGAGTATACTCCAAACATTTCTCTTGTCGTTCTGAGCAAAACATTAAGATCTTGAGGGACACTTTGTAAGAGTGATTGTGTGAGATAGAGAGTCCTATCATACACAAGAGTGTTAACTCTCAGAAGTTGTAATTCCTCTTGATTACATAGTGAAATCCAGCCGGTAGGCTGTAAGCGTGGGAGAGTGGACGTAGGCTTGCTATAAGCCGAACCACTATAAACTTGTGTGCAGATTCTCTATCCCTTATCTCTTACTTTACATTTTGCACATCAAGAGCACCGTTTATATAATCTGTATTGAATCTGAATTTTATTCAGACTCTTCTGTGATTTATTTTGTTTCTGAATAAATTATTAAAATTTTTTTAGATCACCTATTCACCCCCCTCTAGGTGATCCTTGCTAGCTACATCAGTTCCAAGTTTCATGCAGGTTCTACCTGGAACTTGGAACCTACTCATGGGAACATGTTTCTTATTTTTTGGAATTTGAAATTTACTTTACATACCTTGGAATTTGGAACTTAGAACCTGTCACAGGTTCCAAGGACGATTCCAGGATCTACGTAGGTTCCACTTGTATTATTAATTGAATAATTGCAGTGAATCATCACATTTAATGATCACCAATTGCTGCTATGATCTACTGACCACAACTTATATTTAGACACACGAAAAATATAAAACATTAATGTTGACACCTATTTTTGATTTGCCCAAAATAATTATACAAAAATTTAGGGGTTAATGTCCTTAATTCCTAAACCAAAAAAAATATATTATTATTATTTAGTTTATAATAGCATTGCATGTAGACATAGGTGCATTTTGCAATATTAGAATATAAAATTTAAAATTTCAAAAAAAAAAATTCGGAATGGGCCGAGTCGACCCGGCCCTCTTTTTTTTTCCTCCCCCGCACGGGCCCAGGCCCTTTTTCCTTTTCCTTTCCCCTCCATGCGCGGGCCCGGCCGCTCTCTTTCCCTCTTTTTTTTCCTCTCGCGCGGCCTAGCCCGCTTCTCTTTTCCCTTCTCATTTCCCCGCGCGGCTGGGCCTGGCCCGACCCGGCCCTTCTCCTTCCTTCTTCTCCTGCGCCGGTCGCTTTCTTCTCCCCTGTTTTCCCCTGTTCGCGACGGCAGCGTGACGCACGGCGGCGCTGCTCCTCGCCGTCGCTATCCGGCCAGAGGAAGGTCAGATGAGCACGCCGACGGGACTGGCATTAATTGCCAGTCCCGTCCTCCCCGTTTCCCCGGCTCCCTTATCCTCTCCTCCTTCCTCTCTGCGTTTGTTTTGAACCGCCCCCCCTGCTCTGCTCTGCACCGGCCTGCAATGGCCACGAAAGTCATGGGGTGGCGTAGGCCGGTGCAGGCCGTCGTCACGCCGACGCAGAGGGGCAGAGAAGACGCGTCGTCGCCGGCTATAAAAGCCAAAGAGAGAGAGAGAGAGGCCCCGGTCGGCCATTTTTCGGAAAGAATAGAGAGAGAGAGAACAGAGAGAGAAGAGAGAGAATAGGGAGAGAGAGAGAGAGCAAACCGAGAGCTCGCCGGAGCAAGAAGGAGAACCAGCAGCGTCGCCGTCGCCCACGGAGCAGCCGGAGACCCCCCAGAACGCGTCGTCGACCGGTGAGTCTCTCCCGGCCGAGAACCGCCTCTGTTTTCCCCTGTTTTCCGGCGTCGTTGGGCCGGGACTCGCGCCGGCCATTTCGCGCGAATCCCGGCCCATACCGACGTCGGTCCCGGTCCCTGCTCACCGTTGGAGGCGAACCAAGGCCGTCGGAGCCGACCGAGTCGCCGGAGGAGGCCGAGATCCCTTGATTTTTACCGCGCACGCCACCTGCTCGATGAAATGCCTCAAAGAGGCTACTTTGTTTTTGGCCGCCGGTCGGCGAACGGGTGATCGGACGGCAGGCCTCGTGGTCGGAGAAGGTAAGTTGAGGCGAAACCGAGGCCATAGGTGGCCTGGGTCGGCCGGCGAGACGCTGGATCTCGCCGGCCGAGGCTCCCGCGCGTTCACACACGCGGGAACCGCCCCTGGACCGGTCTAACCGGTCTGCAGGTCGAATAGGGCCGGTTCGACCCGGTCGGACCGGCCCTATTTTGTCCTTATCCATCGGATCGGGCCCCAACCGGGCTTGATTCGGTCCAGACCCGGGTCGACCCTTTGATCCGGGTCGGATCCGGAAATCTGACCTGGTCAACGCATTGGGTCTGGTCCGTTGACCCCGGTCGGATCCGCCGACCTGACCCGGTTACAATATTATATTATTTTCTTTATTTATTTTATTTTATTTTTTGAAAAATAAAATAAAATTTTAAAAAAAAATTAATTTTTTTTCTTTTCTGTATTATTTTTTTTTCCGAAAAAAAAATCAAAAAAAATTTTTATAAAAAGTTTTTTTTTATTATTATGTGATATATTTGTTATGGTATTATTATGCAAGTTTTTGTCTTGTTTAAATTAGACAAGCCTGGTATTGCGCGGTAGTATTTTGCATTTTAATTTTATTATCGTTGTGTTATTATGCATGTTTTTAATACAATTGCATGAATTGTTGTGTTTTTGAATGTCATCTGACTTAGTTAAGGTTAGAACCTTAGGCTGCCTATCTATCCTGACTGCTGATCGTTTCTGATTATGCACTCGCTTGATCACCTCACATGTTAGGAGAAAGGTCCTAAAATCAATCTAAATTGCCTGATAAATGTTTTCAAAAAACGAACAGGATAAAATGGTACCGAAAGGGCATTAGTTATCCAACTAGCGTAACTAAGTCCTCGAATTCAGTTAATCTCTGATTTGTAGGAATAGGGTGATTCTCCCATCACCCTATTTGGGTTTCTAATCGACCCACCCCAAATCGATTAGTGGTGACTCCTCGATATAAACCACTTGCATGTTAAAAACTTAAACCCTAAGTCGCGATATGGTATGGGCTTGGGAGAGCCCGAGTTAAGTCCTGAATCTAGACTTAGCATGTACCAGGCGAGCTCCCCCTCTTTTTGCATGTTCGATAAAGAAAGGGAGCTCGGGAGTTCGGTCGCGACAATTAACAAGTCATAAAATGAAAGCTCAAATTAGTGGTTCCAGATTATACACTAATTATCTAACATAATTGAATACCCTAGGATCACGCGAAGACATAGACCAAGAAAAAACACAAAAAATAAGATTTTAGGTTTCAGGTTTCACCTACCTAGAACCTAGAACCTATTGTTGAAACAGATACAAACCTGGAACCTACCCTGCATACCTTGGAACCTGGAACCTACATGTTTCCACTGATCATGTTCTCAAATTTCAAGTTCTACCTCGAAATCATGCTCACCCTTATTGTTTAGTCCCGTAAGTCATTGCCTAACTCGTGTTCGGAGAATGTATTCATCGCAGCTAACGACTTCAAGCTCTAGGGATCACCTTGCACAGCACACCTCAAACTCGCATACATATACTTACATCCGAAAAATATGCTCCTCCGACAATTCTCTCTTTTTGTCAATTCAGTTCTTGAAAATCCGTCTATATCCGTTGATTCAAATGCTTATTTCTTCGCACCAACTGCATTATCTATGACGTAGCTTACAAGGATCACCCAGAGGGGGGTGAATATGTGATCTAAAACTTTTGATCAATTTTTTAAAGCGAAAACAAATGATCAAGATTAAAGTCTGAAAGACATTTAGATTCTGAGCAGACTTTATAGACAATGTGCTAGCGTGTAGTACAAAAGATAGAATAAGAGTTTAGGGATAGAGAAACTGCACATAAGAAATTATAGTGGTTTGGCTTAGATTAAGCCTACGTCCACTCTCCCGCACTGATAGCTTATCGGCTGAATTTCACTTTGTGATAAAAAAAGATTACAAGTTCTAAGTGATATCACTCGGTGAATGATAGAACTCTATATCTCACACAATCACTCTTACAAAATATCTTTCAGGATCTCAGTGTTTTGCTCGGGAAAGACAAGTAGTAGAATCGGAGTATGGTCAGACTTTAGACTTGTTGATTCTTGATTTCGTTCGGTACCTTCTGCTCCTCGTTAATTTCCTTTTATACTCCTCTACTTCCAAACTAACCGTTGGACAGTCTTCAGAGGATCATTTTCCAATCTTCACCTTGGATAGATTTGTATAAAATTGATTGAGTAGCCATTGGTTGACAAAATCTGAATCCCCCTGAATCTGGTTGCTCATACAATTAGAATCTTGGTTTTCATAAGTAGAGCTTTATCCGTTGTGATATATATTTTCCATAATGTTTGATTGTCAATAAATTATAGCCTTAGATTGAGTCAATCAAAACTTTCCTTCTGTGAAATCTACACCAGATCACTAGCCTTTATGTTTCATTCTGAATAATTTCTGAGTCTGAATAACTTTTGGTTCTTGCTTTACATTCAGAACTTAAGTCAGTGTAGGTCTTCAGTAAGGTCTGAACTTTTCATAAGTAAGGTCTGAAGCTTTTTGTCTACTTAAAATAAAGTCTAAGTGACTTTTATGGTAGAGTCTGAACTTCTCATTCTGAATTCCGTAAAATCTGAAGTTTTCCTTCTTAACCTCGTAAAGTCTGAGGTCTTTTAGAAAGTTTAGTTCTCTCAAAGTATTAAAGTTGCCACTTCCAGAATACATCTACCTGAATCAAAATACTTTAAAGTACATGTTAGATTTACAAGATTAACATGGATAGTTTTATCAACATCAAAATCTATAAGGAGGTTTCCTCAACAATCTACACCAATATCACAAGCATATATCATGGCGTTTTCATCTACATTATGAATTATGGAAAGTATATGCACGTAGAGAAATGCTATATGTATTAAGAAAGCGTATTAAATCTCGTTCTCTAAATGACACGGTAAATGATATTGAGGACGCCTTAATCTTTAAATTACCGATCAAAAGATGCCGTATGTAATGTCACATTATATAGCGGAGAACTTTTACGAAATACGACACACCTAGCATTGCTTATATATATAAATATATACATATATATTACTTCTTTCTAGGAAGATCTAACTCCATAAAGTAAGTTTGCTACATATTTGTGTTTTCTTCTAGTACCATACTGAAGGAAAATTACCAAAACAGTCCTAAACCTATTGCAATTGTGCCAATTCGGTCCTAAACCTTTTTTTTTGTGCCAATTCAGTCCAAAATCTTTTGCATTTGTGTCAATTCAGTCCATTCGGCCAATGTTGGCCGATCGGCGCTGACGTGGATGCCGGCCGATGTTGACATGACAAATTTTAAATATTATTTTTTATATTTTCATATTCTTTTATTAATTTTTTTATTTTATTTTTCCTTTCCTTTTTTTTTTCCTTCATCTTCATCTTCAATCTCTGGCCGGCGAGGTCAGCCCAGCCGACATTGGGCGAGGCCAACCTCACCGTTGCTGGGTGAGGCCGACCTCGACAGTCGCCGGCGAGTTCGAGCCTCGCCGTCGCTGGGGAGGCTCGGCCCCGCCAGCAACTGGCGAGGTCGGCCGTTGCTGGCGAGGCCGACCTCGCCAGTTGCCGGTGAGTTCCAGTGTCAAGCCCCGAACCCCAACGGTCTCGCGACACCCCTTCAACGGTCGTATTGAACGCGACGTCCCAGAACGCGTCGCCTACCCAAACGAACTACGCAAGCGGAAGCGAAATAAAACAACCCAGACAACTAACATGATGACAAAAGGATAGCACGAAACAATAATTGCATAACGTTATAAAGCAGTCACTATTACAAAACGATAACCCAGGCTACCAACTTCAAACCACAATTTTCAAAAGGGAGCGGTGGTTGACAAGCTTATCTCCTCTACAAAAAGGTACTCAAAAGACAGGGTAATTTGATCTATCCTTCAATCCCTGTGGTACTCTGGCGGCATCTCCGAATCGATCACGGTCGCGGATCTGAAAGTGGTTATATAATAACCGTGAGAACGAGTCTCAATAAGCATCACCCTAAACCCCACCTAGGCCAATGCGTACCCAGACAAGTCTCAACATGCAATCTAACCGATAACATATATATAATTCACATCAATGGACTTACCTCGCCATCCAATCACATGCCCCCACTGCACATTAGTCAAATCATGATAATGAAATAATATTCCGATAATATAACATAATCATTCGAGCGCCATCTATACTCGCACCCAACCAATCCAACCAAACATCAACACATACCATCAATCAATCCAATCAAATATCCACACGTACCATCAATCAATCCAATCAAATATCCACACCACATACTTTCAGCCAATCCAACCAATCACATTTCGCACACGTGCCCAACCAACCATCTCACGACCAGCGCCACTGCGCCTCAGGTCCATTCTCACAGCCTGTGCCAATGCACCTCAGGCTCAGCCCTCCGATCAATTCGGGCTCTGCCCTTCACTGGACATCTCGCACTTTCTCACGATCCGCATAAACACGCCTCAGGTCTGACTTTCCTTTCACGGACCACCGTCAACACGTCTCAAGTCCGTTCTCACAAGCACACAAGCCACACAATTCAATCAATTCCAATGGCCGCCGTCAACACGTCCCAATGCACTTCAGGCTCAGCCCTCCGATCAATTCGGGCTCTGTCCCTCACTGGACATCTCGCACTTTCTCACGAACCGCGTAAACACGCCTCAGGTTTGACTTTCCTTTCACGGACCACCGTTAACACGTCTCAAGTCCGTTCTCACAAGCACACAAGCCACACAATTCAATCAATTCCAATGGCCGCCGTCAACACGTCCCAAGCCAAACTTTCCTTTCACGGACCACCGTCAACACGTCTCAAGTCCGTTCTCACAAGCACACAAGCCACACAATTCAATCAATTCCAATGGCCGCCGTCAACACGTCCCAAGCTAAATTTTCGTTTCACGGACCACCGTCAACACGTCTCAAGTCCGTAGCCCTCCGATCAATCCGGGCTCAATTCTAATGATCGACGTAAACACGTCCCGGTCCAACACACCTTTAACGGGCCACCGTCAACACGTCTCAAGCCCGCATCCATTTGGCACATCGGCTATTCATGCCTTCACACGGACCGCCGTCAACACGTCCCAAGTCCGTAGCCCTCCGATCAATCTGGGCTTATAATCGACAGGCATACACACGCCATTCAATTCAATTAATTTCACGCCAATTGCACCAAGTGATCCACATTCACAACTCAATTCAATTCACGACACGCCACACCAACCCACAAACTCGACATTCAATCAGCCACATTCAAACATCAAATTCATCCACAAATGCCACGATAACACCGAATAATTCTCGAGAGAGAGAAAAACCGAGAATATACAAAATCGGGTCCAAACTGGGCAGTTGCGCAGTGATAGAAATCCATTTGAAATAAATAGTAAATAAACTTCAAAAATTCTGAAATTTGGATATGTTGCATAAAACATCTTGATAAACATTTTCTGTGAAGAACTTGAAACCCAGTTACAACTGTAAACACCTCTTTTTGTCACTTAAAGTCAGACGAAAATCAACCCGTCCGGTCAGGCCGCCTGACCATAAAAATGCATCTCATCCAGTACACAAATCACTTTGGAAAGCCTTGAAATTTTTATATGTCATAACCACAAATGTCCTCAACAAGTTTTGTGAAGGAAGTATTTTGAAAATGGGTCTGGAAAAATTTATAAAAATTCGAACAGACCCGAAGGTCGGGTGAACAGTAAATCGGGCAGTTTTGTGACGGTCTGAAAACTGACTTCCAAATGGCCCCAAACAACTTCTAAAAATTCTGAATTTAAAGTATGTTATACTTAAAGATGTTGGGAACAAATTCCATGAAGAACACTTCCTCAGATTCGGCCCAAAATGATCACAAAAAAAAATAACAATGCGCAGAGGTACAGTAACAACCAGAAATCCGAGAATCATTAAACTTGCACCATTAAGCAAATCAAGCTTATACAACTACTAAACCAACTATCCGCAGCCCCTAACCCATCCCTAGACATGCCATTAGTAGCCCACTAGCCTAACCAAGGATTAGGAAGTCACTTATCAAGGGTTTAAGCAAGAAAACCGGTGAACAGGCAAACTGAGCTCCGGCGGTGAACAGGGCTGGACGGGAATCTCCGGCGACCGGCGACCAGGCTGGGATGGTTGGAACGAACACAAGATGGTGGTGGTCGGGGTACCAGGAGTGAGGCCTAAAGAGAGAGAGAAAGAGGGGAAAATGGGTGTTTTCCAGTTGGTTTCTGGGCTAGTTCAGGCTTTTGTGAACAGTGCGCACTCCGGCGGCCGGACGGGTGGGTGGCCGGCGATTCAGGCGACGAGTCCGGTGGCGTCTGAACCGGAGAAGCAAGGTGGAGGTGATGGTGCTTGGAGCTTCGGCCGATTCCAAGGAGGGAGAGAGAGAGAGCTCCGGGAATAAGAAGAGAGAGAAAGAGCAAGTCAACCCACTCAAGTGCAATCCAAGGGTCCAAAATTGATCTTGGTGAGCAAGCCAAGATCTAAGGGCCACGAAAATTCCTAGTTTTCAATTAAAGAAAAAGATTAGAAGACACTAATTCAAATAAACACTGAGGGAGGTATACTGGTCTAAATCCGCACCCAGTCCAAATTTCATTTTCTGACAAACCCGGGCAATCTCGAGGCTGGCCACATTAATATCGACACCGTCCAATTAAATTCGTCCCGAAACTCCGAGAAATTCGACACCAAAGTTTGGGCTCTAAATAACGGCCAAATTCGATCGAGTGCGATTCTAGCGAAATCTCAATTTTAAAAATAATAACCGGGAGTGATCAGTTCCCGGACGAGATTTTTACTATAAGCACACTGACGAATTACACGTTTTATAAATCCCAAAAATGGGCCGAAATTCGGAATGTCACATCCAGCCTCGCCAGATTTGACGAGGGGTCGTCCTCGCCGTCGCTCTGACGAGGGCTCGAACTCGCCGGCGCTGGCGAGATCGGCCTTGCTTAGCAACGGCGAGGTTGAACCTCGCCAGTTGCCGGCGGGGCTGAGCCTCGCTAGTGTCGCCAGTGACAGCGAGGACGACCCCTCACCATATCTGGTAAGGCTTGAACTCGCCGGCAACTGGCAAGGTCGGCCTCGCCCAGCAACAGCGAGGTCGAACCTCGCCAGGGGCGGGCGAGGCCAACCTCACTAGATTTGGTGAGGCTCAAACTCGTCGGCAACTAGCGACGTCGGCCTTACCCAGCAACGACGAGGTCGGCCTCGGACCGGCGACTGGCCAAAGGTTGAAGATGAAAATGAAGGAAAAGAAAAGAAAAGAAAAAAGAAAAATTAATAAAAAAAAATTCGAAAAATAAAAAATAATATTAAAAAATTACCACGTCAGTGTCGGCAGGCCGGCCGGCGTTCATGTTAGTGCCGGCCAGCCAAAATTGGCCGAATGGACTGAATTGGCATAAATACAAAAGGTTTAGGACTGAATTGACATAATTGCAATAGGTTTAAAACTGTTTTGGTAATTTTCCCCCCGTACAAATGGATACTACATAGATTCGACATTTGGAAGAGACCAGCTGATTAGAAAGCATTGCAACTGTTTCTCGAATAATGGAAAATCAGGCATTTATGTGATTCCCACTTGAGCAAGGGGCACTTGTGGAGTTTTCATCTCCTTCGATGCAATATCGATGCTGGAGTTTCGCAATCAACATGACTTCATTCTTTAATTTCCTCAAGTCCTGTCAAGAGCCCCTCAATAGCCTCTTCATTACAATTTCCCGTTCTCCTAGAAAAATAGTCCGCAACAAACTGAAGAAACAGAGAACTTCATCAAGAGCCCCAGATGGCAGAAGAAGAAACCATTTTATTTAGAGAAATGTTTATATGACTGTCATTAATCTACCGTGAGAATAATAACCTGTTTTGGGCCATAAAAAAATAAATAACAAATAATTAAAAATTATTGTGGGTCTACTTCTTCAAGAATTTGTGATTGTAACTCACAACATGCTGTTATTTTAATAATAGCTCAAAGAGTGTCATGCTCCTTTTATTTACCTTGTATATAAGCCCAAACCCGCCTCTTCCAAGTTTGTTCTCATCCGAAAAGTTATTCATCTCTTGTTGAATAGTTTCCAAATCAAAGAATGGCACATCTATGCCTTTCTTATCATCGTCCTCGAATTGGGGTGACTCCATTCACTTTTTCATCCGTTCCTTCTTGTCGTATAGACGAAATTCAGGATTTTCCTGGGCGCTTTCCCTGCTGCCTGAAGTGCCAGCTCCAATTACTAATTGTTTGTTGTCTTATTATCGTATTTCTAATCATGATAGATAAAAAGTGTGTATGTGATTAGTCATTACCTTGTGCAATAGCAAGCCACCTTTTTATGTAAAATAAGGCACCCACAGGGAGGAGGAAAATTGCGACACCGATGGGAACAACTTCCCTAGTGCGAAAAATGAATAAATTAACGTGGCTTCCAATAGGAAAAGGCAATGCCTTGACTTCTTTCTCTTCATTTTTTCCACATGGAGAACTCTCATTTCCTACTCCTCACCCCCACCTCTCCCCTCTCCATTTTGTCCATTCAATTTTAACTGATCCCAATCATGTCCCAATCATTAATGCTTGATCGATGGATACTATTCATGGTTCAATGATTTTTTCTTTTCCGATAATTCGATTTGTTATTTGCATAGGACCTTTTTAATTCATTTTGTTTGAGACCTTCGAATCACCACATTTATTTATCGAACTCACCCCAAAATCATAACCATGTGTGTTGCCGTTAATGAAAGATGCACGTGCATCGCACGTGAGATGCACGAGAAAGTACATTAAACAAATTAAAATTTTAGGGACAATATTACATATTAAACTAAAGTTGAAGAACCATTTGTGTCCTTTTTCCTTTACTGTGACAAGTGATGTAAATGGAAACCACGTGAAATGTGAATCAACATAAATGAATTAATCGATGTGGCTTTCGATAGGAAAAGGCAATGAGAACTCTTATTCTTACTCCTCACCTCCATCTTTATTGACATCTAAATTTTTTACGACCCATTTTGTTGTTTATTACATAGAAAATTAAGGATTGACCGTGGTAAGAGCCCGTGTTACGTTGCCTGTTAATAATGTCCAGTATGACAACACCAAAGCTATAAACATCGGACTTGACTTAGAAAAATCCATTTAAACCATACTCCGGAGACATGTATCCACTGCATTAGAGCATAATAAGATAATTAAACTATAGTCAAAATGTTAAATTTTCACTGCCGATATTAGAAGTTGATAATGCGGTGACTCCTCGTGTATAGTCGAACAAATTCCTTATCCAGATGATATAAATGGTATGCCCATCTATGAAAACTTACTATGTTCTGACTACCCTTTATGTGCTTGCGTAAATTTGTTTTGCCTCAAATATCCAAAGTCGGAAATTTTGGGAGTCATCTCTTCATAATGTAAAATTTTGCTCATTTTAAGATCTCTATGAATGATTCGCAGCTTAGTATCTTGGTGATGATAGAGCATTCCTCGGGCAATTCCTAAGATAATATCAATGCGAATACGGACATGAAATAAGGTGCTTACCAAATATGAAGGAATCTATGCTTTTGTTGGCCATGTATTCATATAGTAACATCTTTTCATCTCCTTCGACGCAATATCCTACTAATCTGACGAGATTTCAATGCTGGAGTTTCGCAATCAACATGACTTCTTTCTTAAATTCCCCAAACCCTATCATGAGCACCTCAATAGCCTCTTCATTTTAATTTCCTGTCCTAGAAAAATAGCTTGAAGCAAACTCAAGAAACAAAGAACTTCATCAAGAGCCCCAAATGGTAGAAGAAGAAACCATTTTATTTACCTTGTATACAAGTGCGAACCCGCCTCTTCCAAGTTTGTTCTCATCAGAGAAGTTATTGTCACTTTTTGAATAGTGTTTCCAAATCAAAGAATGGCACTTCTATGCCTTTCTTATCATCCTCCTCGAACCGAGGTGACTCCATCCACTTTTTCATCCTTTCCTTCATGTCATATAGACGAAATTGAGGATTTTCCTAGGCACTTTCCTTGCTACCAGCTCCAATTATTAGTTGTTTGCTATCTTATTATCGTATTTCTAATCATGAAGGATAAAAAGTGTGTATGTGAGCAGTCATTACCTTGTGCAATACCAAGTGACCTTATCATGTAAAATAAGGCACCCACAAGAAGGAGATTTGCAACACCCGTCGGAACAACTTTTCCGGTGCGAAAAATGAATTAATGGATGTGGCTTCCAACAGGAAAAGGCAACGCCTTGACTTTCTTTCTCTTCATTTTTTCCCCATGGAGAGCTCTCATTTTCTACTCCTCACCCCCACCTCTCACCTCTCCCCTCTCCATTTTGTCCGTTCAATTTTAACTGATCCCAATCATGTCCTAATCATTAATGCTCGATCCACGGGTACTATTCATGGTTGAATCATTTTTTCTTTTCCGACAACAAATTATTAATTTTCGATTTATTGTTTGCGTAGGACCTTTTTAATTCTTTTTGCTTCAGACATTCGAATCACCACATTTATTTATCGGACTCACCCCAAAAACATAGCCATGTGTGTTGCCGTTAATGAAAGATGCACATGCATCCCATGTGAGTTGCACGAGGAAGCACATTAAACAAATTAAAATTTTATGAATTATATTGCATATTTATCTAAAGTTGAAGGATCATTTGTATCATTTTTTCTTTAACGCATGACAGTGATGTAATTGGGGACCCACGTCAAATGTGAATCAACATAAATGAATGAATAGATGTGGCTTTCGATAGGAAAAGGCAAAGCCTTGATTTTCTTTCTCTTATTCTTTTTTCCCCTAGTGAGAGCTCTCATTTTTACACCTCACCTCCACCTCTATTGACACCTAAATTTTTGATGACCCATTTTGGCGATTATTGCATAGAAAATTAGGATTGACCTTGGTAAGAGCCCGTGTTACGTTGCCCGCTAACAATGTCCAGTACAACAACACCAAAGCTATAAACATTGGACCTGACTGAGAAAAATCTATTTAAACCATACTCCGGAGACATGTATCCATTGCATTAGAGCATAATAAGATAATTAAGTCATAGTCAAAACATTAAATTTTCACTGTCGATTTTAGAAGGTGATAATGCGGTGACTCCTTGTGTATAGTCAAACAAATTCTTTATCCATATGATATAAATGGTATGTGCATCTATGAAAACTTACTATGTTCCAACCACCCTTTACGTGCTTGCGTCAATTTGTTTTGCCTCAAATATCCGTGCCAAACCAAAGTTGAAAATTTTGGGAGCCATCTCCTCATCAAGCAAAACGTTGCTCATTTTGAGATCTCTGTGAATGATTCATAGCCCATAATCTTGGTGATGATAGAGCATTTCTTGGGCAATTCCCAAGATAATCTCAATGCGCATCCTCCAGGTCAGTAACAAACACCTTGTTCGATCTAGCAAGGTTTTAATTTTTATTTGTAGACAAAGCCTTTTAATCTAACTAGATTAACTTAGAGTCTTGAGGTGCTACATCTTACAGCTATGCGTGGAAGCATTTAAGGGAATAGGGACATGAAATAAGGTGCTTACCAAATATGGAGGAATCTAAGCTTTTGTTGGCCATGTATTCATATAGTAACATCTCTTCATCTCCTTCGATGCAATATCCTGTTAATCTAATGAGATTTCGATGCTGGAATTTCGCAATTAACATGACTTCGTCCTTAAATTCCCCTAAGCCCTGTCATGAGCGCCTCAATAGCCTCTTCACTGCAATTTCCTGTCCTCCTAGAAAAATAGCCTGAGCAAACTCAAGAAACAAAGAACTTCATCAAGAGCCCTAGATGGTAGAAGAAGAAATCATTTTATTTACCTTGTATACAAGCCTGAAGCTGCCTCTTCCAATGTCATCCGAGAAGTTTATTCATCACTTGTTGAATAGTTTCCAAATCAAATAATAGCATGCCTATGCCTTTCTTATCGTCCTCATCGAACCGGGGTGACTCCATCCACTTTTTCATCGGTCTATTCATGTTATATAGACGAAATTCAGGATTTTCCCTATTCTGGTCGGCGTGTGTAATGCATTTTGGGTTGGGTCAGCTAGTCCAAGTCAATAGGAGATAGTGAATAATGTAACTTCTTGCAACTAATGATAAGATTAAGAAATTATTTACTTATTTGAATTCAAATGTTGTAACTGTCAATAGTGGGTTATAAAAACCCATGTCCTACCTTTTGTAAAAGATCCCCATCAAAAAACGAAAATGTCATTATTTAATTCCGCAATTATCGCAGCACCATCGCCCACTTCTTGTCCAAAACAACAAAAACCCCACAACACCGATTCAATCGATCCATCCAAGTCCTAAAAGATATTCGTTGGCAAAAGATACAACTCCGTAAATTGCAATAAGACCAGGACCCAAAAAGATACAATCATAGCCCACCACCAGTTCCTGCATCCGCTAATATGGGTGTATGTCGGGTCGTAGTGTAGAAGAGTTTACATGTGACATGACACGAAACTGCAGCTACGAGTTGTCAAGTTTCAGAGGATATCTGTCATGTAAAAAAAGGGAAAGAGAAGGAATAATGGTAAGGAGGGAGATGCGTATGTTGAGGTGGAGTCCACTGAGACAACGTATTGCCTTGATTCACCAGTGCGGGGGGCAGTGGGAGGGGCATTGTTGCTGCAGAAAAGGCCTGCATTATTGCCCTGCTTGTGTGGGGGCAACCTTTTTGCTCTTATGTTGGTGGCCTTTCCTGTCCCCTTATTTGGGAAAATATTCCATGTACTGCACAAAATATGCCATGTGCGAAAACCATTTCGAACCAGATTTTCCTTTTCTTTGTTGAAAGACTAGAACGTGGGTCTTGCTTTTCTTTGATAGAGATGGTTTTTAACAGCACCAATAGGATGATATTCTCATCTGCTCTTATCAATCATATGAGGTCAAGTTCCAAGAAACTAAGGAAATTGATCTTGCTTGGACATGTGATTGATTGGTTTAGCTGGATGATATACTTTAGGAGCACATGAAATGTCTGACCTTTCCGATGGCGTTCGGTAATGATGATTCAGTCCGAAAAGAGAAATGGGAATTCGATATTTCTCTTTCAGTTTTCCAATAAGTGAGCGGAATAGATTCAAGAATCGGTACATGAAACCCTTAATGAATTTGGAGCGGTACTTTGGATTCATTTGTTTGAGGGAAAATGTTTTTCGGTGATCCGTTTTCCGGACTTTCACCCGTTTGGTTCGTCGAAAATGATAAGTCAACCGAAAACACTTTCCAGGCAAGGAAAACATTCATTTATAAAATTAGAAAAATGAATTCCCTAATCTAATAAGGTGAAAATACTTTCCGGAATTGCTCATCTTGAATTTGTTATTATTTATTTATTTTCTTTTCTTTTCTTTTTTCATTTTCCTTCTTCCTCCCTCCGCCGGTCGCCGGCCTCGGCGACAGGCCACAAGCGCGGGCTGGCGAAACAAACGCATTTTAAAATCATTTTCCAAATGAGATTCAAACACCAAAAAAACTTTTTCGATCAAATACTACCAAACAAAGGGAAAGTAATCCCGGAAAACATTTTCCAAAAACGTTAAGTTTTCTATGAAACAAACGCATCCTTAAAAGTACTTTGTTCGTACCCGACAACTATAAGAGAGACTAAAATAGAAGTCCAATTGAAAAGGAGATTTATTTAGGATACATTTGCCTCACTGAAAATTTCATAATAAAGAAAAACATTTTCCATGGAAATTATTTTTAGGGTAAACAGTCAGTTTCCATTTATTTTGTGGTTTAGGAAAAGTGATTTCCTTTTCTACCAAAAAGGGAAGTCGTTTACCTCCAATTTAAGCTTATTGTTTTTCAATCCATGGAAACCCGTTTCCGTGGATCAATTAGTTTTCCGTCCAAACAACGGAAACTGGGAAAATAAATTTTCGAAAATAGTTTTCCATCAAACAAAAGGACTGTCGGTTCATGGAAAGACGCAAGCAAAGCACCGGTACCAAGGAGTCAATGCATGGGGCTCAAATGAAAAGAGGAGAGCACCCAAAAGCCCATTTCCGCCGCATTCTGTAACTTTTTCTTGTGGTTTGTAGCTTCTCCGGCCCATATGGCTCTAAAAATCAGGAACTAAAATGACACAAGACATTCAAGAACCCTCTTTTCTTCAGCATATCATTGTGGGCTGAAGCCCTTTTCAGATTTTTTTTTACTTTGTATTCTCATTTTTTTGCTGCTTTTTTGGTCTTTGAACTGTTTTAAACTAAGTATGACCGTTCTTTTGCACTTGTCGGTCTCTTGCGCTGATCCAATCCGAGCCTTTGATATAAAAATATATCCTGACTAAAAATCCAGACGACCGAACGCAGCCAAGGAGATGTACAAGAGATTTGAGCATATCAACTCAACTGGGCTTGAGGTGTTCCAAGACTTGCTTGGGCTGGCTTAAATTCTTCTCAAATCTAGGCCCACAATCACTTCTTCTGAGGGCCCATATAGAATAGACATGTAACACCCTCTAATCTCTTTGCTAACAAGGCTCATGCACTAAACACATTTCATATATAAGGGGCCCTGGCCCCCCATGTCCGCCTCATGCGGCCGAAGAGCTTCGACCGTCCAATCGAGGATCGATGACCTCATATATAAGTTTCACGAAGGAGACACGCGAGTCGAACGAATGACGCTCCCGTGCGGTGGCTAGATAAGCGAGAGGGAAACTACGGATAAAATGAACATCTCAATCATAGGATTCCTTTTGCTCGTCGATCTCCTACACTGCCCACCTACGTATTACGAATCTCATGATCAAGACGCTCAGACCTAATAATTAAAAGGAGGGAAAAAGGAGAAAAAAAGAAATAGGAAGGTGACAAGGGAAGAATACAAAGGGGGAGCGAGTTCGTCGGCTTGTTTGTTGGGGACGACGATATCTTCACACCGCCCCCATCATCATCAAGCTGGCGCTGCCAAGAGAAACGACAAACGAAGGGCGAGGGATTTTTAGATTTTGTGCCATTTGATTAAGCCGTCGTGCGTGGTGTCCATCCTGGCACGTAATTAAGGGAGGGAGGGAGAGGGGAAGGGGGGATAGGATCTAATGTGCTAATCATTCTGATTAATCTAATCGGCGACAGTAAGCATTACAACTCGATTAGATCATGTTGTTTGTCCGTTCATGCCACGGTTTGAATACATACATATATATATAGCTCTCAAGCCCTACCAGCACGACTAAAATAGGGGCCCGCAAGGCACGGTGATTCCGATCGTGATCGTATCTAGATGTCATAAAGATGTAACTGCGCTGTCAGGTTTTTGAAAATCGTGAAATCGTCATATTGGCCTTAAACAAGACGAACGGATCGATGCACATGGGCGGCAATATACTGCTCGGTTCGTGCTTGGCATTGATCGTGATCGACCCTTGTAGGTTATATAAACCTCCGAATTAGAGGTAGCAAAGTGGGTCTAGAATCCATATTTGATGGTGTGGGTCACGAATGCATTCGCTAACAACTTAATGGCTCTTAAATGGGTTGATAACTAACCCATTTTAAAGCCATACGAAAAATAGAGGAGGGATACTAGAGGACGCTTTGAAAGAAAACTCCTAAATCCTTCGTCTTTGCTCTCGCTCAAAGCTCCGAACCGTCGATTCAAGGTTTGCCAGTGCCCGTTCATTGCCAATTGAAGTCACCTAACCAGTTGTAGCTAAGCATCTTCGTCAAGTGATTCTGTCGTTGAATTTTGTCATCGCGGAGCCTCATCTACAGTGCCTGAAGCGCTTTACCTCACTCAATCCTCCTTCACCAGCTTCGATCTTCTTCGATTGTCACTTCAAAACCTTCACTCTCTAGTTTAAACACTGTTTGTCATGGATTTTCATCGCAAGTTACCTCGCCGGACTTGGAAGAAAAAAGAAAGGAAAAGAAAGAAAAAATAAAAAAAAAATTCCGAAATTTTTAAAATATTGTGAACTAAATTTGTATTGCATGAAAATATTTTAGCTATACAATTTTTAAAAAAAAATTATAAGAAATAAGTTTTCTTAGATTAGGTTATATACAGAAATGTTTTAGCAATCTGAGTCGGGTCGGGTATGAGTCGCTAAATTTATATTATATGTAAATGAGTCAAAACAGGTTAAATGGGTCAATTTGAATTGGACCATTTTCGAACCGACTCGATTTATCTGTTTGACGAGTCTACCTTTAATGCCGATCCTGACATCGCAGTAATCTCGAGTATCTTATACTGTGCTTTGGAAATAAGACGAACGGTAGAAAAGAATGACACATATCAATAACTTGTTCTTTAAGAGAGGATTACGTTTTATATCTTATCATCTCCCCGATCAAGGGGGATTCCCACCATATCTTCTTCATCTTCGCAGTTCCCTTCAAGGATTATTTCTTAATCAATTAAACTTTTTTTTTTTGCAATTAAACTTATTGAAATGCGCAATCTTTTGGCCTATGCTATGGGAAATCACCAAAAAAAAAAAAATCTCGAAAGTTCAAAAGCAGCAAAGGGCTTTTTTTTTTTGTTTATTCGCGACGCAGCTACCGATGAAAACAAACTGTCTATGATTTTGTCGTGTCCGAAGATGTTGGCAAAAGAAAGAAGATCTTGTTTTGATAACAAAGGTGGAGATTTTTGGGTATTGGATGGAGACTCTTCCAGTGAATTTGTCATCTTGCTCAGAGTAAAAAATAAAAAATAAATAAAACGCAAAGCTAATGGTCAAAAAGTTGTCCACGCTGATTAGAGATTTGGTAATTATGATTTGGAATCATTAATTACACGTGGGTTGCACTCGTAATTATTATTATTATTTTAGTATTATTTTATTTATCAGTCATCTTAACCAAATCTTCTCAATCAGGTGATTCACGATGGATCCAACTAATGTTTTTTTTATCACTTCCTAATTTAAATTTGCATTATCTGGTTTTTGGTAACGTTTACTAGAGGACAACAACGGTTTAATTAGCTTATAAGATTATTGACGACATCTGTGATTAATTACGAGGATTATAGTTAAGTTGGTCGGCAAGGTCGAAATTATAGAATAATCCAGCTAGATGAAATTAATTTTTTTTTATGGAAAAGGTGAAATTGCGCATAATGGAAACAAGAATAGTACAGATAATGAGGAGGGGAAGACAGGTAGGTATTCTCGTGGCATGCAAAATTTTCCGAATAATTTAATTTTAATTTAATTTAATTAATTAAATAAAAGATTTTGTCGTTTTTATTGTGACACCATTAACAACAAAAGATGTCCACGTGATGCGGGCCTTTTGGAAGGGAGTACGGGAATGGGACTGTCATTGTCCTTACTTGTGGCGGCTGTGTATGTCTATATTGGTTCGCCAAGAGTTCTTCACTTTTTATTTTTATTTATTTAAAAAAAAAGAAGTGCTGGGATTTTATTTTACTTAAATCTTTACTACCCGAGAGGAAATTATTCTTCAATAATAATTATAAGCTCACGCTAGGGGCGAGCATGATTTTAGGGTGGAATTGAGAATCGAACCGGTTCTTGGTTTAGCTCCAGGTTTGAAGGTATGCATAGTGGATTTCAAGTTCTAGAAATTATAAAACTGATTCAGCCATATAGGCTCCAAACTTGAAACTTGGAATCTGAAACAAGTATTTGTGTTTCTCTTGTTCTATGTCAACGCGCAATTCTGCGGTATTCCATAGTTTCTGATAATGAGTGTGTAATATGAAACCACTAGTCTGAGCTTCCATTTCCGATATATCCATGACTAAGACCTTTATGTTGTTAATGTTTTATATTCTTTGTGTTTCTAAATATGAGTTGTGGTCAGTAAATTGTAACAGCAAACTATAGTCATTAGAGGTGATGATTCATTGCAATCGTTCAATTAAGAATACATGTGGAACCTGTATAAATCCTGAAGTCTGTAACAAGGTAGGTTCCAAGTTCCAAAAATTTGGGAACTGGTTCCGATGGGTAGGTTCCATGGGAAGTTGGAATGACCCTGGAGTGGTCATTAGAGGTGATGATTCACTGCAATCGTTCAATTAAAAATAGAAGTTGAACTTGGGTAAACCCTAGAGCATGTGATAAGGCAGATTTTAGGTTACGTAGTATAAAAAATTTGGAAACCGGTTCCAACGGGTAGATTCGAGGTTCCAGGTGAAATCTAGACCGACCTTGGGATTGTTCATCCCTAACTCACGCTATTTTCACATTTTAAATGGCTATAATACTCCCTAATTTATTGAGTTGACGAAAATATGCTCAAGAGAATTAATTAATTCAAATCGCGAATGGAGAGAGAACGAAAGTTGTTATTTACTGAAAAAGCAAAAGACGCACACTGTTGTGAAAATACTTATTTTTTTTTTGTTCGTTTCTACAATTTTCTTTTACCAATATGGGATATGAAAATAATTGCCTAGGCAAAACATGTGGGTAATTATATGGTACAAATGGTACAAAACTTCCCAGATAGGTGCATTTTTCTATTTGCTAGATTCCAATTCCCAGAAGATGCATTTCTAAAGAGTCCTATAATATTCTTATATTTTCGGATCACCACATATAAGCACATGTTTTATTCTACTTACTTATTTCGAAATTGATAAATGAATTGTATTTTATAAGATTCAAGAAATGAAATTTACCAATGTGGACTTCTTGACTTCAAATTTTAAACCTCAAACTCTTAATCTCTATAATAATATCCACTAGATCAGATAAAAAGAGTTCATATAGGTGTAGTCCCGCAAGAAAAGGACACGAATGCCACTACAATGTCAATGAAAATGCCCTCGGGCGTTCGGATTATTTATTAAAAGTATAAACACATGCATGAATCAAGCATTCGACATAAGTTTGATTTGTCACACTATTAAAAATCGAAATATTCCGATATTATGTGGGAGACAAGCTTCCTTGTCATCAATATTTTTCTAAAATGACAAGTAATTCATTGACTAAATGAGGATCATTAGATCACGTCTACCTCATTATATGGAGGATTTCCATTTTTCCTTTATGCATTTACTCGCGGTTGAATTATTTTCCGATGGTAGTCGAGGAATGGATCGGGTGGGGCAATGCAGACAGCTCCAAATAATTATAAAATCAGGAGAGAAGAATGTCGCTGCACAACACGACAAGCACAACGACAATGTCCCAAGTATTCCTATGCATTCTCTCTCTTTTTACTGTTTATTTTCAAGAACCCATCCAAAAATCTCCCAGGTATATAATATAAATGTACGATACGCGAAATAAAAACAAGAACAAAACCAAAAATAAGTTGCAGAAGAGTCGACTACACTACAAGGGAAGCTCTGTCAATCCTCAGTGGATCAGTTTAGCTCCTATTTCTCTGAATCATTCAATTTTCATCGGGTCAGGACTTCCATTTGGATGTATGTGAACGTGGGTCCACCCATCTCAATATTATGTTGTTACATTAATGGAAATTATTGGTTCTGATCATGATATTGTATTGCGATGATCCATGTCTTGGGCAAGTAGTAATCACTCTCCACCGCCATTTGATTTAACTAAGCATGCTTATCATCAAGGAGCACTTCTGTGTATCCAAAAATCATATTCTCGAGGGTCGATAACCGTTGGATCACAAGGGGACCGAACTAGTTCGCCATTAAAAATCTTTGAAACGCTTATGAGGTGCAATGAATGGTGCAAGACGTACAGATAACTCACACTTGAATATGATATTTTTCAAAATGGTGAATGGGTCCCTCGAGGGATCAAGGACACTTGGTTTCACTCTCTCTTCCAACCACGGAAGGGTTTCATTTTTTACAACTTTGTGCGGTCGGAATAGCTCTATCTTTCCATAGCAGGAAAGGTTTGCTAATAATCTTGAGCCATCAAATTCGTATTCGCCCAGGAGATGAGGTCCCCATTAATCGAGCCAGGTCATGATAGAAGTAAAGATGTACATCTTATTAGTACTTTAAGTAGTTCAAATCTTTCATTAGATTGATTTTCGAATGCACATAAACTGTCTCGTACATGTATAATGAGTAAAAGGCGCCCCCTACATGTTGGTAAGGAAAGTCATGACATGATTCAAATACGAGATCTGCTACATATGAATAAAATGTTTGACCAGTCAGTCAACCCATTATCGATTTAATACTTATGTAATTGCTACACTTGAATAAAATATTTGATTTGGTTCAGTTTGATAATTGATTTTCAGTTGTAGTTAAAACCCTCTTAATTCTCACTCATCTACACCCTCACAAGAATATTGCACAAGAGAGATAATTGTCCAAAAAATTCTAAACCTACTTCACGGTGGCCAATTCGATCTTTAACTTTTCAATTTAACAAATTCAATTTTATTGACGATTTTCCAATATAGTCCTTCTAGTTAATTTTGGCCGGAAATCGTTGACGTGGATGTTAGCCGTCCTCTTGTGGCAATACTTGATGCTGATGTTGATAATTTTTGTAATTTTTCTTAAAATTTACTAAACTTTTATGGTTTTTTTAATTTTCTTTTTATTTTTATTCATTGTTCATCTTCTCAAAAGGGCGCTAGCCATTGCCAAGCCCAAGGGGACGACATGTCATCCCCCGCCGACACTTCCAGGAAGGAAGATGAACGATGGAAAAAAAAGAAAAGGAAAGACAAAAATGGACAAAAAATCCAGAAAATTAAAAGAAATTGCAAAAATGATCAATAGCAGTGTCGGCCATGCCATGTAGGACAATCGGTGTTGACTGAACCACGTCAGCAATTTCCGATCAAAATTGGCCGGAAGAATTATATTGAAAAATCGTCAAAAGATTTAGCAATGAACCGGTCAAATTGAAAAGTTTGTGAAGTTTAGAAGTTTTGGGACAATTTCCCCCGGCACAAGAGCAGATGTCAAAGCCTAGATTGAAACTATTTAAAAATCTTCCAAAGACTATGTCGCGACAAGGAAGCATATTCCTTTTAAAGTTCCAATCTGATTTCAGTTTTCAAAGTTATTTCTCAATTCTTGTCCTCTGAGATGATTCAATTTGACAATTTTTTTGGATGTTTGAGGAGGCAGCAGATGCAAAAACTGGGAACATTTGACAAAGCACCTCTTCTCTAAAATGCAATTTTACATCAAGGCAGGTTCTCTACTGTTGGGGTGAACTTTTTCTACAATAACCAAAGACAAAAGGAAGAAAAAGAAATACAAAAATTAGCTGATCTATTCCGGCTCTTTATTGGTTCTCATGTTTCTTGATTTCTTGCCTTTTGATCATCATCATCCATCATCGGTGCTAGCACTACCTGGCTACAAAAGATGTACCCTTGAACGGAAAAGATACTTTGGCTTTTCCTCTAACTTTCTGTTTGTCCCTCTCCAACGTCCTTAAAAAAAAAATACCCACCACTTCCCTCTTGATCTCTCACCATCATCATCATCGTCAATGTCATTTTTTTTCCTTTGGCAGAGATAATTTTTGCCCCTTTCTTCTCTGCAACTTTTTTGCAACTCCAGATAGATCTCTCTAGTTGTGACGAAGCTTCATCACCGAACTGGTTCAGATGTTTTCTGTTGAAGCCAGTTGGTGAATACTCGGAGTGTGTTCATGTCGGCCCTGTAATGTTTCTGGGTGAACTCGAGGAGCATCGGCCATGTGAAGTCCGGGTACGCTCTTGGACAGGACGTTTCGACTAGCTCACTCGGTGGTCTCACCACTTTGTCCTTCCTCGGGCACAAGAAGAAGGCCAGGGACTTCCTCGGAGTTCGGCTGTTCACCACTGCTCTGTGCAAGCAGCTCTTGTATAGCCCGTTTGATAGAGCCTGTTGTGACCCAACAAAAAGAGAAAAATTACATTTGTATTAGCCCTTAGCCGAAATAGATGTAAATTTGGGGATAGATTTCTAATTATTGACTAGACAATGGGCATGAACAAATGCATATATACTTCGAGACTTACCATGAAAGTGTCGCCGATGTTGACGACGAACGCGTTAAAGTTCGGGCTGATGGAACACCACTCGTTGTTGACAAACACTTGGAGCCCACCAACTTGGTCCTGGTGTAGGATGGTTAAGGATGTCGGATCGCAATGGGGACCGGTTCCTAGGGTGAGGTCCGGCTTCTGGCACGGAGGGTAGTAGTTGAGCCTCATGATCGAATCGTTGCCTTCGAAGAACTCCCTGAAATGGTCTCTGCCGATTCCTAGGCTTATTCCTAGAAGCTCCATTATTCCTAGAGAGAGTGTGCTCATGGCCTCACAATAGTCCTGGTACACCCTCCTGAAACACAAGAAAACCAAAATCATTGTTTGTCTTAGTATACACTTCATATAAGACTGTAAAGTTATTCATAACTTTTTCATAGATTGATGCTGATAAAGTGTGGCGGAAATTATGATTTCCTTGGACAACCGAGGAACATACTAGATTGTCGCGAAAGAAATGGGCGACAGATTTCATACCCAAATTGCTCAAACTCTTCGCCCATGGTGTTCTTGAAGTAGTCTTCCACAACATTGGACGAGCTTTTTTCGGCGGAGTAGCGGAACGAGAGTGTTTCTTTCCATGGGAGCTTGGAAGAGAACCTGCCAGTGAAGCTACTGGCATATCCGCAATGCTCACCGAGCTTCCTCTGTGCCCTCTGCTTCTCGCTGAGCGGTAACCCAAAGAATCTGTCCATTAACTTGTGAGCGTCCGATATGAGGCCAGCGTCAACGCCATGATTGACGACGAGGAAGAAGCCGTGCTTCTGGCATGCCTCCCCCACGAGCCTTGATGCCTCCATGGAGGCGCTCAGGTCTCTGGAAAGGAACCCGCCCAAGTCGATAAGCGGGACAGGGAGATCCGGGGCGTTCGCACACGGCTTTTCCTCGTCGGGCCAAATGAACTGTTTCGGGATGTCGAATTGGTGCCGGAGCACCGAGGCATCAAAAACTAGCGGTTTTTTATCATCTCTGGCTTCATCTTTGTGCTGTGGAGGCATGGCTGGTGAGGTTTTACTTGAGATGCAATCAACTGCCCTTGCATTCAGGAAGTTATATATGTGAGTGAACTTTTTTCCTGTGTGGGGAAAATGAGGGAGGAGGGGGCGTGGAATAAGTTTGAGAGTTGGGATAAAAGAAAAGCCAAGGCCGTTTATGGGGGGAGATGAGTGCACCAAATGTAGGAATCTTTATAGCTCTCTATCTGGGGCTGTGTAAGCTGTTTGTTTGCACACGAGGACCACAAAGACAGAGAGTTTGCAATTTGTAGGTGCTTGTCAATTTGAAAAAAGATTTTAGTAATTTCACCCTATTATAATGCCCCAATTTGATTCTAGGAGTGTTGTCCTTTCTGTAGTTGCCAAAGGAGCTTTTCCCAATGGTGTTTTGGCGTTTCTATGGAGGAAAGAGAAGGAGTGCTAATGTCACCCTGTCTTCTATATCTGCCCAATCAAAATCATTCAGACTCAGCTATGCCATGCCAAGTTTTGCTCACGACAGAGCAAAGTGGCTGAAACCAGGGGGAAGAAATAATGAGTAGGAAATTTTTCTCTTTTTCACAATAAGAAATGAAAGTTGAAGCTTTTGTTGCGATGGTAAAGAAAACGGTGAGTTGTTGCAGGGAGAGAGACTGGGACTTATGGTGATTTGTGGACAGAAAGAACTTACTGTTGAGGATTTTCTTTCCCCTTTACTGAGGGAATTGGAAATCAAATTTTGATTGGGGATCAGGGAACTTCTGCCCTTGGGGAAAAGAGACAAGGGGAATGTTTTGGAGGAAGCTACAAAGTTCCTGAGGCAAAAGAACAGAACCTTGAATGAGCCAGAGAGAGATAATGATTCGTTCATGTAATGGAGGACAATCTTTTAGGACAAGAGGACTCGCACAGAGATTGTTTTGAGGCTTGCTTATACAGAGAAGAGGCTCGATCGTTTATGTTGGTCTGAGGGTTTTGGTCCTGCTATATAAGGTGGGACTTGAGATGATCTGTTCCTTGGGTGTTCATTCAGACATATGAAGGTTGTTCCTGTTCTTGAATATGTTTGCATGTGTCCCCTCGAGCAAATATGCAATCATGTTCTCAAAATCGAGTCAATCACATCTCGTGAAAAAGTCGGGGCGACACTATGAGTCCCTTAGAATAGTAGTGATCTCAATATTGCGACCGGCTCTATTCGTCATATCCGTAATTGGACCAGTCTATACGATTCTTATAAGAAAAAAAGGTTGAATATTTCGCACTCTTCACAAAGAAACTTTTTGCATACACGAGTCATCATCACCTAAATAGAGACTCGCATAGGCTAACCTCAGTTTACAAAGAAATTACAGCGTTGAGCATTTTGGAATGTAAGATATATAATTGAAAAGATCTAGCATGATTTGGGTCAGATATTATGATATTTTACTAATTATTGCTATCAGCCGTATTCGAATTTACTTGTGATGATATTGGTAAATTTTGTTATAGAAGTGTGCTGCATGTAGGGTTTGCTTGACATTAGTATAGGAATCTGGTATTATTCTTATCCTGAAAATTCTAAGGTCCAGCAAGCTGTTTTACCGGATTGGTTCTGGTCCAGTGTACATCTAAGCCGTTGGATTTGAAACAAAAAAAAATCTCATTCGTGGGATCAATTTTAAAAGGTGTCACCAAACATTGTACTTTTTTGTGTAAATATGTAAGAGTTAATACCACGGAAAACCCCAAACTGATACACCTGTAACAAATTTACCCCAAACTATTTTTTTGACCACAAAAAATCCCAAATTGGTACACCTGTAACAATTTTACCTCGAACTATTTTTTTGATCACAAAAAATCCCACACTGGTACACCTATAACAATTTTACCCTGAACTAATTTTTTGACCACCAAAAACCCTAAACTAGTACACCTGTGACAAATTTACCCTCCGTTAGTTTCAGTTAAATTTTACTGTCAAATTGCTAAGTTTGATGACACGTGATAGTTGACGGGTGTATCAGTTTAGTGTTTTACCCCTTTGTTTGTCACAAGTTTACCAATTTGTGATTTTTCGTGATATTAATCCAATTTTACGGATACTAACAGAGGGTAAATTTATCACAAATGTACTAGTTTGAAATTTTTAGTGGTCAAAAAATTAGTTTGGGATAAAATTGTCACTTGTGTACCGGTTTGGGATTTTTGGTGGTCAAAAAATTAGTTCGGGGTAAATTATCGCAAGTGTACTAGTGTGGGGTTTTTGATTGTCAAAAAAATAGTTTGCGGTAAATTTGTCACACGTGTACCAGTTTGGGATTTTTTGTGGTCAAAAAATTAGTGAGGGGTAAAATTGTCACAAGTGTACCAGTTTAGGATTTTTCATGGTATTAACCCAATATGTAACTATCATTAATCAAATGAGCTACAAAAGCTTAGGAGAATCCCTTAGCATTACAAAGAGACTAATTATGCGATAAGATGGAGGGTAGCCAATAAAACATTTGCTTGTGAAGGCTTATAATGTTGGTAGAGTGACGCCCTACCTCTTACGAACTTTCGAATCCTAGCCAACATAAAAGAGGCTCAATTGACTTGTTTTGAAACCATATGCGGTTGCGTTCCATCCAAATGTAATAGATAATCGCTAAGAAAAACAGCTTGAGGAGTCTCGCCTCCAAGTTTTTGCCCTTGGTGGCCCTGATCATCCATTGAAGTTCTAAATTCCAACCTCTTGAATGCCTAATTCCATTTTATGCTAGAATACTGCGCCATATACTACTTATCCAGGTGTACTCAAAGAATAAGTGGTTTTCGTCTCCCATACCAGTCATACAAAAGTTACAACTAGTATCAACTGAAGACAACCATCGCGATATGGCTACTGCTGCCGGTAGCCTATCTCTACAAACAAGCCAGCCGATAAAATTATGCTTGCTAATATCACTAGTCCAAATCAATTGATTCCAATCCAAGGCCGATCCTCTTGTCTTAATTTCTTGTATATCTCTTTGCAATAGTATGTTTGGCTAGAGATGATATGTGTTAGAGCAAGTCTTTGCTTGAGAATACGTCGCCAAATGCAAGCCATAGTGCCCTTTATGTCGAGTTACATTATGCGAGTACCTCTGCATTTAATGTGATGAACCTAAGTACTCCATAAGGATGATGACAAATGATTGATGAGGCTCCAAAGCATGCAGCCCAGCATTACTTTATTCTAGAGTTTCAGATCGAGCAAGCCTAGTCCTCCCTCATTTTTTGGTGAACATACTACTTTCCATGCAACTTAGTGGGATTTGTGAGTTTCAGTGTTTCTTGCCCATGAGAACTACCTAATCTTCTTTTCAATCTCGTAGATAATTTGCTTTGAGAGGATAAACATTTGCATCCAGTAAGTGCAAATGGAAAAAAAGTGTCAATTTGGTCAACTGAAGTCTTCCTATGTAGCTGATATGATTCATGCCCCAGCCATCTATTTTCAGGAATATTTTTTTCGGTTAGACCCCTGTAATCCGCATGCATGAGCCTTTGCAGAACAAGTGGAATACTAAGGTATATGATGGGGAGGGTGCCCATGGAGAAAGGCGAGTGATCCACTATAAAGAGTTTTTATCATTGGATAACCTAGAGAAAAATATATGGCATTTGTCTGGGTTAAACCTAAGTCCTATGAGTGCCACAATATCATGAAGTGAATCAACAAGGCAAAGGACAGAGTTTACATCCCCATGAGCAATTAAGAATAGGTCATCAACAAAGCATAAACAAGTGATCCTTTGCGATTTGCAACACCATTGAAACTTAAAAGATTAGGTAGCAATTTTCCCCATGGTAATTCTGTTAAGGATTTCCATAATTAGGACAAAGAAGTAAGGAGAAAGGCGGTCGCCTTGTCGTAGCCCATTTGTGCTTGCAAAATTACCCAACCTATTCAGCGTTGAAGTTAAGTGAGAACTTTGGGGTAGTAATGCATTGATTTATCATATCAATCCTGTACTAAGGGGTATAAATAACTTTCAGAACCCTAGAACAACATTCCATTTTACCATATCATAAGCCTTAACGAGATTAATTTTTATTGCCACCCATTTACCTTTATTGCCCTTATAGTAGTCATGCAAGAGTTTGCAGCACGATAGATTATTCTCTGAAATCTGTCTTCCCTTGATGAAAGCAGTTTGGATAAGGTCACCAATCAAAAGGAGAATACTAGTTATTCTTTCTACAAGTAGCTTTGATATGATTTTATATATAACATTGCAGCATGAAATGGGCCTATATTCCTTAAGGCGACATGAATTTAAAACCTTCGGTACAAAAGAGATTAGTGTAGAATTTATCGATTTTAGCATTCTCCTTGAAGAGAAGAATTCCATGATAGCTTCTTCAATGTCATGCATTATGATGGGCCAAGCTTTTTTATAGAATAAGCTATTATACCTGTATGAACCGGGAGCTTTGAACTTGAAAACTCCACGAATATCTGCTCTTTGAATAAATGATGTAGTGACCAGAGCACTAACAATTTTATATGGGATGCGACCATGAATAGATTTTCCAAGTAGGTGGCGGTAATAGGATATTACTATATCCTTGCGAGTCCCCTCATCAGTAATAATGGAACCATCATTGAGTAAAAGCTAATTAATCCTGTTTTGAGCACTTCCACGCATCATGGAGGTGAAGAAAATCTTGCTATTGTTATCACCCTAGTAAATTTCTAGATTTCAGTTTGAGAAGGACTTCTTAATGTTTGCTAAGAGCAAGGAGCTGTTCTAGTTGTGTCTTTTCTTCGTTCCGAGTGTTAGGGTTGTAGGGGTCCAGAGCAAGCTCCTATTGAATCTGCTGTAGGCTTTTCCTAGCCCCCTTGACCTTCAAATGTAGGTCACCAAATTGAGATTTGTTCAGGTGATTTAGTTGTTGCTTCAATGCTTCGAGTTTATTCACCACTATAAACATTTTGGATCCTCTAATTTCTTGTTGCCAACAAGTGTTTACCATGCGCAAGAAGTCAGGGTTCTCGGTCCAAAAGTTGAAGAATTTGAAGGAGGACTTTTTCCTCCTAGTAGTTGGCTTGAGATGCACAAAGCATGGGGAGTGGTCAGAAAAACCTGGAAGCAAAAATTCAACCGAATAGTGATTATACCTATTCTGCCAATTCGCATTAATCGAGGCTTTGTCAATTTGGCTTGCTTTTAGATTACCATCCACGCTTTTGTTAGTCCAAGTAAAGAAAGGGCCTATGGAAGGAAGTTCAATGAGTGCAAGCTCATCAAACATGGTGTTCAGCTCCTCCATACTAGAAGTCCATCGAGTGGTGGAGCAAATCCTTTCATTAGTATCCCTCGTTTCATTGAAATCCTCAATTAGTAACCAGGGTAGATTTCCAGAATTAGCAGTAGAAAAGGTTATCATGTCACGCCACAAAACATTGCGTTCAACTTCATTATTACTTCCACATATGGTAGAGAGTAAAATGGTCATCTCTAAGTTTTTCAATGAGGCAATGCATGACTTGTGCTGAGACTTCCCTCACTGTTAGACTGAGGATCTAGATTCTACCCGGGCTACTACTCATATAGTTGTGAGTCTAATTCCAACCTCGAAATCTACTGCTGATGACAAAATCAACATTGACCTCCTTTTTTTTATTTTTTTTTTATTTTTTGATAATCGAGGTGTCCGCGCGGCCGGCGAGCTAGGGCTCAAACCAGCGGTGATGCCCGACTAGTCTTCGAGGGGGGCTAGCGGAGCATCCCACCGCCACGACCCCCCCACTTAAATCACCGATGGGCGAGTTTGAACCCAGGACCTCTCGTGAAAGGAACTGAGCGCAAACCAACGCGGCCACCGATGGGTGGGTTTGACCTCCTTTATTTTATGCTCAATCAATTTAAGAATATGAGGATCTTGGGATAGATCTAAATCCACAAGCTCCTTTTGTTTGGAGCTACGATTAAGGCCTCCTACATTCCAAGATAGGATGATCATTGATTAGGAGGTTCTATTGACCCACCCCATCAATCCTAGGAAAATCAATACAATAGCTAGAGTTTTTTGGGTGGTCATCCACTTCCAGTAGTGCAAATCTATTCTGATAGGTCATTGAGTTGTGAGAACCTCTATTTCCCGTGTGTGACCCTTTTTTCTTGCCATAGATTGGTTTGAACTCTAAAGAAGGTGAATCGGGGTGGGCAGCAGCGAAACAATCGGCTGATCATCCGATCATTTGAAGAAAACTACAATATTGGTGAACCCACCTCCAAATCCTCCACCAAGCTCTTAGCTTTTACTAAGGTAAATGTGCCATAGTGGGTATAGTTTTGGGTTTTTTGTGGGTTTTTCCCCACTATTAATGATGGAAAGCTACTAATTATAATGAACTACTTGTTAAAATTATTTGAGGAAAACTGCAATATCATTGGATAATTACTAATAAGAACATCCTTGAATTACGAAGTGAAATGTAATTTATGATTATTGAGGTTAGTTATTAATTATAAGTTTTCTCTCTTACTACAATTTAGAATAAGTTACTATGTTAAGCTGATTGCCATTGTTATGTAACAAACTTTATAGGTAAAAAGGGAAAATAGTAATCGTAGGTGCAATCCAAATTATGACGAGATCGGTAAATTTACAATGTGGAGTTTATATTACTAAGTAAGGAAAATTACGATATCGTTGAAAGGAAGAACATCTCTGAAAACAAAGTAATTTACCTAATTGGAAGTAATTTAATTTACATTCTAAAGGAGTTACATCTCTTAAGACGAAATAATTTCTTTATAGGAAGTTATTGAAAAAAGTAAGTTACCCTGAAAGGAGTACTTTTCACCTAGAAATTAGTCACCCCACTTTATTGAAAGCGTGAAAGCAGCAATTTACTTTAATAGGAATAATTAACGTTGAAAGTCGTAACATCTCTTAAGATGAAATAATTTACCCTTATAAAAAGTGCAAAAGTAGTGATTCACTTTAAAAGGAGTGATTGACTTTGAAAGTATCGCTACTTTCACACTTTTTATAAAAGCTCAAGTCGATAAACTATGAGCCAATTAAAATGTATTATCTATTCCACACCACACCAATTCTTCAAAGTGAAACTTTTCTAACACAATTAACATATGCATATCAAGATCATGCCGTGTACTCCGTCTCTCCTTGCAATTATTGGTCCATCCTCATCTTGTAAAAGAGGGATCGATCTCCCCCGAGCTTACACAGAGACAAACTGGTCTCTAATGAACCAAGTTATGATCCTGGTTAATTTGTCAATTTTACTTAAGGCCAACTAGCTAGAAATTTTCTCAATATAAGTTAGATGGTCAGTTGGACCTAAGTTGGTCCTTAAAAGACTCCATCTTCTTAAATCTCTCCCTTAGGTCTTACGGGATGTAAGACCCAAAGGGGATACTCCCTCCTCCTCAGGAGGAAAAATAACGAGGGGGGGGGGGGGGAGGCCGAGGGGGGCGGGTTGTTCGGCCACCGAGACATAAAACAAGGTGTGTATGCCTCTAGTCAGCTTTAATAGAGTTGGTCGGAAGCACCACAGAGGAACAATGATCCCTGGGGTCAGGGTAAACACAACAACCCCAGGGGGAGTAACCCCCGGTTTACCTAACCTCTTTCCGTCTCATATTAAACAACATAAGCTATATATTAGCTATTGTTTCCACTTAATGCAGTCTTTGTGGGTCTGGAGGAAAGCTTTTTTTTCTAACCGTGGGTCAAGGCTAAGAGGGGTAAAGTTTAGTTCCTCCATTATTCTTTAACCTTGAGACTTCATTCCACACATGACCTAGCAAACCACATAAGTTTATGCTCAAAGAGAGTATGTAATTTGTGGGTTTTAGAAAGTCTAATCCAACAATTGATAAATAGAGGGAGGCAACATGTATATAAAAAGCTTATAAACCCTACAAGCGAAAGGGGGGAACCTGACTTTGATATTATGTCAGAAAGTCCAATCGAAAAGGTTAAAAGATAGAGGGAAATCGGATGTATATAAAAAGCATATAAACCCCGTTGTTAAGTGACGTGAGATATTTTCAACAGTGGATTTGAAATCTGTTCGTTGCACCTGTTAAAGGTGTATATCACTTTCTTGTCGAGAAGAAAAACAAGCATTTTTATTTTAGGAAACCTGTCATTCTAAACAATAACAGAAAAGGTTAGTATCAAAAGAATAATAATAGCACGACCAAAGATGTTGTAACCGTTAGGTTTAATGGAGGTGATCCATCGTTCTCCACTAACAAGATTTTTGTTTCCCCGGAAAAAGGCCAGCCATGATTTTGCCGGTGGGTCAGGTGTCTATTTAGACTTTTGTGAGAAAATGGGTACAGAGACACGAGATTTTCAATTGGTTTGGCTTCAACATTTTTCAACAAAAAGCACAAGAATATGCACGTCTATCCCACTTACGTGGGCTCAACAAGAAGTCATGGGCATTGCCACCCCTCCCAAAAAAGGAAATAAAGGTGCGAAATAAGTAAAATAATTTAAAAAACAAAAAAAGTTATAGAGAGAGAGAGAGAGAGAGAGAGAGAGAGAGAGAGATGGTGTCAAATCAAACATTTTATGCACATTGTTTTGGAATAATAGAAAGAAGATGGTGGCAAGAGCTGTATTCTTTTGTTTTTAAGATTTTAAGCCCACAAACGTTGACATTTCAATCGAGTTGATCAAGCGCACGACCAGCGGCGGGCCCAAGGGGCTGCCGGCGCCGGCGGCGTCTGTCCTCCGTCGTGGATGCTCGCTATATATCCTCGTCTATAGTTTATACCTCCAAGTGCTACGACGGCAACTGCACATGACTCGCGCAAGAAACGCCCCCAAGGGCCAAAAGAAAGAGCGAAACAAGACCAATAAAAAGACTTGAATACAGGATCAAATTAACAGTAAAATATGTTCTATATCAAAACCCTTTTTCTTCCCTTTTCAGTTTGACCTAATCTTGATGAATTCTTTTCTTCATTGCGTGCTATCCCATTAAAAGGGAGGGGGTTGACTATTCGAGTACATCTCCGTATGCGTCGACGTATCAATACCCTAGAGATCGAACATCCTTGTCAACTACTGTTGAGTCGATACTGAAGGGTTCATCAACGAAAAACAACGCAGCGGAATATAGAACCCTAGACAGGATCCATATGTATATTGAAATCGAGACGGAAGTTCGATACGTACCTTTTGCAGATCGAAGATAAATCAGCAACTGATTGTGTCTGGATGAGCGCCCCAAGTGTTGCGCCTCTACCGGTATCCACACACACGAACGGAATTCTCCAACGATCCACGTGCTAGCGAAAGATCTTGAAGTTCCTTTTCTTGAACGCCTTTTAATTTTCGATACTCTATCGAAAAACCCTAGACGGAAAACGATTCTCTATCTATTTATACAGCCTCATTATCTAGCGGAATTAAAAGAAGTGGGCCGGGCTATTTGGGCCCGCCAAACCGTCCACCTTCAATCGTACGTTTAATCGTTATCTCATAACGCGCACGACCGCATAGATAATTTAAATAGGAGAATAAATTAAAATCTACTTCTTAAGTAGATCAAGGCGCATAGACAATATTAAGTCCGTTCGCTATTGTGTGCGACCCTGTAGGTTCACTAAACATTAGCAGTGTGCCCAAAACTCTTTTGGCCCACAAGTCATAAGCGGTCTCTAGCAACACATTATGACTACCTAAGTATAGTGAAGATCGGTTTTCCGACACAACCTAATCCACAACTAATATTAGAGTATCAACCTTGATTGATTCTTAGGGGCTGCCGGCGCCGGCGGCGTCTATCCTCCGTCGTGGATGCTCGCTATATATCCTCGTCTATAGTTTATACCTCCAAGTGCTACGACAGCAACTGCACATGACTCGCGCAAGAAACGCCCCCAAGGGCCAAAAGAAAGAGCGAAACAAGACCAATAAAAAGACTTGAATACAGGATCAAATTAACAGTAAAATATGTTCTATATCAAAACCCTTTTTCTTCCCTTTTCGGTTTGACCTAATCTTGATGAATTCTTTTCTTCATTGCGTGCTATCCCATTAAAAGGGAGGGGGTTGACTATTCGAGTACATCTCCGTATGCGTCGACGTATCAATACCCTAGAGATCGGACATCCTTGTCAACTACTGTTGAGTCGATACATGATGAGGGGAAAGAGTTTATCAATACACAAGCTGTGCGCACGACGTTGTATTTTATTAATTAGGGTTTATCGATCCAAGGTCTCTGACCATTTTCAGTGCTTCAACAAGTTCCTTTGTCAATATGTACTTCAGCAACTTAGTGTGCCTCCAGAATCTACGAAAGGGAGAGCACCGGAGAACCCGTCCGGTAGGACCACTCTTTCAGGTGCATATAGATATATGGAATTGTGAATTATATGTGCTATAATGTCAACCAGGCCATGCGACCTGTCTAGCGCCCTTCTCTTTATGTCTTTCAATGCCCATTCGCTTTTTGGGCATTATTGTTCATCTTTATTAGTTTGGCAACTTGTATGCATGTCACCATCCAGGATGACATGTTAATCAGTCGAGGGTAATGTTTTTTATCATACTTTTATATGCCAAGTGCCCTCATACTTAATTTAGATTCATGGAACCGACGCAAAAAATTTTATTTACTTTAATTAGTTTTGGGCCTTTTTAAAAGGCTGTTTAACTATATCGACCGCCGGTGCAATAGATGATAAGTTGCTTAAACAATGAAAGTTTCACATATTTCTCTGCTTGGACCCTTGCTTTTGAAATGAATCTGTTCTCATGATGATCAACGCATCCGGAAAAATGGCATAAAGTTCTTTTAACTGTTAAAGAAAGCCATTCCTGTCGGAAGACGGAAATTTCAAAAGGTGGAAATAGGGAATGGGAATACGTGTAGGAGCACTTACAATTTGATTGGATAGGTTATTGACGTTGAAGACTGAATAATTGATACTTAATGGAGTTGCATGTAGCTCACGTACTTAGCTTTCTTTCTTTCTTATCAAAACGCGAAGTGGGGGGAAGTATCAATGACTGGACTTGAACCTATAAATTATATCGGAGAGAGAGTAACTTCTAGTCTTCTTCCCATTATATTGACTTCAATGCATATTTTAAACTGCGACGTTCGGGATTAATTTAAGCAAAGATTAGGAACGAGTGATTTCTGGCCAATCTCGACGTGGGAGGGAAGAGAAGCAAACAAAGCAAAAACCAATTAATCTCTCTTAGTCAAATCACATCATACAAAACCATCGCTATCGTACAGTACAGACTTGGTTTCGTTCACAAGCCCGACAAGATCTTGTGGGGAATATTGATCATCTTGGATATACGTTTTGTCTAAAATGCTCAACAAAGCCATGCACTCAGGACATACCGAATTGCCCTTAGCCACATCTTACTCTCCACTCGCTTCTCTGTTGAATGCTAATTTATCCATACATAGCAACTTGATTTTCCTACAAATACTCTCCCTTTCTCATCTTTCTTGGGCATGCAGTGCCAAAAGAAAAGAAACATGACTAAACAAATATAAAAAAGTAGTTGTAGGAACTCAAGGATTGGCAAATCTTGGACATACTTTCGCAATGCCCATCACCATATGTTCCACCAGAACTCATGCGTCATTGAAGTTTTCAAGTGTCTCTTTATGGTCAAGTCCCTTTTGAATTTCCATTATTCTTTGCCCCATGGAGTCCGCTAGAAAACAGAATGATGGGTGGAGAAGATTGGGGAAGAGGGAGACATTAAGGTCCATCACTAGAGGCAACTAACATGATGGTGGAGTTGTCACAAATTCTAACGCAAACTAAAGAAGGAGAAGAAAGAGAGGTTGTGGGGCAAATTGAGTTGCCACATAAGAGAAAAAAACATATTTCGTGATATTGATGGATGGAGCCGGCAAGGTTGGATATCTCTTTTTTTTATGACTATTAGTTTGAAATAAGTGGTGTGTCACGACTAGGACAAGAGTACAGTTCCATCCTCAAGTCCTCTTATTATCCACTACAAGAAAAAGATTTCATAAAGGAAGGTTTTTCACGTGTCTCTGATCAACCATTGCTTGGCTGGTTGGCCTAGGTGGAGGATCTACATCAAGAGCTAGCATTAGAAATGGGGAGCAAAGATAATCGGGATTTGATTTGATTCTGGATTTTTCATAGAAAATGGACCATTTTTTCTGTGGCAATAATATCAAAAGTATGTTCTCCTAGAGCTTTTGGTAAGGGAAAAATCAATGAACTTCCTGTTTGTCTCGTCTTGATTTTGCACTAGCGTAGGAAATCCTGACACAGAAACTCGGGCATGATTTTTCCTCTCTCTTTCAAATTGCATTAACACTCTTATGTAAGTTGAAATTACGTTTGAGTTTGGCTTTGATTTGGATCTTGTTTTGGTGTTTGTTTCTCTATGATCCCGCGATGGATTCATTTTTGTTTAGAATGCTGCTGATTTGAGAGAAATGCTGCTGATTAGACCTTCACAATCCTCTGGTGACGACTAGGTGGCGGTAGTGTTTTGTTGCAGTGGTGGAGCGATGGCTTTGTTAGTAGTGGTGCCAGTCGAGATGGCGACGTTGATTTGATTAGAAATAATGGGAAGGTAGCAAGGACTGTGATAATAACACACAGGAGATGGTGGTACAGCGGCGAGCAACGGTGGACGGTGGGATTTAAAGATTTTAAACAAGGCTGAAAAGCAATAATTCGGAAATGCACTTGAATACCAATTCAATCCAATGCATATGAACAGGCCCTAGGATTCTCAAGACCCCAGCATAGGATCTTGCATCACAACTCTAAAGCATTCTTCTCGAATCAATCTGATCAGGGAAAAAGAAACTGGGGGAACTTTTTTGGCAGATCATCGGTCTGTGGAAGCAAAAGCCACGTTTCCAGTTGTCCCGGTGAGTAAAAAGAATGTTAAGCACAGCTGAGTGGCAATTACACATGGTCATGTCCTGGAAAAGAACAGCAACTCCCCGAGGACAAAAGGCAGATGAAAGTGATTTTGGAGTTCTCTCAAAGGACAAAAACAGTATCGGCGCACGAGCGGATGATGCAACTGGCAGCAATTCAGGTCGAGACCGAGAGATTTGGGAAGTGTAGGAGAGCCAAGCGGACTCGGCCAGTCTCAAACGGTCTCTGTTTATTGTAGTTGTACACTCAGATCCCATATTCGGAGGCCCCGGCTGGTCGCCTCGATCATTATTGAATTGATGGAGTCTACGTTAGCCATTACACAAGGAAGTACGACTTCTGCTTCTATCAGGCATAAAAATACGAAGAATCACCACCCACAAATGTCTCTTCAAGGAGGGACCATGGCCATGTGCCATAGAGAGTTCTTGTAGAATAGCCCAACCTGGGAGTGACTAGAAACAGACACAGAATCCACAACATCAGGTGTTTATGTACTATGTGTTGCCCTTGTAAGTATCAAACAATGAAAGTGTAAAGCCTTATCAGCACCCCAAGAGGCATTGTCTCATCAGATCACTGAAAGCAAACGATACATAAGACTTTCCCTTTCCATTAAAAGATTTTTAAGTAGTGAGTCTTTCTGTTGTTGGCATGAAGAAACCCGAAACCATCGGTTTATTTCAAGCATAGGGGCTTTTATAAGCCCAAACACCTATCTTGAGCAGGCTGTACATGATTGAAGCTCGGACATGAAAATCTGAGATGCAGTTCCAGAGGATTAACATAGCGTTTCAAGAAAGGTCGACTGATATGGATAAATAAGATCAGACAATACTGGGCAAGGAAAATTAAAACAGAACAAAATGGAAAGATAAAAATATACATACACATACAGCTCACCGTCTCATAGATGTTTTTCTCCAACCTTGCCTTTGGTTTCAAAGACGAAATTCATTTTCTGCTTTCTATAATGGAATATAATGAAAAAAGGTATTACAGGTTTGCGAAGGAAAATTCTCTTCTTCATACATATATTTTACATGGATTACTCCCTGTTCATTTTCGGCCGGACCACTTCTATGAACTCCAAATGGCAGAGACAGAGCATGCTTCAGACGTCGCTCCAAAAATGAGTGATTGCCCGCTCATGTTTGAGATGACTTGAGGTGGAAATTAGCGCAAGCGTCTAGCTTATGTGATGACTGTAGGCTTTTCCCTTCCGGTAAACTCCTTAAGCTTCGATATGGATAAGGCCAGATCTAGCAAAGATGACAAAATAAAGCATAATAGGGTTAAAGAAATCCCAAGGATAGTAAAAAACCATAGGGAGTGGAATAGTCAATCTACCAATTAGTGGTTTCAATGCAATCTGGGCATCCACATCATGTTTTGAGGCATCCGACTCGAACTGCTCTATGTAAATCCTAACTGTTGCACCTGCTGACCCAGTTCCCTGAAAATTTGTAAATATAAATAGATTGTATGTCAATTGTTCCAGATTGTCCACTTTTTATGTGAAAGATGAAAGCAGCAATGTGGGTGACTCCATACTGATAAACGATATATGATCCTTGATCCATCCATGAAGACAAAACGTACACCTTGCTTAGATACAACACTGCCATCCACCTACACAATTTGTAAGAAAATCTAAGTCTTTAAAAATCAGAATTAGACAGTTTGAGATTATCATTTAATAAAAAGTCACAACCAGGTAAATCATATTATTAAGATGCTGAACTCACTGGATCAGTGTAGGTGAAGTCATCTGCAAACTGAAGGACGTAATCACCTATAATGAGACGAGCTTTTTTAGCACTAATTTTGAGGAAGTATCCTGAAAGATTATGTTAGTTGGAGATCATACCATACTTTTCACCCTTTTTACTTTTAGAGATTAAATCCCTAAGGTATTGTACCATTTTGTTGGCTCCTTCAGATTCACACTCCTGAATATTGCAAAATCTATCAAGAACTTGAAGCTCTTACACAAGCCTCGGCAATGTACCAAGTCTTGGAACTTTTGAACAATCAAAGTGTCAAGAAGAGAACCAGAAGTGCTAAAGCTCCTTTGGTGCATACCTCATAGTCATATCTAGAAAAGAAATTTCTTCCGTAAGTAGCCCAATGTTCCTTTGCTATATCAGAGACAGAAACCAACTGCTCCCCTGGTTTTTTGTCTTTGTTCCAGTATGCGAGTATAGAAAGCCAAGCCAATACAGCCCTATATAAAGAATTTGAATGCACGAGATTGTTCATGATATTCTAAATTGACGAACAAATGACAGCCCTAAAAACAAACAGCCGTCAACAAAGAGCACACACTCATACAAGGATAAAGTCGCTATAAGGGAGGTCTAAAAGTAATTTTGAGGGTAGTACTTCCAATTAAAGGTGAAAAACATATGTTTCTAAATTCAACAGCAGCTAGAGGCTCGTCCATGGAGAAATCTCAGAACTGAATCAATGAAGAAATCTGCACAACAGTATTCATGTCTGTTGCCATCCTACTCTTTCCCTTGGGAACAAAACAAGTGTTTAGCAATCAAAAGGAACTTGCACACCAAACACCTGTTGGACCCATGAGAATTGACAGAGAAATGGAACAAATGTTACCATTGCTAAGACGATGAATTTTTGTGCAATTGTCTGAAGATTCTACTCAGAGAGGCCAATTACCAAAGATTCACTGCGCTGTTTCATTAGATGCAAAAAGGAAGAAACTCAACCATGATGAATGGACAGCCAAGTCGTTATACTCCTTGATTGGTTTGTGGCTATTAAATTGGGGCTTATATTGGCACCATCATACGGTCATATCTTATTTGGCTCAAATAAGGCAAACCTACATCTATAGTCAAAGTCAAGCAGACTAGAGACATTTTTATTTTATCTAAGATATTTCCAACTTGGTTAGAACTCATTGGGTCAGGACTAACTCTCAGCTTCCCCTGTTTCCTAGTTCGCACAAACAAAGTAGGGTCACCACCATCCTTAGCATTTGATGAATACACTATTACGGAAAATGCACCACAACCACCAATTTAGAAGTTCACGTCCAAGTTAGAGGTGTCAAAATACGAATAAGGACAGGAGAGAGAAGACTAAACAAGGTTGAACAAGAAGATGAGGAGCACAAGACCAACTGAATAAGCAGCAAAGAGAACAGAAGGAAAATCAATTAAAGGGCCAAACCATTGAAAAATTAAAGCTGTCACTAGGTAACTATAACACGCAATATGAACATCTACACAACAAAAGGGAAGCATTACCATATACCATCCTTCTCACGTATATGATCTGAACCTGTTCCAAAACTCTCTTCTCCACAAATAGACAACTTCCCTGCGTCCATTAGATTTCCAAAGAATTTCCAACCTGTCGGAACCTGGAAGTGTGAAGGGAGGTTCATTTGGGGGTAATACACTAAACATTATATACATAACTATAGCAAGGGCACTAGTGTTTCCAAAATTTAGACCTCAAAAAAAGGAAGATTCAACTTTTGTGCAACCCGATCAAGCGCACCGCTTGTAGGCATTGATCGAGCAAGTCCCTGCATTATCACACAAGAATTAAATTACTAGAGCTGTCCTTTCTCTTTTGGGAGGTGGGGGACTTCAGTATAGAATAAGTCAAGACAAGTGAAAACAGAACCTTAGGACCACTCCGAAAGTATGGAATTGACTGTTGAGCATAGGCAGCAATAATTGCCACGGAGTCTGAAGGAGTAACGAAAAAACCTTGACCAAGAATCATATTCCTGTCCCCATCTCCTGTACAATGATAAAAGCGCATAGTAATATTGCAACATAACATTACCAAAACCTATGTCAACAAGATAACAATATTTTGGTATATAAACCTAAAATACGCATGCAAATACATGATATTAAAACAAAAGTTTTCAGAACTATACATTCAAAAATAAGGAAGAATTCCCCTTTCCATTTTAAGACCAAACCTTGAATAAGACCGGATCTATTACATCCAACTAATTAAAAACCTAATCCATAGGCATATATCATCATACCAAATTGATGAACATAAATCACCAATCATTTAACATACCATCACTTGCAGCTCCAAAATCAGGTGCATTCTCACCGTACATAATATCCACCAAATCTTCAGCATATCTGCACAGTTGGGACATTACTTTTATCAAATATTACATGAGGATGATTTCCTTGTTAATATTGCTTCTTACGTGAGATTAGGGTCAGGATGACCATGGCCAAAATCTTCTAAAGGAACTCCATTTAAAATTGAATCCTTCATGAAAAGAAAACAAGGTATCTTCAGAGACTTGAAGGGGCAATTAAGTACTTCAATCTAATGACACAGTCAATTACCAACTTATGTAAACCACATACCAGGCTAGCGCCTAGCTTGTCCACAAAGATGGGCTTTGCATAAGCACCCGTAACTGCATGCATAGCATCAAATATAAACCTAAAAAGTAAAAAAAGATATGAAATAATTTGATGCTGCACATCTATACCATGTTCATGCATGTTAGATATCTACAGTACTGAGAAGTATGAACATATCCATACATCAGTATTAACATAAGTTTCAGAAAGAAAACAGGGATAAAAGAGAGTATGGCAAAGATGAAGCCACCAATATCAAAAGAAATTTAGTTATCACACTCCTAAATCTGGAAGGATGCACTCCTAAGAAATATGTACAACACATACGTCTCTGACATAGCAAAGGGTTATTTTGCCGCTTCATGATGCGAAATGTATGAGTCTGCTACTTTAAACAAGATCCTCCGTACATATTAATGTGTAGACCGTGCAGTTCTGCAACTGAAACAATTAAAAGCCTGGCATAGACTGATCTTTTGGTCTTTGACACTTTATACTAACATTTGTGGAATAAAAGCCATACAATGGGAACGCTATAGCTATTCCTTCATATGTTGGCCACGGGGAAAGAATGAGCATACCAGTAACAGCTATGCAAATAAGATTCTCACTGACATATCTCAGTATCATATCCGTGCATGAGGTGGGAATAGTGGGGTATTGCGAGGAATGGTAAAATGGCACGCCTCTCACTTCACACTCGTCTCAGTTTCCATTTTTACTACAGTCCAACTAAGAGACGTAGAGTCTCTTATCAGTCTCCATTAGTGATGGAGGCATTGAACCTTCTTTAGACAGAGAAAGATGCTCCTTTTTATCTTGTACAACTGTAGCCTCATTTTACTTATTTATTTTTCCTGTCTTTTTCTCTCGAACTACAGTATAACTTTCGGGATTTGAAGTCCCCTTTAAAGTTAATTAAATGATAGAGTGTTGGATTAATACCATGAGATGACGAAACCAATGCAAGCAAGGACAGGCACTTCTTTTGATTTCACTTTGAATGTATGCAAGTAAGAATAAAGACTTTTGGTAATTCTATAGAGCTACTGGTTTGGCAAGCGTCAGATATTTCTAACAAACTTTCAGATGACCACAGGTTTGAAGAACATTTTGCAAACTACTTGAATAATATTATTCTGGATTAATAGCTCCTTCACTCCATTTCGACTTATAAACGGGATCACAATTCTCATTCCCTATAGATTATGATTGCACTCCAATTGTGTAATTCCTGTCAACCAAATCTGCATTGGCCAGATGTAAACTTGCAGAAAGATCGTTAATGAAAGATAACATAGTCAAATGGCTTCAACAACCTTACAAACTCAATGAAAGAGGAAGAGTAATTAACAAACTTCACAGAAGATGTATAGACATATCCATACCGGAAATCTGGGCGTGACAGAAGAGTTTTTATCAGTTGAAAGTCAAATACGTTCTGCAAAAAGCACCGCAGAAATGACAATGTAGTGTCAACAAGAACTATTTCTTTATGTATTAAGCCAACTTTTGTCCATACCTCCATAAGCTCAAGATAATCAGAAACTGGATCAACCACTTCCACACTAAAATTTCCAAATTTCATAGTTCCAAGCCGAGAAAGGTCTACATCCGGAATGTCTGCCATTTTAATTTCAGATATCTGAAATTGATGACAAGGTGCAGATTCCATTATGCCCAAATAGATGCTGCCTGAGATAGATTATATACTGCGCAAACTTGCGTAAATAGTCTACATTACAACTACTTTTGCCGACATGATTTCATAGAGATCCTAAACTTTAATAGGATTCACGTTATTAATAATTCACAAGATGAAGGCGCAGAAGAATTTTTTTTTCTAACAATAAATTGCACAGTAATTTACTTGGAAACTGAAGTATGAAAATCTTAGTAGCTGCACGTGTGCTAGTTGTGCATAAGATTCAATGAAATTCCTTTTGGAGTTTGACTGTACCATGGAGAAACTAGCCTGATTGTGTCAAAAGAGCGCTAACATGTACCTCCAACAAGCATTTCAACCATTCGATGTCAAATTTTAACCTACTGCCAACACCATGGTCCCAACTTGCAATTAAGAGCCTGCATCTATTTTCACAAGTTCTTTAAGGTGCTCTCCTAGTAGTAATTCATCATATTCTAGAAAGTAAAAACAAGGGGAAAGCAGGTCCACAAAAAATAGACAGTTAGTAGATGACTCAAGAATTGAGAAGTTTAGGGCTTGCTTGCTTAGAATTAAGTTTACTTAAAAGGCACTTCACTTTTATGTTTCCCCTCCATAGTTTAAAATATTATCTCAATTTCAAAAAACTATGGAGAAGTATATGTGATTCTACACGTCAACATTTGTATATGGGTAAAACTTTCAAGTGTTTAGGGTTATAAAAACTTCAAAGTGCGTCCTCCACAAGATTAAGATTAAGCAAAAAGTAAAATTCTATCTACACAGTTTTACAAATTTTGAACATGCATCTTGGCCCTTGAAACTGTGTAATATAACATATTTCATCCAAGGGACATAGTCCATGCATACTTTTGACGGTCAAAGGAGAATCAATATTGTTTAACATGAAAAGAACATAAACTGACTACTGGAAAAGAACGCACAAGATAATAAGCAACTGTATAGATCAACCTGTATGTCATAAAGTCATGCGCTAATTCGGTAAAGAGGTTGAAGGAAGAATGATAAACAATGGGTACCGTCCAAACTGATAACTCATGATACTTACAGAAAGTGTGTTTCCGTATATCTTGTCCGTAATCGACTCAGGTGCAGGTTGTCCACTGTTGTAATTAAACTGGCAATTTTGGAGAGCAAGAAGGGAAATATCAATGAGAGATGACTTGACGGCACTAGATAACAACACTGTCTGGGTGATCATTAGCCTAACTATCATACAATATCTACCACTGAAGATTTACAGAGATGAATTTTGTCAGGTTGTCTATGAAGATGCACAGTCAGAGAATTTGAGATGAATTTTGTCCGGTCGTGAAGATTAGCACTCTTAGAGCATCACTCATCAATAGATTTAAGAATCACCTTGATGCCCCAGTCACATTCAGGCCCGCCTGGATTATGACTGGCACTCATTATAAATCCACCGTTGGCCTGCCAAAGTCAGATATTTCAGGAGCCCCATTCATATAAAAGAAACTTGGAATCAAAGACCAAGAAAGTGAAAGCCCAGAGGAAGCCTAAGATATGATCACCTTCCTCTTTCGTATTACAGCAGAAACAGCAGGCGTTGACATAATGCCGTCCCTGGGTTGGTGGAAGGTATCATTAAGTACCATAAACAATTTCTTTTCAGAAAAAAGGTACATTGGCAAGATAAACAGAGAGACACAGAGAAAGCGAGCAGAAAGAAGTCCAAGTTATAGCCAAGGGTCCAAGGTAGCTTACTACTTCTTTATAACCTAAGTTTTGGGCAAAAGAAGCTGAAAATCATGACAGATCAAGCACGTTAGTCCTCCATTTGCCACAAACAGAAGGGTATGGTATAGTTATTTCAAAATAAAGGCAATGCAAAATTTCATGTTAGTAAAAAGGATGAGTCAATCCCTAGCTCAGAAACAATAGCTAGTACAGTTTAAACTGCAATAACAGAAAACCAGAGCCTTCTTAGGAAGTTCATGACCGAGAAGATATTAGAACAGAGCAGCCTGTTAAGGCAATGGATTTTGTTAGATGAAATTTAAAACCCTAATAAAAAAAAAATAGGGATAAGTGCATTGGAAGTCCTAAAATTTGTCACGAAAGTGCCATCGAGTCCTAAAACTTTCAAAAGTACAATCAAGTCTTAAAACTTGTCACAAAAGTGCAATTGAGTCCTAAAACTTTCAAAAAATGTAATCAAGTCCTAAAACTTGTCAAGTTGATGCAATCAAGTCCTAAAATTTGTTAGCATTTTCCGATAGTCAAGTTGGATGGAATTAATGAAAATACTTAATTGCACTAACTTGACAAACTTTAGGACTTGATTGCACTTTTGAAAGTTGTATGACTCAATTGCACTTTCGTGACAAGTTTTAGGACTTCTAGTACACTTATTCCTAAAAAATAACCATTCTTACGTTCATTTCTGCTGCGATGGAATCTTCCCGAAAAAGAGAGAGATAATTGCGGGGGAGAATATTAGAGTTCATTGTCATAGTAATCATATAATGCTCGGTACGAATTAAGAGACTTACTGGCCAACCAAAATTTTGCCCACACCATTTCCAGCTGCAATTTTTATTATTATCTGCATTTCATGCAAAACATATCAAATGGAGGCTAAAATGTCTGCGGTAAGAAGGATATAGTTTTCTGAAAACATGAGGAGCAACTAAAAGGCAAATATGAAATATCTGTCACAAATAATGCTCAGAATATGAGTCAAAGCACCTGTGCAGCTTCCCGGTTGAAATATCGGCCATCACCGCCTAATACTAATACCGCATTCTTGTAATCTTCAGGTGGCAATGAATCGAATAGTGCCTTCAATCCAATGACGCGGCGTAAGAGCAACCCACAGAACAACCAAGACATTGACTTTACAAAGATGAAACAAAATTTCACCTGGATCCAATTGGCAAGGTAATTTTCTTGCATAAAAACTTTAACCTGCAAGGCAATCAAGGAGGAGTCAATTAAACTAAAACCAACTCCACTTTTTTTCTTATTCTAGTAGGAACTCTATCAAGAGAAAATAGATCATTTAGAGACCTTAAACATATACCATGCGTAAATGATCAATTATAGTCACCTATTATCCTTGTTTAGATTAAACATTGCACTCAGATATTAAAAGGAACAAGAAATAGAGTCACACCGTCTAATTTCACTATCATTCACATAAAACAAGAACAGGAACATCCATGTAAACAGCAAATATAGCAATTGGTACAACAGAAACAGAAAGAAAAAAAAGAAGAAGAAGAGAAGAATCCACCTTCTTCCGAAGACCACTGGTTCCGGTCTTTTGGCCCTCGATCGGCTTCGTGGGAACTGAATTAATCTGATCGATTACAACATCAAAAGTATAAGCACCTCTGCATTAGAACACGGCTAAACATAGAAACGCTGAAAATTTCAATTTCAGTGACTATGCAGACGCATCACCCGTCATGAACTCTCAACCCGTCGCCAAATAGCGCAACGGAGAAAAATCTCACGCCAGGCGAACCGACCCTTTTCCGAACGATTGAGAAATCCAAGCTAAAAGCGTCAACTTTCGAGCAAGAAACAGAAAAAGGACAGACCTTGATGCCTTCGGGCTCAGCAATGGCGGCGGCAGAAGAAGAGGACGACGCTCGGACCACGAAAGGAATCCGCGACGCCCTGGTCAAAGCAGACTTGGCGGCGACGAGCCGGGTCGCGGCGGAAGACAGGACAGAGAGAGACGAGGGGATTGGAGGGAAGGCGGCATTGCCGGCGTTCGAGCTCGAGGGGTGCGCAGTCTTGGCGCAGGAGGAGTAGGGAAGGTGACGGGTGTGAGGCTTCAAAGAGAGGGCCATTCTTGGGTGGCTTTCGTCCTCTGTACTCTTTACCTTCTTGAAGAGTGTGTGACCGTGAGCGACACGGAGAGACAGAGAGAGCTAAAAAGGGTATTGGGACTATGCAGAGAGAGTGTTAAAGAATGGGGAGGATCTGGAAGGAAAGATCCCAGAGGAGAGAGAGAGAGAGAGAGAGGGTTCTGACACCAGTGGGAGAAGTGATGAAATCCGTGGACTATGCAGAGAGAGACAGCAGAGAGAGAGAGAGAGAGAGACAGCAGAGAGAGATTGGGCTTATCTCATCCTCAAGCTTCTCGATCTTTTTGCACGAGGGATCGCCTCTCGTTCGCACACTTGTGCGACCGCCTCTCGTTTTTCTCGATTCGCGGGCGTCTTCTTTCGACGGGGCTAAAGCAAACATGCAATGAGCTGCAAGATGTCATCTTTATCGTACGAAAACCCAAGAACTTGAAGGGACGAGTCCTTGTCTTACTCGAAGAGTTCGTTCGTACTTGTAATGATCATCGTTTCATGCGATCTAATCTCGTGTGGTGCTACCCTTATCTTTAACTTAGCAGTTCGTTTGGCGAAAATATTTTCCTTTGAAAATATTTTTGGAACATTTCTGAAAATATTTTAAACATAATTTTCGTGTTCGCGATCAATAGAAAAGTTTTGGAAAATATTTTCGCTGACCTTAGTGAAGAAGAAGAAGAAGAAGCTCGGAAAATGATTTCCGCTTTTGAAGAACGAAGTCATTTTCGTAACTAGGTTATTTTGAGGGAAGGAAAATATTTTCTCACGAAACGTTTTCCGCCCCCGAACACTAACCCGGAAAATATTTTCCGGAGAATATTTCCGCAAACGACGGGCCTTGTTAGAAGATGTTCTTCTTCTTCTTCTTCTTCTTTTTTAGTGCTGAATTTTAATTACGGTTAATATGGTGCTTATCTTTAATCCGGCCGAGGTTACTTGTTCACCGCGCCAACGAAAAAGGTCACGAGAGATTTAAAGAAGAGTGCTTTTTCTGTCTCTCGCTCTCTTTTGAGTTGAAGTTATTCGATTCTTTTATTTAAATCTTCAAGTGAATCACATTCCTGTCGATAATTCGCATGACAACTATCAAGTTTCGAGTACCCTGTATGTGTGACTTGGTATGCTAGTGAATGCGGACTTTCTCGAGGCCACTTTTGCCTTGTAGTTATTTGATTGTGGGGCGAAGCGGAAGATTTTATTGGGTTGTTTACCACCTTGCAGTGGTCCAAGGTTGAGTCTCGGGAGACACAGATCGCATGGTAGTCACTCGAGAGTCACGACCACCACGCTAGGGTCACCAATGGTGTTTATGGCGGTGCCTATGGTGTGCAACAAGACAAGGAGCCCGCTATTTTTTTCAATTAAATTTTTAATCCTATCAGAATCTATCTCATCCCTAGATATGATTATTTTATCCAGACAATTCCGGATTTCACGTTGCACCAAATACCTAATAATAGGATAAAAAGGCTATCATATTCGAAATTATATCCAGTTTACCGAACACACTTTATGTTTCATATAGCTTTTAGATTCGTGTTAATAAACTCTTTGACTTTCTACTCTCCCAAAAAAAAAAAAAAAGAGAGGAAGATAGCTTAGTAATTTTCCACAAGGGAACATTGGTGCATGTGGCTAGAAAACTAGTAATTGATTTTACAAGAGAACTAGCAGGAAGCCAAAGCAAGGATGTGTGAAATTATTGCTTTTGGCTCAAAGCTTATATTGAATTCTTCAAGAGCCGATCCTAACATCATTCATCTCCAATTCACATGCATCGTCAGGACTTGATATGCCATGCATTACAACTTAAAAAAAAATTTCGATTACAGACATGTTACAGTTCTAACACCATCTATGAAGGTACGCTATGCTTCATTATCGTCTAGATAAATAAAATTCAATCTTGTTTTTTCCTGATTTTAGTAAGAAATGTCTAATGAATGGATCCTTCAAGATTTGAAAAGGGACGAAATGGAATTGCTCGATTATCGCAATTCACAGTTCATCGAATCAAGAAAAGGCTAGGGACATATCGTCATTTCCGTTTTTCATTATCTCATTTCGTACATTCTAATAAATAAGGTCGTAAGACATCCAAGGAATATATATATATATATATATATATATATATATATATATATAAAATTACGAATTTAAGAATAATTGGAATGAATTTTCACAACACTCGTGTGTCGATATATATATTGAATATGATTTTTCATATTTCTATTATTACAATATATGTTAAATTTTGATGGAAAAGTAAAAAAAAAAAGAGTTTTTTTACAAGTGATGAAAAAGACAGCAAAGGACACTTGGCTCGTATGCATGAGACTTCGCGCTTTTGCTGCTCTGGAGCTTCAACACCACAGGCTCTCTCTCCATCCATTTGATCCATCGTCAAACTCGGGACGATCCTTTAACATCGGAACCACCCATTTTCGTTCATCCCATCTGTTCTTCTTCTTCCTACAACTCCCGAGAGATCGCTACGAAAGCGTCTTCTGGGTTAGTCGTGTTTGCAACTATACTCACGTCTCTGCATTGTTAGGCATTGCGAGGCCCTGATTTCTTCGTCGAGCCACGAGATTGATTCGGTCGCTTCTTGTCATCGTGCCAATGACGGGCCCGAGCTCAAATTTGTTTCTTTGCTGCACCGAGTTCATGGGTGTCTTCACTGGTATATATCATGCTTTTTCATGGAGTTTTCCTCATTGCCTCATCGGTTTTGGGATGTGTTCTGTTGTGAAGATCACCGATGATTGCTATCTTTTTCGGTGGAGCTTCTCTTTGGTATTGAATATTCAGTTTCTTGTTCAACAACCCACACATGTTTCGTTTCGAGCTAAGTAAACGGTCATCGTGGAAGTATCAGCTCAAGGGCTTCTCGTGATGCAATGTCTAAGGAAAATGGACAAAGGTTGGGTGGAGTGCAGTGATCCCGAGTGAAACTGTGACGGCCCAAGCCAAGCGGCGGAGTGCAGGGAGGAGGGATGGCGGTGCATCCGCGCCACTACCCCGGACGTGCGCAGCGAAGTGGGGTACCTCTCTTGTCCCACATCGCCTAGGGGGAAGTTCCGGGCTAGTTAATAAGGCTTGGGTGGCCTATACCGTGTAACGTGTTTTAAAGCCGTGAGGGTCAGTGGACTCAAAGCGAACAATATTACACAGTGTAGACCCGGGATGTTACAGAAACCATTCTAGGATACTAAGTGATTGGAATATTTGGACAAGTCCAGTTTCATGGTTGGATTGTTCATATTGTGAAAGTGCTATTCAGACACCCGAAACCTTTTGGCAGGCGGAGGATGGGCTATGACAGATAGTTGCACTGTGGCCTTAATGAATGAATAAATCCACCACCCGAGCTTGGATATTCTGAAATCATGTCCAAAACCTTGACTGCCTTTCCCGATTGCAACATAATGCAGTTCGCATATAAGAATTTTCCTTTCGGAATTATCACTGCATATGACATCCTTTCAATTCTGATTTTATTGATCTCAAGCCATGAAATTGTTGTAGGTGATGATGGCAATAAATCCTTCCTTACCGACAGAGAGTCTAGAGATAACAATTCACTCGTCCTATGCTTTGGTGAAATGTTGATTGACTTCGTTCCAACTGTTGGTGAAGTTTCCCTAGCCGATGCACCAGCATTTGAGAAAGCTCCTGGCGGTGCTCCAGCTAATGTGGCTGTTGGCATATCAAGGCTAGGAGGCTCTTCAGCCTTTATCGGAAAGGTGCAGTTTAATATTTCTACTGTTGTTCTTTTTGGATCATGTAATTTGTTAGCATTCTGCACTTAGATTTATCTCTGAGTAGCTTTGATTGGGTTCGACTGCTGTGTGACGGACTGTCTTTTATTCAACAGCATGAGCTTTAAGTTTCAACTATGCCTTTCGGTAGCAACCACAATAAATCTGAGTTGATGTTAGTGTAACAGGTGGGTGATGATGAGTTTGGGCACATGCTGGCTAACATCTTGAAGCAAAATAACGTTGACGATTCTGGAATGCGTTTTGACCAAAATGCAAAAACCGCATTGGCTTTTGTAACACTGAGAGCAGATGGAGAGCGTGAATTCTTGTTTTTTCGTCATCCAAGTGCTGATATGCTTTTGCGTGAGTCAGAACTTGACATGAGCCTCATTGAGAAGGTACCTCATCTCTTTTTACTTCCTGCTAAATGTAGTCATAAGATTTGTCCATCCTAAAGTGGGTGGTTACAGGCAGCAATATTTCACTATGGTTCTATTAGTTTGATTGAGGAGCCGTGCCGGTCAACTCATATTGCTGCAATGGAAATTGCCAAAAGGTCAGGAAGCCTACTCTCTTATGATCCAAATTTGAGATTGCCCCTATGGCCATCAGCAGAGTTTGCTCGGACGGAAATAATGAGCATATGGGATCAAGCTGACATAATTAAGGTGCACCCTTTATCTAAAATACAGAAATGTCTACATGTTTGTAGATTTTTACTTTAGTTATTAAAGCACAACGGGTCAGTTTCACAGAGCAGAGTCTGTGAGAGCAGAACTGATCATGTTTCCCCTGTATGGTGCTCATGTTGATTTATGAAATGACTGGCAGATAAGTGAAGAAGAAATTACATTCCTGACAGGAAGCGATGATCATAATGATGATAATGTGGTGTTAGAGAAGCTCTTTCATCCTAACCTCAAGCTTCTTTTGGTAACTGAAGGCTCTGAGGGCTGCAGATATTTCACTAAGGCAAGCTTCCAAAAATGTTTATCTGTTCATGTTCTTGTTTGTCCCTCAAGTGTACCATGAGAAGCAGAAGCATCGGATTCTCGGTTATTCATTCATTTCTTAATTTTGTTCAGAAGCAGAGGTAAATATCCTTAGTGCACTTCACAAACTTTAATCATAGGGTCTGAATTGATAGACATTCCAGATAAATTTTTTTGTTAAGTCTGAAGCCAGAGGCAGTTGAGACAAAGTCTGTCCAGTGTCAGGGGCAGTTATTGGTGCTTCTAGAAAGTGATATGAGTTTGCCAAATACTGATTGATTTGCATGTTTTTCTTTTCTGGCGTTCTAGTTTATTGCGCATTGGCTGTATGGTTTTTTTTTTCATTGGCTGTATGGTTCACTGATAAGGAAATTCAATTCAATAACGGTCTGGCAGGACTTCAAAGGCAGAGTGGGCGGTGTTACGGTTAATCCAGTGGACACAACTGGTGCAGGAGATGCATTTGTAGGTGGATTGTTGTACTGCTTAGCTTCTGACCCCAACCTGTACAAGGTATTGTAGTGCTTACTTCTGAGAGAATTAACACATTTCTTTGCATGTTGTCTGAAGTGGTCTGAAAACATAAGAATTCTACTGCTTCATCGGGGAATCACACTACTTAAGCAATAGCCTTTCCTGCATGACAAGGTTTAGCTATACTAGCCTTAGCTTCAGCTCAGCCTCTAATTCCCTTGTTCCGGTTCTCGAGGCAGGATGAGACGAGATTGAGAGAAGCTCTATACCTTGCAAATGTCTGTGGTGCCATCACTGTGACAAAAAGTGGAGCAATCCCTGCACTGCCAACGAAAGAGGCTGTTTTGGAATTCCAACAAGCTAAGAGTGCTTCATAATGAACATGGAGATAAAAGTTGAACTTGCTTAGTTTTCAAACCTCTTTCCAAGCTTGTGTAATTCAAGTTTACTCTTTGAGGTAAAATCCCACCGCACATTTCATTTCTCTGATTTCTGGTTCTCTTTTTCTTTTACCCCGGGTTCTAGAACTGAAGTGCTTAGCCTATCTAATCACAGTTGTTAATATCTTTTTTGAAATTAATCGTTGCCATATTGAATCTTCTTAGATCCAACTTTCGTGGCTAGAGATGCTTGCCTAGGCACTTAGCAGGAAATTTTCACCCTTAATAGGATGCTGGAAGGGATGAAGACAGTATACTTTGTAATTCTTCTGGCAGATTTTCCGTACAAACTTTCAGTTTGGACACCGTTTGCATGAACGATGGTGGGGCAAAGCCCAAGGCATGAATTCAAAAATTACTATAACAGGGAAAATTCCAATCAATCAGAACTCAGTGGTATAGAATAAACCGGAATGTGCTCATGGTCATGCTTTAAGCGGCGTGTTTCAGCTCCGGCGGTTCGTTCTCTTGTTGTTTGAACACGACAGTTTATTTGATCAATATGGTTATGGCATCTGTAGAACTGATCCCTAACTGGGGACACATGCCATCCTTTTCATTCTTGCGGAAAGCAAATTAGTCGAACTTCGTCACATCACGACCAAAACCGAGCACCACCCGGCTCCTCTAGTTTATCCCTAACTCGCACTTTTCTGCTCGATTGTTGTTCCCCGGTTTGCTAGCGAAACTAGGAAGCAAAGACAATCAGAAGATTGGGAAAGGAGTTCTCATCTGCAATATACACATACATCCCCCATTGTTCAGCCAGACTTGAACGTGGGGGGGATTGTTCAACTCTTTGATAACTGAGAAACGCCTGTATAGACTAAGGAGAGGACCCATAAATTGTCATGTCAAAAACCAATCTTTGCATTTGTTGTACAAGTCCATGGTGAGGTCGAGGACCGATCAGATCCTTAGAAATTTCACGTTAGAGGCCGATGTTTATGGTCGAATCATCTCAGCATCGGCCTCGGCCGCGTGTCAGAAGTAAAAGCAATCGATCCTTCCTAGCAATCGCTTTCGAGAACACCCACCAAGGAACATCATAGCTAGTGATTAGCCAGATTGTGAGTTTTTGATGAATTGTTCTCAGCAATGTTAGGCAATGGACGAGAACCCCGACTTTGGAAATGTCCTGAAAAAGCAAGTCACAAATCGATTGTCCAGTGTATACGTAGCGTAGAGCTGCCTCAATGGTAAAAGCAGACCACCCCCATCAAGCAATGCATGCTTTGAGCAAGTCGTCTGCGTTGCTTTCTCCGATCCCCCATGCTTTCTCATGTGCGCTTCACTAACATCGAGGAGGCATGACATTGAAATTAGAGAAAATGACATGAATGGGCTCTAAATTTTCGCCCGATATATATTGCTGTTCTTGAACTTCTAATTTGTTCAATAGTGGTCCCAAAACTTTGATCCGATGTGCAATTTCGTCTTTGAACTTTTAATTTGCTCAATGTATCTCTGAACTAGCGGTAATTTTCAATTTAGTCTCTAAATTATGTGAAAATGACACAAGCGAAAGGTTTGTATTGAACATTTTACTAATAGTTCGGAGATGATATTGCATATTGGATCAAAATTCATGAATTATTTGTGCCATTATCCCTCGTATTAATATATATTAGGCCAAAACTAAAAATACTAAAAGCGTAAAGATTTATTCGTCAAATCACTTCACAACGTGACATCTTTGATTGAACTGATTTTTTCGATCGTAAGTTAATGATCCAATCGGCAAGTGCATGCCTACTTTTCACACACCGGGAATGTCCGAGGCAAGATTCGTTGGATCTCACTCTTCTTTCCTTAGAGTAGAATATATGTTTCCTCTTTTTTCTCTCATTGAGTTCAAATTGGTTCGGAACGATAATCAAACACCCTACATCGGCTCCTATCACTCACGTGATATCGTCACTAACTTTACATTTGAATTTTTTTAAAAAAATCTCACTTTCGGTTGATTCGTTTCTTTGACGTTGCGACGGCGTATTTGAAATGGGGTTAGCGGTAATTTGGTTCCTTCGATTCTACGGAATTACATGCTCGGTCTACGCCGTGAGCGAACCTATGTTGGCTCCTACGCTCCATCACCTTGAATAGATGGACACGATACGATCACAGCCGTCCGATTTTTTATTTTTTTGGTCGAAGCATCACGGCCGTCCGACTAGGTGGGGACTCACCGCGCGGGGCGCACGTGATCCTAGCTTCAACTGCTGGTTGAGGTTGAGGTCGAGGAACGGAGTCGGCACGCCGAACCGGGTTTAGAAAAACCGGAAAAACCGGCGAGGACCTCCGCGTTTTTGCAGTCACGGAGAGACGAAGGAATCGGAACGATCGCGACGTTCGCCTCCGGATTTCGGATTCTCTGCGCTCCGACGCCGCCTCCGGCCGCCGGTGGCGATCGCGCGACGCGCCGCTTGATCTGACCCGACTCGTCCGTTTGGATCGTCGGAGGAGGAGGAAGACGACCGCCGTGGTTGCGTGCGTCCGGGGGCGCGCGCGCGCGGCTACGCTCGCTCTCTCTGTCTTCTCTGCGACGGCAATGGCGACGCATCCTTCTCTGCTGCCCGAGATCGGGCCCGACGGCCTCCCGAGGGAAGCTCCCGTCATCGCCTACACCGAGAAGGTTCGGTTCTGTTCTGTTCTCCTCTCGGTCTCTCGATCTTTGAACGGGCGATGGATGTTGTTGATGCGATTCTTCCTTCTTCCTTCTCCCTCCTCTTGACAGATAATCGAGGAAGAGCAGCTTCAATTGAAGAAGTAACTCTCTCTCTCTCTCTCTTACTCTCTCTTTCTCAATCTCTCCGATAGCCTGATGGATTTGCATTTGCTCCTGCATTTCCCTTTCGTGCATTGCCGATTCGTAGCAGTAATCCCACTCGCTCTTAGGTCGTGCATTGGCTCGATTCTTTTTGGTGATTTGAATCTGGACGATAATGGCGCTCCTCGATTGATGTGCGATTGAGCGCCTTGATCCTCCGTTAAAAAAAACGAATGCTCTGGAAATCTGGCAGTACTCGCTTGCGCTGGCGTCGATTTGAGCCTCTCCTCGGTGCTGTGACAGTCGTCGCATCCCAGATCTGATGATGCTCGTTGACTTTCTGTGCTTTTAGATACATAGAAGAGAACTACTCTAAGATTCGCGATGTCGAGCGGGAGCTGGCGGGTCTGTCGATGGAGATGAAGCTCACTGCCGGACCGAAAAAGGCAGGTGAGTGGGTGTCATGTGTGCTGACTGCTGGGGCGGGCGATCGTTTTGCCCTCCATGTGTTTCCTGTTTTGTGCTTTTGCCGCCTCTCTGTTTTTCTCGCTGATGCGTACAGTCTTGCCTGCTTTTGTGCATGTGTTAAGCACTTGAACATCTGAGAAAGAAGATTGAAGCGTCGACTGAGAGAATTCGAGTTGCGAAGCTGAAGGAAGAAGAAGCGCGCAAGGTTTGTTGCTTTTTAGTTATTATCTCTGACCATGTTCATACCGGTTCCTGGGCCTTCCCTCGTGATGCGTCTGGGCATATCTTTGTTATCTCGGCCGTAAATGCGAATGGAGGAATTGCTTCTAGCATCTCCTAGCCTCGTCTTCCTGCAATGTGCGCTTTTCCCTTATTAGACCCGAAAGATATTCTCAATTCTAAACGTGCCATGAATAAATTTGGCCCCGATCGTAAGCATCCCGTGGCATGGTCAGTATCTACCCCAGTGATAGAGGCTTATTTTGGCTAATTCTAACTGAGGAAGTGAATAGACAACCAAGAGGGATGTCCTGTTTAATGTCACTCTCTTCACTTGGGGGGTGAGAGGATTTTCATTTGTCTTTGTCCGATTTCCTCGACTCACACGTGATAGCTGCTTATCATATGTATCAGGTATGGGAGGAGGCATCCAAGGCTCTGAAGGACGAGGAAGCAGTGAAGCAGAAGCTATGTGATGACTTATCGAATCTGGTACCTATCTCTAACTGATTGGGTGCACATAATGCCATGTTGCATGCAGTTGTCTTAGACACTGTTGCACTTGATAGGTCCAAGAAAGCAGCACCTCTCAGTTCAATAGACTAGAAGAACTGAAGAGACGACTTTCAGCTCTGAACCCAAGCAGGACGTCAGTATCTAGTCCTCAGGTACGCATCTGCCTTTGTCGTTGAGGTTTATGTTTCATCTGGTAGATAGTAGCGGAATGTCTCTTAATCTTTACCTCTAGTAAATGTTACTGCTATTAAGATGGATTGCATACTTAGATTAAAAGATAATGGCGGGATGATAGCATAAACTAGCAATCATCCATCTCTTATCTTGTGAATATGGAGCTCTTCCTGCTTCTAGCTCTTTCATACTGTAGATATCCTATCTATGTATGCATGCCGTGGTATTAGCAGCCATGATCTGTCCGAACCTGGTTCCCCATTAATGCTCTGACCTCGGGGATTGTTGCGTTTGCTTGGTTTTATGCTCTATTTGTGGTTGCAAAATAAGGAGGTCGAGCCCTCAAGAATCCGGAAGAGAGAGAGCCTGACTTAGCATTGAAGCGTTCTTGTGGCAATAGTATATCGTACACTAGTTGTGATTCAATTAAACAGGAGACCCATCTAGAATTCAATTGGTTACAAAATCCCTATGGAATTCATTCGGTATTTATCCGTAGATATAGGCACTTGCATAATATTCATACACAGCATGTAATTAAAGGCTGCTTTGCTTCCGGGTGTGTATGGGTCGGGAAACGTGTGCAGGCTGCTCCGAGTGGCACCGGTGCCGATGCTCCTGCCCCCTCAGTTCCTCACGCATCGGGAGCAGGTCAAGCAGTCGACAACTCAACCGACCGAGGAAATAGCGGGAACGGCCCGAGCCAACAGCCATCTGCCGATGGAGGAGAAGAAAGAGGGAGAAAGAAGGTCCAGTTCCATGGAAGAGGGAAGGGAATCGGGGCTGTTCCCAACAAGGGTAGAGGGCATCCCGGTCCCGGTTGGACGGGGGCGGGCTTCGATGTGGATGGTAGAACTTGACAGATGCCCAGTTTTTAACTTTGCTATTCTTTTCTTATGCTCAGAAGATTTCGTTGCAACATTTTACCCATCCGAGCATTCTCAGTTGGTATGCAAATGCCATACCTTTTGTACTTCCAGTTGAATATTCAATCATTGAGTTAAAAACTGTATGTGATATTTGTTTGTTTTTAATTAAAATAATTTGGATAACTTTTTATTATAAAAAAAAGTCTTATCCTCTTAGAACATCACCCGGGGCATTGCCACTGCTACTATTATCATTAAAATCAGACCAAAGACACTCTATTACGAAAAGATAAACTTTTCGTTTTCATGGCATAAAATATTATTTCATGCATTTCGGTTGTTTCAAATTGACCCTTTCACTTTCCTTCTGTGCCTTGCATTTCTCCTACTACATTGACTTGTTCCTTTCGGTTAACAAAACATAGATGCTTTTCTAATTTTAATACAATTGGAAAAATAATTCTCTTATAAGATATGGACGATAGATATATTCTCGCATATCATCTTGGGTCTGATGCAGAGATTCAAAAAGAAAAAAAAATAAAAAAGAGAGAGATTAACGGTGGCCTTTGGGTGCTCGCTGGCGCCAAGATTTCTATGCTTTGTCCATAAATCATCAGATAGGTGCATTAAAATAAACCTATGCTTTTTCCTAACTTTTTCTACTCTTACAATATTTTACGCACTGCTAAAATAAGATGTTGTTTAATTTGTGTACTTTTCCAATTCTATTCAATAGGAACAATTTAAAATAACGATTCATTATTTGGACAAGGTTTCAATGCTGCTAAAATAATCGCACTTATCACTTAGGTTTCACTTAGAATTTACTTTAAATTTAATTAAACAATTTTTATTTGTTTTATTTACTTTCCCATTTTACTGCCGTATATATATATAGGTCTCATTATCTAACTTTCTTTGATTTTCTCTCACCTCTTCGTGGGTCCCACCAGCCACTCACTTTGTCCGACACTCCCACTCCCCATCGCGAGAATAAAACATAAAGAAGTAAAACTTACCAAAGGATTTTGCATAAAATGCCATTGTAAAAGACGGACATGGAAAAATTTACTCCAAAGTGTCACGAGGCTAAGAACTCCATGCTTAAGGTTCATCTGTCTGTGTTGTAAACTGTATCAATTTATAGAGTTTGTGTGACATTTCTGGATTAACTCATTTGAGGTATTATCCGCTTTTGCCCGTCTCATACCGAGCCTCACGATTTTGTCCTTTGACGTACAGATAAGCACTTTCTTAGGAAGTTACCCATCTCGATAGTGCTTTAGCTTGGGCTCGCTGCTTAACTTGGGAGTTTCAAAGCAAAGCTTGTCATTATGTCAAAAGGCGTCTCGGTAAATTAAATCCAAGGTGTCATAGTTTGTCCTTCTAGAGATCGACTAAGCATGTGTACAGGAGATATTGTAATGGCCTGTAAAATGGTAGAATGATGAGGAATGTGGAACTGTGAAGTTTGTATCTTTTATCTGTTCATTGTCTTCATTTGGTAAAGCTTGGATCATAATACTTAATAGTATCCAAGCATGTGCACTAGACACTCTTAAGAGACGCTTTTGCCCGTCTCATACCGAGCCTCACGGTTTTGTCCTTTGGCGTGCAGGTAGGCACTTTCTTAGAAAGTTACCCATCCCGGTAGTGCTTTAGCTTGTGCTCGCTGCTTAACTTCGGAGTTTCAAAGAAAAGCTTGTCATTATGTCAAAAGGCGTCTCAGTAAATTAAATCCAAGGTGTCATAGTTTGTCCTTCTAGAGATCGACTAAGCATGTGTACTGGAGATATTGTAATGGCCTGTAAAATGGTAGAATGATGAGGAATGTGGAACTGTGAAGTTTGTATCTTTTTATCTGTTCATTGTCTTCATTTGGTAAAGCTTCGGATCATAATACTTAATAGTATCCAAGCATGTGCACTAGACACTCTTAAGAGACCGGCAGGAAGGAAGTGCTTCTGAAATGTTGTTTATGATGATTGACTAGCTTCGTTCGAGCCATCGCGCTGGGCTGCATATCGTTCCTGGTTTGCCAAATATTCATTCAGATCTTTCGTGCCCGGAAAAAGTCTCTACCTGGAAATTTTTTTATTATCCACACAAAACAGTAGTTGATTTTGGCTTATGATCATGCTTCTTCCGGGGCAAATCCAATTCCATAGGTTCAGAAAACGGAGCTGGACGAAGTAGACGATTTGGTGGAGAGTAACAAGAGAGACATATTTACCATACACTCGGGTTACCGAGCGACAATGGACAGGTATCACTGAGTCAAGACAACTGAGCCTTTTCAAATGACTGTCTAATACTTACACGAACCCATGAACTAGAAGGTGAATCCAGCTGAGTAAAGATACCCCTTAGTGATATTGCTGTGATTCTTATTATATCCTATCGTGCAGCGATTATTAGCCTCGTGTCAGGTGATGGCCGAATCAGTTTAACTTGGGCAATCCGATGAACAACTCGGTCTCGACATCTGTACTCCGGCTGCTCCGGCTATGCATTGCTGCTGCTCCCGGGTGAGCCGACAACTGCCAAGAATTTGCATGGTGCTGAAATTGGAAAAGAAAAGGAATGCACAACGCTCTGTTAGATTAACGATATACAAATGCAATTGAGTGATGATGGGGGACCTAGAAACCTTCACAGAAATAAAATGGGAAAAAAAGATGAAGCCCAACTTCAGATTTGCTGGCATTAAACAAGCCTCTCAGTGTATCTATATTAGGTGATGCAAGCATCTGTCTACGCACCCGGATCTATCGATAGTCACTGGGAAATTCGATTTTTCCCAACATCTAACTCTAGACGATGTTATCTCCTACGTTGCCGTGGAAAAACAAACTCTAATAGTGGTTAGCTACACCAGACATGACTCCGACCTTTTGTTCCACCTAGAGTCCATGTTTAAAGTACAGACTAGTATCTCATGATATCCTCTATGTTTTTGTAATTTTGTCACCATGGGTTGGTATTTCAAGGCTAGTAGTTTTTGTCATCGAGTTAGTATTTTCTAAACAGATCAACCAATGGTTACAAGATCATACAAAGACACAGGAACTTTCAGTCCTTCTACAATCCCATGTGAGAAGAACAGAGTTTCAACCCGATGATAGTAAGTTGGGTCGTAGTTTTCCATTAATTACTCAGAGACACTGTGCAACTAATTTTTATTACCGTATTAGTAAGTACTAACATTCCGATATTTTCATTGGGAAATTTCAATATTTCCCTACAGCTAACACCATAAGTGGTTCTCTCTTCCGTTCTCGAGAAAGACAAAAAAATGAGGAAGCTCGAAAAGTGATTAGGTACGCCAATGTGATCACTATGAACTTTGGATCTGTCTATAGTCCCGGGTTGGAAAACACAATATATCTCAACATAGTGGTATTTCACAATGGGGGTCAGTAACTTAGTGCTAGTAACTTTTCTTATCAAGTCAGGAACTTTCCAAGCAAATCAAGTAATTCTCATGGGATCATAGAAACACAGAAATTTGGGTCCGTCTACAGTCCCATACACAATTGTATCTCATGATTGTAATTTCCTCAACAGTAATTTTCTCAACATGAGTTAGTAAATTTGTATTAGTAACTTCTAGTATGGAGTCAATCACTTTCTTAACAGATCAAGTACGAGACCATAGAAGAACACTGAGAGATTTGAGTTTGTCTATGGTCCCTTGTAAAAAAGATTTGTAGAATTGTATCTTTTGACAGTAAATTTCTCAATGTGGTGGTAATTTTCTCAACATGGATTCGTAGCTTAGTGCTTGTAATTGCTTTTTGAGCAGATCAAACAGTCTCAAGATCATAGTATTCTTTCGTGATGTTCAACGTATCTGCTCATTCTAACTTATGCTATCAAAAAAGAAACTTCTCACAGATAAAAAAAGGTTCAATATAATTACTGGTACCGAACCCATAAATTAGGCATATCTCAAAACTGATCATGTTGCGGTACTTTTTAAAGGTTTTAACACCAGGACTAATAGAGAGCAAGACAAACTGATGACCCTCACATTTTTTTTGTTTGTCCTACTCTAACTCTCAACTCACTCTCAGATTTTTGCCCTGCCTCTTTGCAGGTGTAGAGTCGAAATCTACATTTGAAATTAAATGTCCCCACCCTTAGCCCCCCTGAGAAAGTGGGGAATCAAGCTTCCCACCTCTCCCTTCCCGAGTAAGAAGGGTGGCCACTAGGGCAAACCCCAGTAGTTAATGACCAGCACATTTAACCAGTACATAAACTGTGCAGCACATAATCTACAAATATCGGTTTGATGGATAAAAGCAACAAGCTTCTTCAGTACACAAGCCTATTAGAACATTAGGGCAAAAAACATTCTCAATCATTGAAGACCTCTCTCTGGTCTTAGTAGATCATAAAACTACACTGCTAGATCATACATGGAATTCATTGAGAGATTCCGTTGTAGGTAAGATAGAGGAAAGTGGTTAATTTATGCACATAAGAGTGATGATGTATGGCAAGTAATAGGAAGGCCATAAAAGCATAGATGAGAGAGAGGGTTCACCTTTGCAAGAAGCTTTGCATTCTCTTCTTTTAGAGACCTCTCCTGAATTACACCAAGCAAAGTTGTTAGATTTATATAACCAGGAATTTAACAATGCCGGTTGACATTAGACATGCATTCATCATATTCCTCCACTTACCTTTGCTTGTAACTGCTGTATCTGATCGTTGAATACTTGAGCCTGTAAATCATTTCCATTCAAACATTGTAAATTTCATGTGCGTGCATGTCGTCCACATTACCTTTCTTAGTAAAAGTGAAAAATGAGAATATCAGTTGAGATGATGAACGAATGAAAGGAAAGGGCAATGCCTTGCAATATGGTCAGAAACACGCTTTAAGGGATCAGTTGTAGAGGGAAATCGGTGAGGTTAATAAACTAAAATAACTCGCAAAATTCTATTATTCCGTGCCAAAAATACGGATTTTTGTCGTGCAGATAAATTTCAATTAGTGCCAATAAGTGTCAAGGAATTATTAAAAAAAATGATTGGTGACTTTTTACTAAGCAATTTATTGGTAAATCACAGACACTTCTATAGAATTACCAAACTAAAATAACTCGCAAAATTCTATTATTCTCTGCCAAAAATACGGATTTTTGTCGTGCAGATAAATTTCAATTAGTGCCAATAAGTGTCAAGGAATTATTAAAAAAAATGATTGGTGACTTTTTACTAGGCAATTTATTGGTAAATCACAGACACTTCTATAGAATTACCATTTTTTTATAGCTTAAAAACGATCACATTTTGTATTAATTTACCAAATTTTATTTTCATAACTTACTGACAATTTGAGTTAAATCTGAAATTACCAATTTAAATTAGGGTGACTTACAAACTTTGGTTAGATTGAATTACTAACTAGTTTTGGATTATCAACTTTCATTTGACTTATTTACCAACGTTTAACTTTTTTTTTTTGATTTACCAACTTTTATATTGAATTACCAACTTGATATGCCTTGATTAGCAACCCCTTACATTTGCTAGCTCCTTTTTTTTTTTTAGAGATTTTAAACCTAAAGTTGTGTGATTTACCAATTTTTTCCATTAAATTGCCTCATACTATTGAGTAACCAACTCTTATTTGAATTATTTAAATGATACTTATTCGGTTTACTTAATTTGGCAACTTTCTTATCTTTTACAAATGTTTAGTTGCAATTTTTAGCAACGCCTTATATGTACCTAATCTTTTTAGAAATTACTAGTCTTGCTTAGAATGACCTACCAACCTTTCTTCAATTAAGTTACCAACTAGTTTTGTATTACTTGCCAAGTTTACTTTCCCTGGTATAATAATAAGGCAAGTCCTAAAACTTGTCAATGTCATGCACTTAATTTTTAAAATTTTTATTTCGTGCATTTAAGTTGTAAAACTTGATACATTTGGTCCAATTGAGTCATTTCTTACCAAATCTAATATGAAATTACCATCTCTAATTTAAGGGATTCATCAATTTTTCCGGACCGTTCAATTGACAAGTTGGATGGCAACTTGGATACTTAACGGGCGGTTGCCTCAAATGCCACATCATCAATTTCTGTTAATCCGTTTAATGGAAGGATCACATTGCATCAATTTTAAAAGGACAACATTGAAATTTTGTTTTTCAGGGACTAGATTGAATATCTAGTAAAAGTTCAAGGACCGGTGGTGCCATTTTCTCTTTCATATAATAGTCGGTAAATTTAAGGTGTTGGTAGAAAAAATATATAAAATTTTTTGCTAAAGACAAGAGAAGTCATTATTTTTTGTAGAGATAAGAAAAGTTAGTCATTTAACAAAACCAAATAAACTGGTTGCGCATTGAGAAAAATCAGTAATTGCTATGATTAAGATTGGTAGTGGGTCCGAAGTAAGGCAAACAAAGTTGGTAACTGATAACAAAAGTTGATGAAATTAAGAAAAACCAAATAAAATTTCGCAAATAACTTAAACTAGAGTTGCTAATAAAAAAAAGAGTTAACAATAATTCATATAAGAATTAATATATTTAAAGGGTTGACAAGAAAATCAAATAAAAGTCGATAACAAATAAGGAAGATTGATAATTTGCAAATTGCCAAAAGGAATTGGTGATTTCATAAGAGTGTTAGTGAGTTGTCAATAAGTTATTTTGAAATCAGATAATCGGTAACTTTTTCATCAATCGTTTTTTGACACATCAAAATTTTCAGAAGTTTACCGGCCCGTAAAAAATCGAATTTTCAACAAAAGAAATAGTAGAGTAGTCCAAATAACTCTTTGGAAAAAAAATAATGATGACAAAATAACCATGATCTTTATTTGTTGGAAAAGGAGAATAGGTCAATAACAAGGAAAAGAATGAGCTTCCTTTCCTTCATATAAGGTAGAAAATGGCATGTATGTTAGGAGAAATGTTGATTCTCTCCTTTCACACGCCAAGCTTAATGTGTTTAGTCTATTCAGTTTAGATCTTACAATGCAATTGCAGTCTCTATTGAAATTGGTTTTTTGGTTCCTACATTAATTAGGTCAGTCATGTTAGTCATTTGCGGGAAATTGTTTCTATTTGTTGTCTTTCCCTTCTCACCATCTACATGCCTCCAAACACCGCAGCTACTTGATGAAAAGTTTACAAACATCTCTAGGCGCAATGAAAAAGGAAAAATATGCCAAAGAGGCATGTACCTTTCTTTCCCTAATGCTGCTCAAACTTCGCTCAAGCTGATCCCCAATCTCTTGGATTTCGTCGATCGAACAAGATCCAAGACATTGTCCTGATAGCTTCCTGAGATGAAAAAAGAAAAGAAAAGGAGTACTATTGTCTAGGGATTTAGATAACAGGAACCAATTTGAATGCACAATTAAAAGTAGCGAAATCTCAAAATTTACAGACCGGAGAGAAGCTTCAAGAAGCTCAATCTTCCTCTTCATTTCCGTGGTTTCTTGCTTCAAATGCTGCGCATTTATGGAAGATTGTGATAACTATGTATCCAGTGAACCGAGCAATACAAACCGAACATATTTGAAATCATATAGTGGATAAATCCAATCATAGTGAGCAAATCATGGAACACCATAGGATCCTGCTAAACTGCTATTACAAGAACCCTAATTTTCTTGCAGAATTTATAGCTGGACAATCTAAACGATAGTCGATTCTAGGGCCCTCCACCTCAGTAATTCTTGGACAATCCAAACGATAGGGTTCTTATGAAGAACACGGTGCTGCACTACTACAACCTGCGATTACATATACATGGGTTCACACCAACAATCACTTTTAAAACTTTCTTCAAGGAAACCATAAGACGAAAATGCCCATGGAGGGTATGTTTTCAAGGTATCAAGTGGTGGATGATGAGTGGCATTTCAGAAGCTGAAAGCATCTTAGAGGACCAGTCAATGTCCAGTTGGACGTACAGAGACCTAAGTAGCATATTTAAGGTTTCAATTAACTTGAAACATATTTGTCTCGCTATTTATATCAGCAGTTTTCTCCTCTCTTCTTGCCAGTTCAATTGCCAAACCACATGAATAAGAGGGGTTTGGCTTTCAAATATATTACATGTCCTTCATCTAACCATAACAGCACTTTGATAGCACAACTTGGATGGCTCTCTCAAATTGTTCCCTCCCTTACTATACTAACATTTCTAATGAGATTCTTGACTTTTGCTGTAATGAATCACACTTGTACCGAAGGTACCTAATGCCTCTTCTATGACTGATTTTCGTCCCATCGCTTGCTGTAATACGGTATACAAATGCATAACCAAGATCCTGGCAAATAGAGTTGCCTCAGTACTGCCGTCGATAGTTAGCCCTCCCCAGAATGCTTTTGTAAAGGGACGTAGGATAAGTGATAATATCCTACTTGCTCAGGAGCTTTTCGCTGGCTTCCACCATGAGCCTTACTCGCCAAAGTGTGCTATTAAGGTGGACTTTCAAAAGGCTTACGACACTGTTGATTGGGGTTTCTTGGAATCGGTATTGGAAACCTTTCGCTTTCCTCCGATGCTAATTAAACTCATTATGGAATGTGTTACATCCCCAAAATTCTCTATAGCCATTAATGGGGAACTTCATGGCTTCTTTGCTAGTGAAAGAGGTATCCGCTAAGGGGATCCTTTGTCGCCCTATCTATTCACCTTGGTTATGGAGGTACTCTCTGGGATTCTTAATGCTCAAGCTCGGCTCCCGGGTTTCAAATTTTATTGGCGGTGTAAGTTTATTTGCCTTACCCACCTCTTCTTCGCGGATGTCGTTCTTCTCTTTGTGGAGGCAAATGCGACTTCTACTACCCTTTTGAAGGAAGGCCTTACCTTATTTTCTCGATGGTCTGGGCTAATTCCAAATGCCAGCAAAAGTGAGATTTTTATATATCCGGTGGGTCGCGAGCTCCGGGAACCGATTCGGCTTACCTTTGGCTTTAATGAAGGTACGCTCCCCTTTCGGTATCTATGAGTGCACATTCATCGCGACTAGACTAAGTAAGACCGATTGTAGCTCTTTAGTAAACTCCATTACTGCTCGAGCTCGGTCTTGGTCTCAACGTTTTCTATCCTTTGCCGGTCGGTTACAACTTATTAAATCGGTCCTCCACTCTATTCATGTTTTCTGGGCTAGTGTCTTCACTCTACCCCTCTCGGTTTTAGCAAGGATTGAATTAATTCTCAGACAATTTCTATGGAAGGGCCCAGACCTGGGTGTTGGCGGGGCTAAAGTCCCTTGGTCCGAAGTTTGTCGACCAAAAAAGGAAGGTGGCCTGGGTGTACGTAGGCTCATCGACTGCAACAGGGCGGCCATGCTCAAGCACAATTGGATCCTTTTCACGGATAAAGAGTCTTTATGGCATAAGTGGATCCATTCCACCTTTCTCAAGAACAAGAATTTCTGTGTTGCACCCAAGCCGACTTTTTGCTCATGGGCTTGGAAAAAAATTCTCGATCTCCGACGAGAATTCCGACTACAGTTTAAATGGAGGATTGGTGATGGAATGTCAACATCTTTCTGGTTCGATTATTGGCATCCCAGAGGACCCCTTTACGAGCTCTTCTCTAATAGAGATATATATTGTTCTGGTATCCCTAGAAATGCCTCAGTCCAGGATTTCCTGTCTTCCGACTGGCAGTCTTCTAATATACTGCAAACTTTTAACGCTTGGTCAGATGCTATCCCTATTCTTCACGGGGAGAGGCTTGATCAATTAATCTGGCAAGGCCATTCCTCAGGTATTTTCTCGACGGCCATGGCTTGGGAATTGATTAGAAACAAAAGCCCGACTGTTCCATGGAGCTCGTTCATATGGGATCATAATATTGCGCCAAGGTATGGGTTTCTACTATGGCTCATCACTCTAGACAGGCTCCCTACTCATATTGTTTTGCTAAATTATCGTAGAATCTTGGAAGGTCTTTGTGCATTCTGTAGATATAGACCAGATTCTATCGATCATTTATTTTTTGGGTGTGCAATCACGGGTACCCTGGCACTATTCTGGGCAAGAAACTGTAATCTCTCTTGGCGTAATAGATCGTGGCAAGAAAACCTCCGGTGGGCTGTCAGGTTCATAGGTGGAAACAGCTTTCGCCAGCAAATTGCTCGCTTCTCCCTTGGGGCGCTTTGCCATATTATTTGGTCGGAACGTAACCATATCCTCTTCAAGAATAAACCCCTGTTTATGCCGGCTCTACGCGAGCACCTTTCTAAGCTCGTAAGGGACAGAGGGCTGTCCTACAAGTCTGTTCAAGACTCCCCCCACAATAGAAGGATCCAATCTAATTGGGGCATCTCGCCTTCTATCTTTGAGTAATCCCACTGCGGTGGTTTAGTTTTTTGCCCTTTTGTATTATGTTGGCCATTGTTTGGCCTTGTTTTGCAACGCTTGTGTTGCTTTTTTACGTTGACTAGTTGGTACACCCTTGCACCAGTCGGGACACCCTTCCGTGTCTCTTCATGTGCGGGGTTTTTGTGTTCGGCTACTCTTTGTATTTTGCGTTGAAAAGTTATAACAATCCTTACCTTACCAAAAAAAATAAAATAAAATAAAATGTGCATGAGATTTCTAGAATTGAGTTCACAAGAGAAGATGAATACTAAAGAATAATTCTAGACATAGTAAGACTTGTCTCCAAAATTGTTTACTAAGTGATTGCGTAATCAGTACTAAAATGAGTATACTAATTCAAATAACACTTGTGGAATTCCACATTGCTTAGTAAACCAATTTAGAAAGTATCCCCAGCATTCCTCATGCTTAAAAACCACGAAACATCTCTCATGTGCCAAAGCACATGTATCATATGAATATTTAACATTGTGAAAGTTCAGTTTTTCATGTGCAACGTATGCCGCTGTTGACTTAGCCAAAAGATGTATCCATGAATGTGCCTTCCATTTTAATATCCCATTAATGGAAACATACACTGTTGATGCAAGGGAAAAGATTTACTAAGTTGATATTTGAAATATTGATGTTTTTATCAATTTTCGGTGTGGATGGATGTTGTGAAAATCCACAGCTCAAATAAGAGTCTAAAAAGAATAGGATTCTTCTGCTAGTTGAATTAGCAATCTTATCAATCAAGATTTGAGTACTATTAGGATTTCATTAAGTTGCTTATTCCAGTAGTTGGACATTGTTTTTCTTGTAAAGATGTTTCCTATTTCAATCATGTTCTTGTTGAGAGGTTTTCCATTTTAAGTAGTAGAATTTCTAGAATATATGCACACACACATATTTTTATATGATGAATATTATCCAATTTTGAGTAACTTTTACTTTAAATTGGCGATGCAATGTTTCTCTTATGTGTGATGCTTAAGAAACTCTATTATGATGTTTAGCAAGTTTTATCTGTGACGCCTAAAGAAATTTTCCCACTTTTAGTTGCCATTCATTGAAAATTCTCTTCAAGTTCTCTATTAAGTTGACCTTACTATTTCAAGACATATCATCTTATATAACAATATCACACCAGAAATGATATGTCCTGAGTAGTGAGCGTCAACATAATAGAGACTTGAAGAGAATTTCCAATGAATGACAACTAAATTTGAGTGGCTATCTTTAGGCATTACATTTAACTTCCTATGCATCTCACCTAGGGTTTCGTAAGTTGCACACTTAAGAGAACAATTCCATCACACATGTCATAGCAAATATTGTTAAATCTCAATAACTTTCATCAATTCAATCAAATACAACAAGTTACAATCATCCGTATAACCTCTACTAAAATTAATCATACTCCTAATTGAAATAGGAAGACTCAAAACAAGAAATATTAAGAGTTCATCTGCACAAGAAACTTAATGTCCCATTTATGACATAAGTAGAAAAACTAAAAGGATCTCAACGGGACTCAAATCCTAATTGATAAGATTACCATATATTTCAACTCAAAAAAGAATCCAAGTCCTAGTTGTCGCAAGCTTGCAACCGTCCATTCTCATTAAAGCTTTGTAAAAACGTCAATACTTGAACAAGTATCGACTTGTTTGATCTTATTGTCTGCATTAGTGGCTATATGATTTTTTTATCCTCAATATACAAGAAATCATTACAACAAACTCAAAAAGGAATTAAGTCAAAAGATTGAAGTGACAATGTCACATCGTAAACCAATTTACGAAGCATCTCCAGCATTCCTCACGCTTAAAACCATGAAACATCTTTCATAAGCGTAAGCACATGTGTCATGCGTGCAAGTTCATTTTTCCAAAGTGCAACTTGTACTGCTATAACTAAGCCAAAAGATGTATCCGTGAATGTGCCTTCCATTTTAGGGTCCCCATCAATGGAGATAGACTGTTGATGCAGACAAAAAGATTTGCAAAGTTGGTATTTGAAATATTAATGTTTTAACCAAGCTTCGGTGAAGATGGATTTGTGAGAATCCACAACTCAAATAAGAGTCTAAAAAGATTAGGCTTCTTCTTCTAGTTGAATTGGGGATCTTATCAGTTAAGATTTGAGAACTATATAGGATTTCATTAAGTTTCTCATTCCAGTGGTTGGACATTGTGTTCTTGTGTAGATGTTTCCTATTTCAATCATCTTTCTTGTCGAGAGGTTTCCCATCTTAAGTAAGAGTAAAATTTCTAGAATAGTTTATATATATGACTGTAATTCTTTCTATTCATCGAGTTGATGAACATTACTAAATTTTAGCAATTATTGCTTAAATTCGTGATGCAATATTTCTCTTACATGTGATGCTTAAGAAACTCTATTTGTGATGCTTTGGGAGTTTTATACACATAAAACTCCCTAAGCATCACACATAGGGTTTCATAAGTTTCAACTTAAGAGAACAATTCCATCACACATTTCATAGTAATAATTGTTAAAATTCAATAGCATTCATCAATCCAATCAACTAGAACGAGTTACAATCATCTATATAAAATTTTTCTAGAGTTGATCATACTCCTAAATAGGAAGACTTCAAACGAGAAATATAATTGAATAGAATTCATCTTCACAAGAAACTTAATGTCACATTTATGACATAAGTAGAAAATTTGGATAAAATCCACAGGTACTTAAGTCCTAATTGAACTAAAAGAAGAATCCAAATCCTAGTTGTTGCAAGCCTGCAACGTCCATCCTCATCGAAGCTGTGTAAAAACATCAGTACTTGAACAAATATCGACTTTTTTGATCTCGTTGCCTGCATTAGTGGCTATCCATTAATGATTTATCATCAATATAGTAGAGATCATTACAACAAACCCAAAAAGGGATTGATTCCAACGTTTGAAATAACACGTAGGGAATTGAGATCATATCTTTTCATCTATTGAAATGCAAACAAAACCTAACACAGAAGCATCTTCATTAAACAAGGGAATTATGGAAGTGAAGTTTTGAAGAGATTCGAAGAGAAAATATCTTTGATTTGAATGAAATAGGAAGGTTCATGATCCAAATTTTTCTTTATCTATTTAAACGTTTAAAAGGATAATTTGTAAACTAGTCCCTTTGCAAGTTGCTAATTGTGAATTAGGTTTGTGATAAATTAAAGAGATAAATTTTTAAGACATCAAGAGTAAGAAAAAATGACGCAAAACCTTTCATCAGCTTAGTTCTATTGAGCCTGGTATAGTTTTAGATTTAGCATTTGACAGGTAAGTCAGTTTGTGAAGACAATAGTTGTCGCTCTCATGAAGGTAGCTATTTCTTCATTCTACGGTTTCACTTGAATTGATTAAACAGAAATGCGATAATTAATTTGGGACAACATAAGTTTATCTGCAAGTTATCTTGGATATATATACCTTCTCATTGAGAGAAAACTTACCATCTTAAAGATTTATTCAGTAATTAAATGGCACTCGACTCTATCTCTCTTTTTTCAACAATATCATCATCAATAGTATGATCCCTAATTTGTGGTTCTAGTGATCCATTCAAATTGTGCACACATGTCGATGTATGCACGATTCTGTGCATATGAGGCGACTATTTATATACCCGCGTGTCTATATTATAAGATTCTTGGGAAAATAAGATTTTTGGCTATGTGTGTTCGTTTGTTAGATAAGTTTACTTTTTCGTAAGTCCCAGGGAAAAAAATTGTGCTGTGATGTTAATCCACACCAAAAGAGCAGGAAGTTGCTTTCTTTTATACAGCAAAATTAATAAATATCTAAGTGCTCAACTTGCTTAACTTCTACAAATTGTGCATAAATGCTTGAAATATTACTAGTCCGACATTATCGATTCTTGTGCCTAACAAATTTGGCAACTTGTTTAATTAAACCGAGAATATCCCTGAACTCCTTATGAATGCACCTAATGTAGAATCATGGAAAGGTTCGAGCACTGACCAGAATATGTTGTTCCATGTTAGCCTGGTAGGTATCCGCATCATTTGCAGATCTACGGTATCGATCAATTGTCTTTCGGATTCTGAAAATTGCAAAGACAGCATGTGAGCTCAGTCACCGGGAATGCATTCTCCAAATTAATCAGGTATCATTAATTCAAAGTAAGTGAACATTAAACAAATTAATGATCATTCTTGTGAATCATGCATGACTTCCCGTGAATATTTATCCTTGTCACTTGCATATAGAATATGGAAGGAGACATAAGCCTCCTCAAGAAGCTTTTACCCTCTAAGCAACTTACTTGCAAAGAAATGAAGAACTTGGAAAGTCTTGGCTGCCACCTTATACTATGTACATAATCATGCCAGCAATATTTTTCTTTGAAGTTTAGCCTGTAAACGTCCACATTCATGCTATAAAAGTATATTATGTGTGCTGGCGAAGTATATTTGCCCGTAAGTGCACGGTGAATTAACTCAATGTTTTTTGCCCAAGTTCAAAGGCTTCAGAATTCCACATGCCACTCCATGTCAGTAAGAAGTAAGAACAGCACATGATGCATGTAAAATCATCAGTTGCATTGTGAAGCAGTACAAGGACTTTCACTTCTCGGAGAAATTATAAGGGAAAGCAGTTGCACCTACATGGTGGAGCAACAAAAATGGCAAACATGTACGAGATTGCATTCACTTTTTGACTAAAGACCCAATGAATAAGAAATCCAAGAGATCAGTGTATTGTGTCATGTTAGCCTTGGTCTATTATACTAGTGAATGCACTCGATCCCATAAAATCACCACTACACAAATCCAGTCAAGCCCATAATCTTATTCACCTTCCAATGCACCATATAACCAAAAGTACAAAAAGTTGAAGATGTCAGGACTGGTTTCACAGGCTTTCCCAACTAATATAATGTGTTTCATATGAAATTTCTAGTTTTTGCCTTTGGTATGGTCATGTTCTTGAAACACGGATTTGTATGATTCGTAAGATAACAATTATCAGATAGGGTACATAAAATAGTCTTAATTCATTTCTAAATGGTGCAATTACGACAAACTGAATCAAACAAGGTATGGTTCGAAGGCTTCACCCTTTTCAATTTAAGTTTGGTTTTCTTCAACATTTTTCCAACCAATCAAAATTGTTTGGAAAAGATCAACTTCGAATCAATTAATACCTAACCACAAATACACTTACTATCACCATGCCACAAGCATTAGTTAATGGAGATCAATCTCTAGAAGCAGCCATAAAACCTATAACACTTCAAAAAGTAACACTAAACCGCATGTTCATTACATATCAATGTGGATTTGGGGAGGAGGCTGAATTGTTATCAAAACCAGGACCAAACAATATCAGTCCCTAGTTTCACTTACATCAAATAATGTTTCATTCCCCAAGACAAAGTACTAATTTTCCTAACATGTGAAGTAGCTGGAGGAGATCAGTACTTGCAAGATATTCAACAATTAGTTTTCTCAGAAGGACCATTAAGAAAGAGAGAGTCCAACTCCAAGGCAACAGCGTACACAATGAATGCCTTTGATCATCAAATCCCCCGGATGTAGCCATTTGATTAGGATACACCTCAGTACATTGACTATCCAAAAAAAAAAAGCGAGAATATAGATTTTATCTCAACTACTTTCGATTAGGATATCTGAACAGAAGTCATGTATTGTTTAAAATTGTCCGAAAATGAGAACTATATTGGTCATCATAACGGGTTTAGTCCATGATAGAAGGGGAAAAGCACTAAACATTTGACCAAAACCAAAAATGATAGAAAAGAAAAGGAGGATAAGAAAAAATCCATGCCATGATGCTGTCCCTTATTTACACTTTACAAACACACAGCATATATATGTGCATACGCCACCATTTTGGATATAAGAATGTTAACAAGGCTCAATCATGTTCGCCATCTAAAATCAACTCGAGAAATCGAAAAACCAGTAGAGGAACATTACTCGGAATAGCTCGAGAACTCGTAAAGCCTTCCTTTCTGCGAAAAGATGATCACGGCGATTTCGGCGTCGCAGAGGACTGAGAGCTCGTGAGCTTTCTTCAGCAGCCCGTTCCGGCGCTTCGAGAAGGTGACCTGCCGGCTGGTGGCGTTCTCAATTCGCCTCATCTGAACTTTGCCTCTTGCCATGATTGAATCCTCCCTACATACATGATAATTATCAACCCTAGAGTGACAAGTACTCAAACATAGCGATGAACTTAACAAATATACCTCAACGATCAAAAACCACAACTTACCAGGGGCTTTGTGCAGCTTCAACCAGCTGAAGATTTTTCTTTATATCCTCCTCCTATTGTCTAGACTTTCGACGGAAGTACTTGAGAAGCTAAAAACACTGCAAGACTAATCACACTTTTTTTTTCAAAACACACATGGCTTATATCATCATTCCAACACAAGCAAAATCTACAGGATAAGATTTCACAAATTCAATGGTCGGAGAATTATAGATTGACCCAGCGTAGTAAAGGGGGAGGCTTCTCTACTGTAGTTTACAAGAATGAACCGTAATGAATTCAGAAACCCTAAAGAGGGATGAGAGGGCAAAGGCAAAGACAAAAAAGCTGGACTGAACGGAAAGGATCCATTGGCAGTTGACGGATCTCTCTCTTTATTTTGTGGCCACAAACAAAAAAAGATAAAAAGAACGCCTAATTATTCCAAATTCAATGATCTTCTACTTCGGGCAAAATTGGTGCGATGTACCCATAAAAAGGAAAGAAATCAGGAAGAAAGCAAAGCATTCAAGTTCGACTGAAACGGCATGGTTAATTTGGTAAGGAAGATTCAACGACGCAGATGGGTTATCTTGTTTTGGTAAAATTAAGAAAAAGAGAGTAAAGATAGATATAGAGAGAGAGAGAGAGAGAGAGAGAGAAAATTTTCTTGTTTTTTTGGAAAAAAATACGTATATTTTGCGGTGGGTTCCAGATTCAGCAGTGGCCCGTGGGACGTGCGAAAGAGAGAGCACTAGGAAACGACACTGGGAAAAAAACAAGGGCAAAAGGTCGTACGATAAATAAAGGGAATTGTCGACATCATCGTACCTTGACGTGCGCAGCTAACCAATGGGACGTTGACGAACATTATCTCTCACTTAAACCCAGTGGGCCGCCGCTCGGCCGAGAGACCCTGTCCTTTTCTTGGGCCAATAGGAACAGCCTCGGGCCCTTCTTCGAGCGCGAATTCATTTATTAATCAATATATAACGAGTTCGGTCGTATATATTTTTCTAACATTATTAATCAATATATTTCTAATAGTTGCAATAGACTATAGGTGGAGCACACCGAAAGAGTTTGAATAGCAAGGAAGGGAAATTGTTTTAAAAGAAGAGATGAACCCTCTCATCCCCACCATCCATAAAAAGAAACACTAAACGGGACGTAGATTGCATACTTTGACCTTCCTCGATTAGCAAGCTTGTCTAGTGCAAGTAGCCTATCCTTTCTTCATTTTGAAAAAAATAGTGATTTTTGGATAAAGTAATTCCATGCAATGGAATTTATTAGGTTTTTCCACCACTCAATGCAGAGGTGGAAATTTTTTTTTTCTTTGGCACATCTTGGCGCGAGGCATGTAAATTGGTTTAGGGTTTTCTTCTCTCTCTCATTTTTACACAACTTTCTTCTTCAACCTCCATGGAGAGAGGGTTTGAGCTAGACCTCTCACTCCCCTCCATTTTTTTTCTTTAGCTGATTTGATTTTTTGTTATCTTTTTCTTGCTTTCCTTCCATTTTGTGGAAGCTTTTCTTTTATGATCTAATCTAGATCTATAAACTTCTCTCTCTTCTTTCGGGAATATTTCTATCTCGATCTAGTCTAGATTTGGAGATTTTTGCGCCTATGATTTCAGGGTTTTGCTTTCCTTGGGTTTTGTTGGTGTATAAGTCCGATTTCAAAGGAGATCAGAGGAGTATTGTGAAGGTTTCACTTTGACAAGTGTTGGATTTGTGCTTATTCTACCTTGTTACTCTGAACGGGTGTTGGGGACGCCGAACCTAGGCGCGCACCGCCGAAAGGCAAAATCGTAGTAATATATGGATATCTCGATGTGTGCTCATTACTAAAAACAGATTCGGTGATCAGTCGCCAATTTTGATTTGAAGAAGTCACGGATTTGCTCTTTGAGCGGACGATCCCTAACCTTGTTTTGATTATTCATCTTGTTATCTGGAGTTTTTTTGTTTTGAAGTTGCATGACATTTATCTTGGTCTGCAGTTGGACTAAGTTATTTTCTCTTATATATCTGTGGAAATGAATGAAATGTTACTTTGACAATAAAAAAAAATGTAAAGGTGGTTATTCCTCTCTCTGCGTGCATAAATATGAATGTTTCTTTTTGCTAGTTTAAAAATCAAGTCAATCATATTTCATATAGAGAAGAAGAAGACTAGGCCAACTAACTAACTAGTTGTGACAAAAATACATGTAAACGGCGTTAAGGAGATTGAAGATTGTAATTGCTCATGGAGCACCAAAATGTTATATAAAAACATCTAATACTTGTTTTTTCCCCTAAGAATAGAATATTGTCACTCTTTAAGCACCTTACTAATTTTTAATGAGTGTAGCAGCCTACCGAGTCATACACATCGGATTATTCATTGAGACACAAAGATATGGTTTGTGCTCATAGGAAATGTTCTAAACCAAGGTATTCCTGTGGTAATTTGAATCCAAGCTTAGAGTGATCAAGAGAGAAGGGGTTTATTGCTTAAGCAATTGTACAAAGTTCTCCGAATTCTTGCTTGATTCTGACATGTTTTCAATGCGGTGAATCTGATGGATTTTGAGTGAGGGTTCACTGACTATTCTACCTTGACCGATTCGTTTTTTTGGGTGTCTCTACATTTAATTTAAATTTCTTTACTTTTTCCCATGGATTCTGCCGAAAAGTGTCCAAATGTGTTTATTACAATTACATTCACCTCAAGCCTGTGACTACCTTAAAGAATTTGAATAGGATCAACTGAAGCTATTAAAGACACCTATAGCCCGAATATTGGAAGATTTAAATTTCTTTTCACGAAAATTATGATGTTTCAGATTACTGTTTTAGGTGACAAAAACCATATGTCTATTCCATATTATTAAGCTAAAAGTGAGTTTTGTCTTATTTTCATCTTCTTCCCGAACTTATCCATTATAACAAAATGTGAAATAATTTAAGAAAGAATGTGGTTGAAGGGTTGACATGCCAATTACTCTAAATGTCGGAAGTCATCTTATTTTGAGGATGATCTCTTGAAGATAACTACTTCTGCTTAAACTTAACATTCACCTCTAATCATCATTCCAACACGGTTGATCACTTAAATACCCCAAGTGCAAAATATATAAATCAACCGATTTTCTAAATCATGTAATTAAAATGCTCAAAAGCAAGGGGACCAGTACCAATATAAATCTAGTTTTTTTTTTGTCAGACAATATAAGTCCAGTTGAGAGAGATTTTTTCCTTGTTTATAATCTTATTTCCCTTTGACTTTTATTAGAAGCTCCAACAAGCTTCTCCCTTAGCTTCCTAATTATTGATGATATTCTTCTTATTTTTCCCAAGTCCCCTTTCATATCATTTTAGTTTCTTGAGATCTTTTTATTGGGAGTGTGCAGCAGAAGTTCAATATCTTTACTTGGAGAGATCCCCAAGAGGAAGCCCAAGTCCAAGCTTGTCAACATATCCAATTGGACCCACATTTACTAAAAAACTTAAGCCTTTGCATTATAGGCCAATTAGAATATATTAACTGCTCAAACCATACATATTCTTCAATATGAGACTTTAACACAACTTACATGTGCATGTCTACAATCTCCTCCTAATATGTCAGCTTAGTGTTAAGTCTACTCCCCTTTAATTCAGGTATCCTTTTGTATCACTATGTCTCAACTATAAACTTTACTTTGTTGTGTGTGCTGACTGCGACAACAACACTCACTTTCATCCTTGGTCTTTAAACCAACCATGAAGGCGATCGCGTTACTAAACCACAACGCCCACATTTACTCTAGGTCTCTTCTTGCCGGACTGAACCATGAAAGCTCCTCGAAAACCATGTTGGTCACGAGATTTCTTCCTCGAGATATTCACCAACCACCAATCCACATCAGAAGTGGCCACTAATCAACCATTGGCTTTGATACCATTTATTGGGAGAGCACAACAGAAGTCCAATACCTTCACCCAGGGAGATCATTTAGAGGGAGCGCAAGTCCAAACTTGTCAACATATCTAATTGAACTCACTTTTACTAAAAACTTAAGCATATGATTTATGAGCCAACTAGGATATGTTGATGGACTTGGACTTATGCTTTCTATCGGCAATCTTCCTAGGTGAATATATTGGACATTTGCTACGTGCTCTAAACAATTGGTATCAGAGCTAAGCATTGGATTTTCTAGATTTGATTTGGGGTTTTTGCTTGTCTCATCTTGTCTGGATATTTTGCTATTGCAATTATGTCTCAAGCAAAAGTAAAAATGATTTATGTGAGGACATTCAATGACATCTGGCATAACTACACCATTGTAAATGGAGTGCTGAAGATCTCTCGAGGTGTTGGTGGTAGTGATGAAGGGAAAGAAAGTGAATTCTCTCTCATCTATTGGGAGAGACTAGCTACTGCAGTTTCATTAGACGAGACAGACTTTGACTTGACTTAGTTATGGTATATGCAGTTAGGGCACATGAGTGAGGCATATATGACGATGATGAGTGAGGGGGGCTTGCTGAAGGGTTAGAAGATAGGGAAGCTGGATTTGTGTGAGCACTGCCTTTTTTGAAGCATTGTCGGATAAAATATTTTATATCTATTCATTCGACCAAGCAACCTATTAAATATATTCATTCAAATCTTTGGGCTTTGTCTCCAGTTCCCTGAAAGGAGGTGCTCGATATATGCTGACATTCATCGACGATTATTCAAGGAAGGTATAAGTATACTTTCTGAAGCACGAATCCAATATGTTTGATTAGTTCAAGAATTTTAAGGCGCTGATTGAAAAGCAATAAGGTAAACAAATCATTTGCTTGAGAATCGATAAGACATGAAGTTATGTGGTAAAGGTGTTATCGAGTTCTGCTAGAAAGAAGGGATTGTTCAACACCGCACAATGCCCGAGACACCACAACAGAATGATGTCGTAGAACGTAAGAACAAAACTTTACTTGAGCGAGCTCGGTGCATGTTTTTCACATGCAAAACTGGGTAAGGAGTTTGGGTCGAAGTAGTGAACATGGTTTATTATCTAGTTAATCAATCACCATCATCTGATATCAAATGGAAAACTCCTGAGGAAATATGGTTAAGGAAACTTGTTGATTTCTCTGGATTAAAATTATGGATTATGAGTATTTGGATGTCCTGCGTATGCTTATGCGAGTGATAGTAAGCTTGAGCCGAGGATAAAGAAATGCATATTTTTGGGTTATGCACATGAGGTTAAAGGATATTGGTTGTTGTGCACTGATCCCAGATCACTCATGTGATCTTCGATAAGACTGCTATGTTTCAATAGAAGAGTCTTGAGAAACAACCAGCAGAGCAGATATATCATAGTGCTAGTAGTGAGGTGAAGCTTCAAGTAGAGACTCCGGAGACCTTAGAAGGAACAACGGTTGAGATTGCATATGAGACCGTAGTTCCTGAAGTCATTGATACCGAACAACCAACATGAACGTAGCACACTATAGTCGTGGATAGACAGAGAAGGTAAATTGGGCCACTTATACATTATGATTATACAAATATTACTTATGCATTGGCCATATGCGATGAGGGAGAGACATTTGAGTCTTGGTCTTACTTTAAGGTGATGGCTAGTCTTGAATCGCCACAGTGGCTAAAGGCTGTGAGCGAACAAATGGAATCACTCCAGTGAACAAGACGTGGGATCTTCTTAAAGTACCCAAGAGGTAGGAGATTATTAGAAACAAGTGGGTCTACAAACGGAATGAGGGCATTTTCGATGTCAAGGTAGCGAGATATAACGTAAAACTTGTTGCGAAGGGGTATACATAACGAGAGGGCATTAACTACAATAATGTGTTTTCTCCTATTGTAAGACATACTTCTATTCAATTATTACTTACCTTAATTGTTATACAGGATCTCGAGCTGGGGCAGTTAGATATAAAAATGGCATTTCTTCATAGTGAGTTGGAGGAGCGGATCTACATAAAACAACAAAAGGGATTTGCTATTTCGAGTAAGGAAGTCCATGTTTGCTTATTAAAGAAATTTTTATATGGGCTAAAACAATCTCCTAGGCAGTGCTATAATTCTTTTGATGCTTTTATGGCTAGTTAAGACTATTCAAAAAGCTAGTTAGATAGCTAAGTTTACTTTAGGAGATTGGAGGATGATTTTTTGATTTAGCTGTTGTTATATGTTGATGATATGTCGATAGTAGCTAAGAATATGTATGGATTTAATGAGATGAAGAGGCAGTTGAGTCCAAAGTTTGAGATGAAAAATTTAGGTGCTGCAAAGTAAAAAAGAAAATGTTAAGAGATGTTTCTTGGATCAATCGTATGAAGAGCTTTTGTGGTCATGATCAGGAGCTTAAACACACAGTGACTTGTGCTGTAAGTTTTACTTACAATTGAGTTATTTATTTGTAAATACTGTGGGTTTAGGTGTAAATTAAGTGTTGGAAACAATAGAGCGTGTGAAATAATGACCCATGGGTTGAAATCTTTAATCAATCATCGATGTGTATATTATGGGGATAAAAAAGAAAATGGTCCCTGAACTTTGGCCCAATATGCAATGTGGTCCTTGAACTTTTAATTTAAGTAATGTGATCCATGAATTTTAGCCAAATATTAGTTTATTGGTAGGTTGGTTCGAATGATTGAAAAAGAACTACTCATTGCAAATAGCATTTTGCATAGACAGATAATCCGACTGTACTTTAAAAAAAAATTAAAAGGGATGCTTGTCATTTTGATCAATCACATTCATCCTAACAAATTTTGCATTTAAAAGTACACTAGACAAATATTGACTTGTTTTTCTGTCACGCCCCGTACCCCATTAGAACGCAACATCCCGTCACGGTCAATTTTGGTGCGACGCTCCCAGGAAGCATCGCCGACCCAACGCCCAATCAGAGATCAAACACATGCAGAAGCACGTATATAAATATATATATACACCCTAACAATAAAACACATGAGATCAAGGTAGTACATTAAGTAAACAGCACCTCTGAAAATATGTATACTAGTATTACCATAGGAAACTTTTTCTAAAATTCATTTATACAACGGCCGAGAAAACACACAGTCAGCAGCCACTTAGTAAAAAGGGGTCAGCTTATATCACTTCGGGCTCCTCAACTTCCTCGACCATGGCTGCAGGTCCATCCCCACAAGGGTGCACACTAGATGACCGTTGGATGAATTGCGGTATACCAAAAAGAGGCGCTCTCCTCGGCATCCTACGGCTGGGGGTCTGAAATGTTTCGATTTACACAACCGTGAGACGAATCTCAGTGAGTTCAACCCCTAAACCTAGGCTAGGCTAGCATGCAATCTCCTGACCGGAACCAAATATTTAAATCACAATACAACAATAATCAAACCGTTCACTGACCCTGCAGGTTAGACGGACCAACATATAATAGTCACGGCACATACGTGGTACGCATAATCACACGTACGCCAATCACATGCTCATGCATCGATTTTCACACTTTCGCATGCTAGTCCATGCATGTTCATGCATGCAAATGTCGTCGACAGGTCACGTATATTTCCCGGCCCACTGGCCCACGCTGGCACACTGGCAATCGCCCAATTTATTATTTATTACGACTCGAGTCAACAACATTCACGGCCCGGGCGTCTAGCCCGCTTCAAAGTGCATGAGGCGCAAAGAACCGATCCGGCCCGGTGTCTCTAGCCTCGCTTCAAAGTGCATGAGGCGCAACACTGTTCTCCTTGCGAACCAGAGCCTGCTTCAAAGTGCATGAGGATGGTCGCCTTCCGGACGTACCGGGCATCGTCCTGCTTCAAAGTGCATGAGGACGGTATCGACCCGAAGGTCATGACCCAAAGGTCCTTAGGTGATCACACAACTCATTATTATCTGAACCCAGCGTATAACGCTTCAGGGTATTTTAGGTGATCACATGCTCATGGCAGACACGCATTCTCACGCAAGTTCATCACATGCTTCACTCTTGGCATACGCAATGCGTGTCTATGTTATGCAATTCAATGCTCCACGAGCACCAATATAATTCAAACACCCAATGTCACAACACGTGCTTAATTGGCCCAATTAATACCGTGTGGCCTAACGTGCGATTCACAAATCAGTAAATCATTGTAAACCAAACAATAGCCAATCGCACTCCATAAAATCAGCCACACCACATACGACATAGCAGTACGAAATTAACCACAATTAAGCACAATTGACGTACAATCAGTCAACCCGGACATACCCGGTAATTTTCCAACGGGCTCCTAAATTAGTCATTTAATCCAATTGATCTCCCCAAATAATTCTCATTAATCCACTAAATTTCCAAATGATAATTTCTACCAATCCGTCCTCAACCCAGTCTGAAATACACACTGATACTATCTAAGCCAGTCCAAATTGTACCGATAATACCTAAACCAGTCCAGAAAAAAGCACTAACAGTCCTAATCCGGGTTTAGGGATTTTACTCACTTAATTTCTGGATCACGGCGACGGGGAGCGGCGGCCGATCACTGATGAACAGTGAAACCGGCGGCGGAATTCCAGGCGCGCGTACTGTTCACGCGGCACTGTTCACGGCGTACTGTTCACGCGTATTGTTCACGCGGTACGGACTTGTACGGACGGGCGGAAAACGGTGGCCGGCGAAGTGGCGGTGACGGCACGGCGGGGCGTACGGACAGCGGCGGGTACGGACGCTACAGTACCGACCGTACGGACACCGTACGGGGACGGTGACGGTCGGCGTCGTACGGTGAGGCTGGACGGCTGGGTGGCGACGGAACGGCGATCCGAGCTCCGGCGATCCGAGCTCCGGCGAAGCTCCGGCGAGACTCCGACGCGGCGGCGGTGCTAAACCGGGAGAGAAAAAGAGAGAAAAAGAGAGGGAAAAAGAGAGGGAAAGGGGTCGGACGGAGGCGAGGCTCAGGCTGGGGGCTAAGGTGGTCGACGGCGAGGCACGGCGGCCGGCGGCGGCGCTCCGGTGGCCGGCGGCGAGCTCCGGCAAGGCCAAACAAGAGACGAAAAGAGAGAAAATGGGAGAGAAAGAGCTGGTGAGGGGCTGCTGGGGGTGTTCTGCCGAGAGTGAGGGTGAGAGGAGAGAGAGAGAGAGTCTTATATGGTCAAACATGGCAGCCAAGCGGCGTCACGTGTCGCCGATCCGCGCGATTTGACAAAAACACCCCTAATCTAACGGTTCTAAAGAGATAGGCTTAAATAATTGAGGGGCAATTGGGTCTTTCGGTCCAATAATGCAGCTGATAACCACAGTTACTTATCCCAAAAATTTCCCAAAAATTCGGACCCGAAAACGGCCCAGGAGCAAAACCGTAATTTTTCCGGTCCCGGGGTGAAATTCCAATTTTCACACATACGTGTTCCATATGTGCGTGGCCAACATAATATGGCGTTGGATTCGCGAAATTCACTTTCTAAGCCCTTGAAAATCGACTGCGAAGTTTCGGGAATAAAATAATATTATTTTTCCAATTTTTGTCGAAATTCCAATTTTTGGCCAAAACCACTTTAAATGTGCGTGGCCACCCCAAAATGACCTTGGCCGCGAAAAATAACCTCAAACGGCCTCCGAATCCAGCCTCGGTGCCCACAGGGGCTAAACCGTAATTTTTCACCCCCGGACCGAAATTTCACTTTTTACTCGTACTAACTCCAAACGTGTGTGGCCAACGTAATACGACGTCAGATTCCCAAAAATAGTCTCTTAAGCCTTCGAAAATTGGCATCGAAATCCGGGCCCAATTTCGTGATCAAAACTCGCTCGAGTTTCAATTTCAGGGTCTCTGGCTAACGGGCGGCTGTTTAGGACATACGCGTATCGACCTAGGGTTATTCGAATTACGACGGTCCCGATTATTGAGAGAATGAGAAATTATCATTAGTTCCAAAGATCACGATCGTTCGGTTCAGGTTCAGGACTGGTTGGCCACATACACTTTCGGTCTTGCTGAATCACCTGCGATCTGATTGTACATCGTTGGCCTTGGCCAAACCAAATCCATCACCTTTCCTAAGATCGGACCACGTTGGCCCAAAATATTCACTCATCGTATCTCGAGATCGGTGTCCTTTTCACTGTCGAGTCCCTAGTCCACGTACCGTTTCCTAGTTAGCCATACCTCATTGGTTAATATCCCGAGAGTGATCAGCTCTGGGCGAGACTTACTAAAATGAAATGCGAAATATTGTCAATTTTATTGATCCCGGAATTACGTCGAAATTCGGGCTGTTACATTTTCCATATGCCACTTTCATGGGTTTATTCGATGCGCAAAATCCCTTTTTATTATTTACGAGGATACTAAGGGCCCGTTTGGCAAGTTGCCAAATAGTGAAAATTTATGTTCTTTTGTTCCCAGAATCCGTTTGTTTAATTTTTTGTTCCCGAGCACAAATTTGCAAAAAATTGTTTCTAGAATAAATTTTGGAACAGAATCAAGAAGCAAAAAAAAGTAACTTCTTGATTCTAGGAACAATTTTTCCATTTCTGATTCTTCTTGGTTTTCTTCCTTCTCTTACTTGGTTTGTTCTTCGCTTCTTCTTCCTGGTCTGCCGTCGACAATTGGCCGGCGAGGGCATCGTGGCCCTTGGCGGTGGCCGGCGAGGGCGGCTCGCGGCCTCGACGGCGAGGCCTCGCCGTCGCGACCCAGATGAGGGAGATGGGTCGCAGCCTCGATAGGAAGATGGGTCGCGATGGCGAGGTCGGCCTTGCCTTGGCTGGGGGAGGCTCGACCTCACCCAGATCTGGCGAGGCCGACCTCCTCGGCGACCGACGAGGCCGGCGGTGAGGGCCGCGATGCCCTCGCCGGCCTTGGCCTATGGCTGGTCGCCAGCGCCGGCGACCGGCCATGGCCAAGGAAGGGAAGGGAAAGAAAGAAAAAGAAAGAAAGAAATATTAGAAAATTCAAAATATTATTAAAATATTATTAATAAAAAGAAATTTTGTGTAGTTACCAAATACATTTATGTTCTTTTTCTATTCTAAGAATAGAAATTTTGGGCAGTTACCAAACGCCTTCAAATGCTTATAAATTATTCTCAGGCACGGAATAAAAAAGAATCATTTCTGAGCAGAATCAGTTCCTGTGCACAGAATCATTACTATGCCCATCCTAAGGTACTTTTCTTGGCATGGGATTGACTCATCCAAGACGTTCTCGTATTAAGAAAAGGAATTATTGTGTACTGTAGTATGCTGCTTTATCAAAAAAATCACATTAGTATGGATTATAGCTGACAAGCTGGCCATGGATCTTGATGTAGACCCATGTAAATTCATTCCTGACAAGTGACAAGGGACAGGGGCCTGTTGTCTTTCTAATCCAAGCTTGTCCATAGGTTTTCTGTCACGAAAAAGGAAAATAAAGGGAAAAATAGAAAGCTTATACATAGATTTTATTCCCTTTTCTTATTTATTTGAATATCTTCTCATTAACTGCTAAGCAGATGCACTGTACATATTGGTCATCTCATATGTCACTTTGTATCCTTAAATGTCTGTCCCTCCAAAGGCATCGCGTAGGAAACATGTCATCACTCATGAGTTTACACGTAAACTAACTTTTGTCAGATGAAAAAAGTTGAACCTCTAATAGGGTGATAGACGAACTTTTTTTTGGCTTAGCCAACCTTAAAGAGGTGGCCAATGATGTTGAAATGCACACAAGCTGTCCTTGTCATTGCTCATTTCTGATCTGATCATCCTTTGCCTATGCTATTCTTACTCGCAGATTTTTGAAATGACTACCATGAATCCCATGTCTATGTTGTCGTGACAGCACTAGGGAGAATTCAGCTAAGTAAAGATATCACTGAACAACATTGCGGTGATTCTTATTATATTCTATTGAACAGGTATTTTTAGACTTGTGTTGGGTGATGGCGAATCGGTTTAACTCTCCGGCAATCCGATGGACAACCCGGTCTCAACATCTGCACTCTGGCTGCTCCGGCTATGTAATGCTGCTGCTCTCGGATGAGCTGTTGATTGCCAAGGATTTTCATGGCACTGATATTGGAAGAAAGGACGCAAAACGTTCTGTCAAATAAATGAAATAACAAATGCAATTGAATGATGATGGGGGACCTAGAAACCTTCACTAAATTAAAATGGGAAAAAGCTCAAACTCAACTTTAGATTTACTGGCATTGAAGAAGCCTTTCACTGGATCTAAATTATGTGATGCAAGCATCTGTCTATGCACCCAGATCTATAAATAGTCACTGGGAAATTTCAATTTTTCCCAACATCTGACTCAAGAGGAGGTTCTCTCCTACGATGCCAGAAAAAAACTCTAAAAGTGGTTAGCTACACCAGACATAACTAAAAACTTTGGTTCCACCTATAGTCCATGTTTAAAGTACAGACTAGTATAACGTGATACTAATATCCTCTATGTTGTTGTAATTTTTTCAACAGGGGTAGTTTTTGTTATCAAGTTAGTATTTTCTTAACAGATTAATTAATGGTTACAAAATCATAGAAAGACACAGGAACTTTTAGTCCTTCTACAATCCCATGTTAGAAACAAAGAATTGTACCCGATGATAGTAAGTTGGGTAGTACTTTTTTCTACATTAATTACTCAGAAACTTTGTGCTCCTGATTTTTATTACCATATTGGTAATTACTTTCCTACATTTTCACTAGGAAAATTCAATATTTCCCAACAGCTAACTACAGAAGTGGTTCTCTCTTCCCTTCTAAAAAAGACAAAAGAAGAGAAAAAGCAAAAAAAGCTTGAAAAATGATTAGGTATGCCAAATGTGATCATTAAGAACTTTGGATCTGTCTATAGTCCCCAGTTGGAAAACACGATATATTTTTTCTTGAAAACAATATTCTCAACATGGCGATATTTCACAACGCAGGTCGCTGACTTAGTGCTAGTAACCTTTTTTTTTTTTCAAGTCAGTAACTTTCCAAGCAAATCAACTAATGGTCACCGGATCAAAGAAAGACAGAGATTTGGGTCCGTCTACAATCCTACAGTCCCATACACATAATCGCATCTCATGATCGTAATTTCCCTAATATTTGTTTTCCAACACGAGTTACCAAATCTGTATTAGTAACTTCTATTATGGAGTCAATCACTTTCTCAACAGATCAAGTGCGGCACCATAGAAGAACAAAGAGAGATTTGAGTTTGTTTACAGTTCCATGTAAAAAAGGAAAGTAGAATTGTATCTCGCGACAATAAATTTCTCAATGCGGTGGTAATTTTCTCAACATGGATTCGTAGCTTAGTGCAAGTAATAACTTTTCAAGCAGATCATACGGTCTCAAAGATCATAAAATTCTTTGGTGATGTTCAACATATCTGCTCATTTTAACTTGTGCTATCAAAAAACAAAACTTCTTGCAAATAAAGAAAGGTTCAATAAAAATACCAGTACAGAACCCTAAAATTAAGCATCTCTCCTTATGCATTGTCCTTTTCAAAGAAACTGATCATGTTGCAGTACTCTTTAATGGTTTTAACACCAGGACTAATAGAGAGCAAGACAAACTGATGACCAGCACATTTAACCAGTACATTAACTGTGCAGCACATAATTTACTAATATTGGTTTGATGGACAAAAGCAACAAGCTTCTTCACTACACAAGCCTATTAGACAAAACCCATTCTTAATCATTGAAGACCTCTCTCTGGTCTTAGCACATCATAAACTACGCTACTAGATCATACATGAAATTGATTGAGAGATTCTAATGTAGGTTTCACAAGTTTGTGGAAAGTGGTTAATTTATTCACAGAAGAGTGATGATGCATGGCAAGTAATAGGTAGGCAATAAAAGCATAGATGAGAAAAAGGGTTCACCTTTGCAAGAAGCTTTGCATTCTCTTCCTTCAGAGACCTCTCCTGAATTACACCAAACAAAGTTGCTAGATTAATATAACCAGGAATTTAACAATACCTGATGAGATCGGACATGCATTCATCATATTCCAATACTTACCTTTGCTTGTAACTGCTGTATCTGATCGTTGAATAATTGAGCCTGTAAAAGAGACCCATGCATTTTAACTTTCGTGTGTGTGCATGTTGTCCACATACCTTTCTTAGTAAAAGGAAAAAAAAATGAGAAAATAAGTTGAGAAGGACAATGGTTTGCAACTTGTCCAGAAACACAGTTCGAGAGAGAAGTTGTAGACAGAAATCACCGACGTTAATGAACTAAAATCACTTGCTGAATTCTATTATTCCATGACAAAGAATAGGGATTTTTCTTCATGTTGGCTAGTTTGAACTAGTGTTAATAAGTGTCAAGAAACTATTGGTTAAAATAACTGGTGAATTTTTTTAAGGCAAGTTACTAGTAAATCACCAATACTTTCATAAAATACCAAATTTTGTACTAATTTATCAATCTTTATTTTCATAACTTATTAACACTTTGAGTTTATGTGAAATTACCAATCTAAATTATAGAAACTTATTAACTTTTGTCAAATTAAATTACCAACTAGCTTTTACATTATCAATTTTCATTTGACTTACTTGCTAAACTTTTTTTTTTAATTTTACCAACTTTTATATTGAATTACGAACTTGTATCTAGAGATTACTCACCTAAATTAGCGTGATTACCAATTTTTACCTCATATTGTGGAGCCACCGACTTTTTTTTTTAGTTATTTAATGATACTTACTTGGATTTTTTTAATTTGCCAACTTTCTTCTCATTAATAAACATTCATTTGCATTTCTTAGCAATGCCTTAAATTTACCAACTCTTTTAAAAAATTACTAGCCTTAATTAAAATCACTTACGAGCTTTTCTCCAACGAAATTACCAACTAGTTTTGGGTTACTATACTTTAGAATGATTATAGGGCAAGTTCTAAAACTTGTCAACGTCATGCATTTGAGTCATAAGACTTTCATTTCATGCATTTAAATCATAAAACTTGCTATTCTCTGTCCAATTGAGTTATTTCTTGCCAACTCTAATATGAAATCACTAACTTTAATTTAAGTGATTATCAACTTTTCTGGACGTCCGATTGACAAGTCAGATGCCAACTTGGACATGGTTGGTTGCCTCAAGTGCGGGAAAAGTGCCAAAAAAGTCCTAAACCTTTTGCATTAGTGCCAATTTAGTCCTAAACCTTTTTTTGGTGCCAATTCAGTCCTAAACCTTTTGCATTGGTGCCAATTTAGTCCTAAACTTTTTTTTTGTGCCAATTAAGTCCTAAACCTTTTAAATTGGTGCCAATTCAGTCCTAAACCTTTTGTTTTTTGCGCCAATTTAGTCCTTCCGGTCAATTTTGACAGGGATTTGCCGACGTGGACGCCTGCCGACCGGCGGCCAGTCACCGGAGCCGACGTGGCGCTTACGTGGACAACTTTAATAATATTTTAATATTTTTTTGAATTTTTATTTTTTTTCCTTTTTTTTCTTTTTTTTTTCCACTTTTTTTTTTGGTCCCCCCCTCCTTCCTCTGGCCGGTGACTCGCCGGCCTCTGGCGACGGCGGCGGCCTCGCCCGGCGAGGGCGAGCCTCGCCATGGTCGGGCAAGGCCCGACCTTGCCGGATCTGGCGAGGTCGAGCCTCGCCTTGGTCGGGCGAGGCTCGACCTCGCCAGATCCGGCGAGGTCGGGCCTCGCCCGGCTCATGGCGGCTCGCCTCGCCTCGCGGCCTCCGGCGAGGGCTCGAGCCTCGCCTTGGTCGGGCGAGGCTCGACCTCGCCGGATCTGGCGAGGCCGCAGCCGTCGCCAGTGGCTGGCGAGGTCGAGCTCGCTGGCCTCTGGCCTCTGGCCGGTCGTCGGACCGGCGACCGACCAGAGGAAGGAGGGGAGGGCAAAAAAAAAAGTGGAAAAAAAAATTTAAAAAAAGGAAAAAAAATAAATATTCAAAAAAATATTAAAATATTATTAAAGTTGTCCACGTCAGCGCCACGTCGGCGCCGGTGACCAACCGCCGGCCGGCAAGCGTCCACGTCGGCAAATTCCGGTCAAAATTGACCGGAAGGACTAAATTGGCACAAAAACAAAAGGTTTAGGACTGAATTGGCACCAATTTAAAGGTTTAGGACTTAATTGGCACCAAAAAAAGGTTTAGGACTAAATTCGCACCAATGCAAAAGGTTTATGACTGAATTGGCACCAAAAAAAAGTTTAGGACTAAATTGGCACTAATGCAAAAGGTTTAGGACTTTTTTGGCACTTTTCCCCCTCAAGTGCCACATTAGCAGTTTTTGTTAGTCTATTTAACGGAAGGATCACATTGCACCAATTTTAAAAAGTATACAGTTTACATAAGACAAAAGAAAAAAAGTTCAAGGTCTAGATTGAATATTGAGCAAAAGTGCAAGGAGTCATTACCCATTTCATGTAATAGTTGGTAAATTTAAGGTGTTGGTAGGAAAAGTAAATAAAAAGTTGGTGAAAGATGACACAATTTTTTTTTTTGGGTCAAAGATAAAAGAAGTTAGTCATTTAACAAAACCAAATAAACTTCGTAACTAATCAAATAAGAGTTGATGACATAGAATAGTTGATAACTTAAATGTAGAAAATTTGGTAATTGCTATGTGATTAAGATTGGTAATTTCTAGTTGGGTTTGTAAGTTAGGTAAATAAAAATTGGTAACTAAAAAGAATATTACGTAATTATTTAAAAAAACCAAATAAATGTCGTTAAATTGTAAATCAAAACTAATCATTAACCTAATGAGAGAAAATTTGGTGAATTCATAAAAGAGACTTCTAAAATTGGATTTAAGAAAGACAAAAAAATGTTGTTAACCCCTTACCAAAAAAAAAATGTTGTTAACCGATAACAAAAGTTGATAAATAAAAAAAAATCAAATAAACGTTGGTAAATAACTCACACGAAACTTGGTAAACCAAAAAGAGTAAATAATGTAATTGAAAAATAATTCGGCAAGTCATTTAAATAAATATTGGTAAATTTATATAAAAGCTATTAAATTTATAGGAATGGTAAGAAAAAATTAATAAAAATTAAGAAAAATTAAGAAAAATTGATAATTTGCACATTCTCAAAAGGAGTTGGTGATTTCATATAAGTGTACGTAAGTTGCCACAAAGTTACTTAGGAATCAAGTAACCACAAACTTTTTTTTATCATAGTTTTACTGTCATGTACAACATGAAAAACACCCTTTTTTTTGGAAAAGGAACAATAGAGTCATCCAAATAACTCTAGTACATTGTCAAAATACATTGTCAAATGGAGTTGGTGATTTCATAAAAGTTATGGTAAGTTGCTAATGGGTTGATTAGGAATCAAGTAACAGGATACTCTTTTTTTTTTATCACAGTTTTATTGTCACATACTCTTTTAAAAGTTTACCGGCTTGAAAAAACATCCAATTTTTTTGGAAAAAGAACAATAGAATCATCCAAATAAGTCTAGGAGAAAATAACGATAAAAAAATAACCCTGATCCTTTCCTTGTATATTGGAAAAAGAGAACTGGTCAACAACAATGAAGAAAAAGGTTGATTTATGAATGTGCTTTCATTCCTTTCCAAGTTTGACGTGTTTAGTCTATTCAGTTTTAATCTTACAATGCAATTGCAGTCTCTATTGAAATTGGTGTTTCGGTTCCTGTATTCATTATCAGTCTTGTTAGTCGTTTGAGGGAAATTGTTTCTCCTTGTTTTCTTTCACTTCTCACCATCTCCATGCCTCCAAACACAGCGGCTACTTGATGAAAAGCTTTCAAAACATCTCTAGGCACAGAGAAAAGGACAACTATGCCAAAGAGGCATGTACCTTTCTCGCCCTAACGCTGCTCAAACTTCGCTCGAGCTGATCCCCTATCATTTGGATTTCGTCGATCAAACAAGATCCAAGACATTGTCCTGATAGCTTCCTGATGAGAAAAAGAAAAGTACCAAAGTTTAGGGAATTAGATATGAGGAACCCATTTCAATCCACAATTTATAAGAGAGAAGTCTCAAAATTTGTGGACCGTAGAGAAACTTCAAGAAGCTCAATCTTCCTCTCCATATCCATGGTTTCATGCTTCAGATGCTGCGCATTTACGGAGATTGTGATATTTATGTATCCAGTGAACAGAGCAATACAAACTGAACATATGTGAAATCATGCAACGGATAAAACCGATAAGAGTGAGCGAATATGTAACACCACAGGATCTTGCAAAACTAAGATTGCTACTACAACCACCCTAATGTACTTGCAAAATTTGTCGCTGGACAATCTAAACCATAGTTGATTCTATGGCTCACCACCTCAGTAATTCTTGAGATCAAGAATAGGGTTCTTATCAAGAACACGGTGGTATATTATTACAATCTACTAATACATATATATATTGGTTCACACCAACAATCACTTTTAAAACTTCCTTCAAGAAAACAATAAGATTTAAATGCCCATGGAGGGTGTGTTTTCGAGGTATCAAGTGGTGGATGATGAGAAGGATTTCAGAAGCTGAAAGCATTTTAGAGGACCAGTTAATGTCCTGTGGACAGGTACAAAGATCAAAATAGCTTTTTTAAGGTATTAATTAACTTGAAACCTATTTGTCTGTATATATATCAGCAGTTTCTCCTCTCTTCTTCCCAGTCATTGCCAAATCCCATGAATAAGAGTGGTATGGCTTGCAATTATAATGCAAGTCCTTTATCTAACCATAACAGCACTTTGATAGCACGGCTTTGATGGCTCTCTTAAATTATTCCCTCCTGTACTAGACTAACATTTCTTATGAGATACTTGACTTTTGCCTTAAATTGTAAAATTTGGATGAGTTTTCTAGAATTGAGTTCATGAGAGATTATGCATACTTAAAGAATAATTCTCGACATATTAAGACTCGTCTCCTAAATTTGTTTACTAAGCAATGACGTAGATTCCTGATTAGGTACTTAAAGAGTTTACTAACTTAACTAACACTCACGCAATGCCACATTGCTTAGTAAACCAATGTAGAGAGTATCCCCAGCATTCCTCATGCTTGAGAACCATGAAGCATCGCTCATGTACCAAAGCACGTGCATCCTATATATGTATTTAACATTGTGAACGTGCAATTTTTCAAACTGAAACGCGTACTGCTATGACTCAGCCAAAAGATGTAGCCATGAATGCCTACCATTTTAGTGTTTTCATCAATAGAGACACACTGTTGATGCAGACAAAAGGATTTACTGAGTTGATATTTAAAATATTGATGTTTTTACCGAGCTTTGGTGAAGATGGATGTTGTGAAAATCCACAACTCAAATAACCCAAAAGATCATATTGATATCAAATTGGAATTGAATCAAATGTTTGAAGAAACACATTGAGAATTGAGATCATCTCTTTTCATCTCTTGCAATGCATATAAACCACACAAAGAAGCATCTTCATCAAACAAAAGAATTAGGAAAGTGAAGTTTTAAAGAGATTCAAATAGAAAAAGTTTTTGATCTGCACGAAATAGGAAGGTTCATGATCCAAAATTTTCTGTATTTATTTAGAAGTTTAGTAGAATAAAGGTTGTAAACTAGTCCCTTGCAAGTTGCAAATTGTGAATTAGATATATAATAAATTAAAGAGATATTTTTTTTTAAACATGAAGAATGAGAAAAAATGACGCAAAACCTTTCCTCAGCTTAATTCTATCGAGCCTGTTATAATTTTAGATTTAGCATTTGACAGGTAAGTCAGTATGTGAAGACAATAGCTGTCACTCTCATGAAGGTAGCTATTTCTTCATTCTACAGTTTCACTTGAATTGATTTAAAGGAAATGCAATAATTGATTTGGGACAATATAAGTTTATCTGCAACACACACACACACACACCAACAATAGCTGTCACTCTCATGAAGGTAGCTATTTCTTCATTCTACAGTTTCACTTGATTTGATTTAAAGGAAATGCAATAATTGATTTGGGACAATATAAGTTTATCTGCAACAAACACACACACACATATATATATCTGCGTGCGCGCACACGCGCCCTTCTCATTGAAAGAAGATTTATCATCTGAAAGATTTATTCAGTAATTGAATGTTACACGACTCTATCTCTCTTTTTTCAACTATATCATCATCATTAGCACGATTCCTACTTTGTGGCGCACGCATGCGCGCGCGCGCGCCCGCACACACACACACACACACACACACACACACATATATATATATATATATGCGTGCGCCCTTCTCATTGAAAGAAGATTTATCATCTGAAAGATTTATTCAGTAATTGACACACACACACACACACACACACACACACATATATATATATATATATATATATATATATATATATATATATCTGCGTGCGCCCTTCTCATTGAAAGAAGATTTATCATCTGAAAGATTTATTCAGTAATTGAATGTTACACGACTCTATCTCTCTTTTTTCAACTATATCATCATCATTTGCACGATTCCTACTTTGTGGTTCTAGTGATTCCTTTAAATCGTGCACACATGTATATGTATGCACGATTCTCTGCATATGAGGCGACTCTTGATGAACGCTCATGTCTATACTATATGATTGCTGGGGAAAATAAGATTTTCAACCTTCTGTGTTCGAATGTTAAATAAGTCTGTTTTTCGTAAGTCCTATGGAAAAAAATTATGTACTGTGATGTAATATGTTAACCCACACCAAAAAAAGCAGGAAGTTGCTTTCTTTTATACATCTAAATAAATAAATAGCTAAGTGCTCAACTTGCTTGACTCCAACAAATTGTGCATAAATGCTTGAAACATTACTAGTCCCACATTATCGACTTCTTGGGCCTAACAAATGTGATAACTTGTTTAATTAAACCGAGAATCCCAGTGAAATTCTTATGAATGCACCTAATGTAGCATCATGGAAAGGATAGAGCACTGACCAGAATATGTTGTTCCATTTTGGCCTGGTATGTATCCGCATCATTTGCAGATTTACGGTATCGATCAATTGTCTTTCGGATTCTGAAAAATTGCAAAGTCAGCATATGAGCTCAGCCACCGGAATGCATTCTCCAAATTAATCAGGTATCATTAATTCAAAGTAAGTGAACATTAAACAAATCAACGATCATTCTTGGGAATCATGCATGACTTCCCGTGAATATTTATCCTTGTCACTCGCATATAGAATATGGAAGAGGCATATGCCTCCTCAAGAAGCTTTAAGCCTCTATGCAACTTGCAACAAAATGAAGAACTTGGAAAATCTTGGCTGTCACCTTATACTACGTAAATAATCATACCAGCAATATTTTCTTCAAATAGTAGCATGTAAATGTCCACATTCACACTATAAAAGTATATTATGTGTGCTAGCGAAGTATATAAGCACGTGAACGCACAGTGAATAAACTCGATGTTTTTTGCCCAACCTCAATGGCTTCAGAATTCAACATGCCACTCCATGTCAGTAAGAAGTAAGAACAGCACATGATGCATGTAAAATCATCAGTTGCATTGTGAAGCAGTACAAGGACTTACCACTTCTCGGAGGAATTATAAGAGCAAACAGTTGCACCTACATTTAACTTGTGACTTAAGGTACCTCTTTTTTCCCGGTAAATGAAGAATAGTGATTACTTACTTGGTGGAGCAACTAAATTGGCAAACATGTACGATTGCAGCCACTTTTTGCAATAAATAATATATGAATAAAAAATCCAAGAGATCAGTGTGATGTGTCGTGTTAGCCTTAGTCTATTACACTAGTGAATGCACTCGATCCCATAAAATCACCACTGCACAAATCTGGTCAAGCCCATAATCTTATTCACCTTTCAAAGCACCATATAACCAACAGTACATGTAGTTGAAGATGTCAGGACTGGTTTCACAGGCTTTTGTTAAGGGTTAAAGTACCATTAATAAATCAACTTGAAAATCTTTTGCAGGTTTTGTTTAATTTGGAAAAGAGATTGATTATGCTTTAAGTTTCGATTTCAATGAACCACAAAGCAGCCAATATACCAACAAAATCCTTTATGTTACATTAGGAATGTTTCTTGATTATGGCGGTAGATAGATAACACATTATTCGATTTCCGGACTAATATAATGTGTTTCATACGAAATTTCTAGTTTTTGCCTTGTGGCATGGTCATAAACTTGAAACACGGATTTGTATGATTTGTAAGATAACCATTATCCGATAGGGTCCATAAGATATGCTTAGTTCATGTCCAAGTGGTATAATTACAACAAACTGAATCAAACAAGGTATCATTTGAAGGCTTCACCCTTTTCAAATGAAGTTTGGTTTTCTTCAACAATTTTCCAAGCAATCAAATTTGTCAGAAAAAGATCTACTTCGAATAGAATAATACCTAACCTCGTATACGCTTACTATCATCATGCCCCAAGCATTAGTTAATGGAGATCAATCCCTAGAAGTAGCCTTAAAACCTATAACACTTCAAGAAGTAACACTATACAGCATGTTCATTTCATATCAATGTGGAATTGGGGTGAAGGCTTAATTGTTACTTGTCAAAACCAGAAGGACCAAACAATATCAGTCCCTAGTTTCTCGAAAATCAAATAATGTTTCATTCCCCAAGACAAAGAACTAATTATCCTAACATGTGAAGTAGCTGGAGGAGAACAGTACTTGCAAGATATTCAACAATTAGATTTCTCAGAAGGACCATTAAGAAAGAGAGAGTCCAGCTCCAATGCAAAAGCGTACACGATGAGTGCTTTTGATCATCAAATCCCCACATCTAGCCATTTGTTTAGGGTATACCTCAGTACATTGACTATAAAAAAAAAGCGATAATATAGATTTTATCTCGGCTACTTTCGATTAGGATATTTGAACAGAAGTCATATATTGTTTGAAATTGTCTGGAAATAAGAACTATACTGGTCATCATGGTGAGTTCAGTCCATGATCGAAGGGGAAAGCACTACACGTTTGACCAAAACAAAAAATGATAGAAAAGAAAAGGAGGATAAGAAAAAACCCATGCCATGATGCTGTCCCTTATTTACACTTTAAAAACACACAGCACATATATGTGCACAAGCCCTCATTTTGGATATAAGAATGTTAACAAGGCTCAATCATGTTCGCCATCTAAAATCAACTCGAGAAATCGAAAAACCAGTAGAGGAACATTACTCGGAATTGCTCGAGAACTCATAAAGCTTTCCTTTCTGCGAAAAGATGATCAGGGCAACTTCAGCATCGCAGAGGACCGAGAGCTCGTGAGCTTTCTTCAGCAGCCCGGTCCGGCGCTTCGAGAAGGTGACCTGCCGGCTCGTTGCGTTCTCAATTCGCCTCATCTGAATTTTTCCTCTAGCCATGATTAAATTCTCCCTACATACATAATGGTTACCAACCCTAGAGTGACAAAAACTCAAACATAGCGATAAACTTGACTAGTATACCTAAACGATGAAAAACCACAACTCACCAGGGACTTTGTGCAGCTTCAACCAGCTGAAGATTTATCTTTTTATCCTCCTCCTATTGACTAGACCGAAGTACTTGAGAAGCTAAAAACACTGCAACACTAATCACACTTTTTGATCAAACAGAAATGGACTATATCATCATTCGAACACAAGCGAAAACCACAGGATAGAGACTTGACAAAGTCAATGGTCGGAGAATTATAGATTTGCCCAGCGTATTCTCTTCTCTTTGTCACAAAATCAGAAACCCTAGAGAGGGATGAGAGGGCCAAGACAAGAAAACAAAGAAAGTAGAATCAACGCAAAGGATCTACTGGCAGTTGATAGATCTCTCTAACTATTTTGTGGCCACAAACATAAAAGGATTCCAAATTCAACGATGTTCTAGTCAGTGAGTCAGGGAAAATATATATGGTGTGATGTACCCATCCATAAAAAGGAAATACAAACAAAAAAGGAAAGAAAGAAGGAGGAAAACGAAGTATTCTAGTTCGACCGAAACGGCATGGTTGATTTGGTAAAGAAGATTCAAAGAAGCAGATGGGTTATCTTTTTTTGGCAAAATTAAGAAAAATAAAGTAAAGATAGAGATACAGAGAGAGAGGGAGAGAGAGAGAGAGAGAGAGAGGGAGAAGATATTTTGTTTTTTCGAGAGAAGTTATATTTTGCAGCGGGCTTCAGCTGTTAGGTGTAGCCGTGGCCTGTGGGGACATGCGAAAGAGAGAGCACCCAAATACGAAACGGTAAAAAAAAACAAGGGAAAAAGATGGTACGAGAAAAAAGGGAATTGTCGACATCATCGTACCATGACGTGCCAGTTAACCAGTGGGACGTCGACAAGTGGGAAAAATTATCTCTCACTTAAAGTTTGTGGACCTGCACTTTTTTTTTATTTTATTTGGGCCAATAGTACGAGCTCTCTTCGTTTGATTCGGAAAAAATATAAAGATTTTAGGTCAAGTTGGTTTTTTTAAAAATGTCATCAATATTTGGTAAAATGTAATAAAAAAGTATTTCGAGAATCAACTTTATGTATACATTTTAAATAAATAAATAAAAAGGAAAGAAAATATACTCGCGATTATCAAACTTTAGTGAGCTAGATTTAGCACCGACAACGGTCATTTGAGGTCGCACTACCTCATGCTAAGGCGACACGAGTTCACGCGACCCCCGTCGAGCAAGCAGCTCTTAGGCAGGCCTCATCGGCAATCAGATCCGAGCTCGCCGGTATCGTTGCACGAGGTTGCATAATGAACAATGGTGATGGTAAAACCAAAATTTTGAAAATTTAGCGAGCATAAAGTTGCAAGAAAGAAAATGCATTATCGTTATGGGAATGATGAAAGCCCTAAACTGGGTAGGACTTTTTTTGGGTTAAGGGCATTTGGAGGACTTTAAAAAATTCAATGCGAGTCCCACAAGGTCTCTCAAAAAAATTGGTAAATTTCTTAGCATTTGCCCAATAGCCTTTAGAGATACAAAGTCATTTCTAAAGCCGACGGAAAACGACTGTGCAACCCTAAAATCCAGTTATAAGTTTCTCTTAATAGGTGGATGAGCACTAGGTGCACTAGGAGTACTCGAAATTATTACCATGAGAATTTATTGATGAATGAATGCAGATGTTTCCTTTAGCTTATCATTTCTTTATGTTCTATTTATAATTCATCATCATTGTTGATCGGGAAGTTGTATAATACGAGACACAGCTCATGAATCCCCCACAGTATTCGACCTATTTACAAACATATCGGGGCTAAAAACATAGAGCATTCTAGATCCGAACTACTAAACTATTTCACGGAGCTATTAATGACCCGATTGGATTTAGCTTTGACAGACTTACAACCATTCAAGTATCTGATAATCGCACTAGCGATATGCATAGCATATCAAAAGAGTTTGAACAGCAAGGAAGGGAACTTGCATTTAAAGAAGAGATGACCCCTCTCATCCACCATGTAGATTGCAGGGAACGACACTTTAACCTACCTCGACTAGCAAGCTTATCAAGTCGGAGTAGCCTCTCTTTTCTTCATATTGGAAAGATAGTGATTTTTGTCTGTTAATTTTGATAATGTAATTCCATAAAATGAATCTTATTTATATTTTACCACTCAATATGGAGGTTAAGAGATGATTTAGCACCAAATCGCTTATTTCTTTCTCTTCGTCTTTGCTCTCAAGTTATTCCTCTCTCGACATGAGTAAATATGAGGATTTCATTTACTAGTTTAAACAAATCAAATCAATCATATTTCATATAGAAAAAGAAGTATTGAAATTGACACTAGCCCAACTAACTGGCTGATTATGACAATAATACATTAAAACGCCCTTAAGGATATTGATAATTGTAAGTACTCATAGAGGAGGAAAAGGTCAACAATAAAAAATAACTAATACTTGTTTTTCAGCCAATAATGGGGTGTGGTCACTCTATTGAGCACTTTACTAATTTTCAATGAATGTAGTGGCTACTCGGGTTATATGCATAAGATATTATGGGAGACATATAGATATGATGTGTGTGTTAGGATTGGGGACATAAACACAACGAAATAGAAAATAAAATTGAGAAAAGGAAATCGAGACATAAGGTTTTAGCTTCATTCACCCTTAAATTAAAGCTACATCCAATAGATTACTCCACTATAACTAGCATACCGCACCTCTCTATTACAGCACTCTCAATTATAAGAGAAAGAGAATATATATAGGTATCAAACTATAAAAGCTCTCTGGCATCGTGGGGGCGCTGCCCCCTAAGACTCTCGCCAAGACAACCTCTCGGAACAGGACCCTTGTGCCTTCCTATGATGGAGAGTATATACCACATTCCAATTGTGTACTCATAGAAATTATCCTAAAAGAAGGTATTAGCGTGGTAATTGCAATCCAAGTCTTATGCAAGGAAGATGAAAATGTTTATCGCTTAAGCAATTCTATGAAGTTCTCCTAATACTTGCTTGGCTGTGACATGTTTTCAGCAATTAATATGACGGATTTGGAATGAGGGTTCATTTGCTATTCTTTCATGACCAATTCCAATTTTGGGTGACTCTACCTTTCATTTATCTTTCTTTGCTTTTTCTATGGCTTTTGCCGAATAGGTCCCAATACATGTTTGTTGCAATTACATTCACCCCAAGCTTGTAACTAATGTAAAGAATTTGGATAGGATCAACTGAAGCCTTTAAATATCCCATTAGCTCGACTATTGGATGATTCAATTTCTTTTTTACGGAATTTTGATGCATCTTCTATATTATTAAGCCAAAATCGAGTTTTGCCTCACTTTCATCTTCTTCCCAAATTTATATGTATACCAAAATGTGAGATAGTTTAAGAAATAATGAGGTTTTAATGGGTTGAAGGTGCGTTTGGTTCAACATTTGCAAAGGGCTTTGGGGTCCCAAAGTTTTTGAGCAAATGCAAATGGCATATGGTAAGTTTTTTGGAAAACTTTGGGGAAATGCAATTGTATTTCCAAAGGTCTTTATCCAAGGCACGTCGAATGGTCCTTTGGAAAGTGGCATTCTTGGAATGCAAGTCTTGGCGTTGTTCACTATTTTATCGGTACTATTTGTCAAGCCCCGTACCCCACGAAGCGTAACATTCCACGCAAAGGTCGATTTGTTTGTGTGCGACGTCCCAGGAAGCGTCGCCGACCCAACGTGTCACGCCCCGAACCCCAACGAGCTCGCGACATCCCCTGCTCCGGTCGAAATGATGCGACGTCCCAAGAACGTCGACGACCCAACCCAAACATCAGAGCCACATGCGGAAGCGAATAACAAAACCCCGGACAGAAAGATGACGACGACGGGGTAGACCACCATAATTATCAAACAACATCTTCATACAGCACCAAATATACAAACATCATATTACAGGTATAATTAACAAACTAGCATCCGAAATCACCGTCAACAAAATATCAGGGTCTGGTTAACTTAACTTCCCTATGGGTCAACCCGATTTACACAACCCCCAAAACCTTAAGGAAAAACCTAAGGATCGCCCTCCTCCAGTCTGCTTCTGAATCTTCGGGTCTGAGCCTCCGGACATTCACCTGCAACTCCACTGGGCACCAAAATCAGCTCCCCGAACTTCCAAAAAGAAAAGGCGCACTTCCCGGGTTTAGGGCCGGGGGTTTGAAAGTGGCGGTTATACAACCGTGAGACGAATCTTAATAAGTGTACAACCCCAAACCCCACGTAGGTACTCACGTACCGCCAGACGAAAAACACACATAACACACAACGATCGGCCAAACTAACAATCACATGCGACCCTACCTGGAATCCATCACGCACGTTCCTGCACGTTAGACAATAACACAGCCAACACATCATAGCAAGGAATCACAGACGCGCGCGTGCCTTAATTATAAGACAGAAACCACTTGGGCACGTCCCATACCGTGCCTCGCAGTTTCTACCCCATAATTAAGCATCACATCACGCGATACAAACACACTCGTACCCTACTCACACCACGCGTCACTTTCCACAATCCTCTCGCTTGTCTTGCCAAATCCCACTCATTTTCAACCTTTCCACCACTACCGCGCCCGCGTAAAACGCATCAGGCCAACGTTCTTCTGACCTCGTCAGGCATCGTCACCCCGTCGGGCCGGGCATCGTCACCTCATCAGGGACGGCATCGTCCCGCGTAAACGTACACGCCTCAGGACGGATCTTTCCAACCAAACCACATTTCCATATCCTCGTTCCACTCAAACCACACTTACACACGGCCAACAACCACACGACCCAACACAATTCCACATTGCACGCACAATTCACAAGTCACATACACTTCGCAAATATACATTCTCACCACGCAAGTACACCACACAATCATGCACATATAACACGCGATCCCAAAGCACAATCACACATTCTTGGCACGCGAACATATTGCGCAATCGCACTGCCACACCATCACACCTCACGGCCACACACGTGACATATACGACCACACGTACACAACCCGAAACACAATCCCAAATCAGTCAACTACCACAAATCGCACAATCACGCACAAATTTCCATTCAAGGCACAATTCCAATAATTAACCGCACAAATTAATTCCGATTAAACCTCAACATCACAGCCCTAATCCAAGCTCCCTAAACCTCAAAATTCTTCGCCTAATCAGTTCGCAACCACCAAATAATCAGTCACTCAAATCAATCCCGAACAGCCCCTAAAACAGTCACAAAATCGACTAAATCGGGTCCTAAACGAGTCTAGAAATACCCGAGCTCCTAGGTAGTTTTTGGGGGAGACACTTACCCAAAAAGGCGAGACGAACGGGGCTGGAACGGGCGGGACAGAGAAGCAGCGGGAGGAGCGTCGCCGCAGCGACGCACGGACGGCATGAACAGTGATACCGTACGGACGCGGTGAAGAGTACCACCCCGTACGGGCACTGTACGGACAGGCTGGGACGGTGGCCGGTGTAACAGTCTGAATTTTCGATCCTTTTCCCGGGATTTAAGAAATGAATATTTTGGCCAATGCACTTATAGTGAGATCTCACCTGGGACCCGCGCATTCTCGGGATGCTAATCTTAGGGGTAAAGCTATTACGGGATTGAGTTCGCACGACCAAAGAACTCGACCTGGGTTTGATCTTCGACCATATGGATTGACGAGGGAATGTTTTAAGCCAACCGAGACCGGTTTATTTGATTGATCGTGTCCGAAGGGCACTAGTGACAGACCCTCGCAATTATATGACAATCGAGGTCATCCTGGAAAGAGTAAACTTAAACGTAATTTGACTTAGTGTCGGTCACGGGTCGAGAGCGCGTAATTCCAAGGAGCCACCCGTTAGCAAGAGATAAGCTAAATTCGCGATTGTCCAATTTTAGTCATTTCTTGGAATTCGGGCTCGGGAATCGAGAATTTTGAAAGTGACAATTTTGAGCGACCGATGACGTTTTTGGCTTGGCCAACCTTGGGGCCACCCATTTCTGCAAAAAAATGGATTTCGGTCCGGGGCCGGAAAAATTACGATTTTGCCCCTCTGGTCACCGATGGCGATTCTGAGGTCGTTTGAGGTTATTTTTCGAGGCTAGTGTCATTTTGGGGTGGCCACGTGCATTTAGAGTTGTTTCAGTCAAAAATTGGAATTTTGGCTCGGAAGTGAAAAATAATATTATTTTATTCCCAGGACTTTGCAGTCGATTTTCGAGGGTTTAAGAAGCTAATTTTGCGATTCTGACGCCATATTATGTTGGCCACCCACATATGGAACACGTATGTGCGAAAATTGGAATTTCAGTTCGGGATCGAAAAATTACGAAAATGCCCCTAGGCCATTTTTGAGTAATTCCGAAAATTGGTTAATTTTTGGGGTTTAACCAAGGCTGGTTAAGGCTAAACCAGGTCTGGTCAGCTTGGGTTAAGGACAAATGACCATTTTACCCCTACATTATTGGATTGGATCAAATTTGGGCCATTGGATTAGGGGCAAAAGTGTCCAATGCTATGGATTAATGACACTTGGAATCCACCCACACCTTATTGACTCACTTTGACCAGACCCTCTCTCTCTCCTCCCATTCTCTCTCCCCCATTTTTCATTCCAACCGGCAGCCCCCTTCCTCCCACACCAACACTTCTTCTTCTTCTTCTTCTTCTTCTTCTTCTTCTTCTTCTTCTTCTTCTTCTTCATTTTCTTTTTTTCATTTGGCCATGAGAAGTCAAGCTAAGCCGGAGCGCCACCGCTCGCCGTTGCCGCCGCCGTGACCCGCCGGCCAGCCGTTCCACCTTCCCGCTCTAGCCGAGTTAGTCTAGAGTCCGGTAAGTCGCTCCCTAAACCTCGCCTAGGATGTCGGGTATTTTTCGGACTCGTTTGGGTGCGGTTTGGGGTGATTAGAGGTTGATTAAGGTGTTGATCATGGTTATTGGTGGTTAATCATGGCTATTTGTGGCTGAGTATGACTGTTAGTGGTTGTTGCGGGTTGGATTAGACGTCGGGAAATGAGTTTTGGCGGTTGGAATTCGGTAGAAATCGGTTCGGGCTTGAATCCGTGAGGTTCGGGGTGAATCGCGGATTCGCGGTTACTGTACCCACCCGGTTTGCTATTTTTGTAAAGAATTTTGTGTGCTGAATTTGAGGAAGGTTTCTTCATGAAAGTTGTTCCCAACATCTTGAGGTATAACATACTTTAATTTGGGAATTTTTGGAAATAATTTGAGGCCATTCGGAAGTCCATCTTTGGACCGAAATAAAACTGCCCGATTTACTGTTCACCCGACCTTCGGGTCTGTTCGAATTTTTATAAATTTTTCCAGGCCTGTTTTCAAAATACTTCCTCACAAAATTTGTTGGGGACATTCGTGGCTATAACATATAAAAATTTCAAAGCTTTTCAAGGTGATTTGTGTGTTGAAATAAGTGTATTTTGAGGACAAAATATTCTGTTGGAGCAAACTGATTTTGGTCTGATTTCGAGGGACAAAAAGGCATGGTTGCAGTTTGAACCGGATTTCGTGTTCTTCATAAGAAATGTTTATCGGGATGTGTTTTGTGACATATCCAAAATTGAGAATTTTTGGAGTTCGTTTACTATTTATTTTGATGAGATTTCGGTCACTGTATAAATTGCCCAATTTTACCCCGATTCTTTGGATGTTCGTTTTTATGAGCGGAATGGTGGGGGTGTCGAGGTTGAATGGTTGCTGCCCTTGTGGCGGGAATTGAGCCTGAATGTGTGTTTGAATGTGGATTGATGATATGCCGTGTGTGTTTGGCCGTGAGATGTGGTGGTGTGATAGTGCATTCGCGTATTGTATTCGCGTGCCAAGAATGTGTGATTGGGTGGCGTGTTCGTGTGACGAGAATGTGAAATTGTGAAATGTGTGAGGTGTGCGTGTTTGGCAGTGTGTAGGTGTGGCCGTGTGACAAATGTGGTTTGAGTGGAACGAAGGTACTGGAATGTAGGATTGGTTTGAAAAGTGAGACCCTGAGGCGTGTACGTTTACGCGGGGTGAGGTCCGTCCTGAGGCGTGTGCGTTTACGCGGGACGATGCCGTCCCTGACGAGGTGACGATGCCCGGTCCGACGGGGTGACGATGCCTGACGTGGTCAGAAGACCGTCGGCCTGATGCGTTTTACGCGGGCGCGGTAGAAGGAAAGTGTGTGTAGGATTCCGTCCTGAGGCGTGTTTGTTTACGCGGGATGATGCCGTCCCTGACGAGGTGACGATGCCCGGCCCGACGGGGTGTCGATGCCTAACGAGGTCAGAAGACCGTTGGCCTGATGCGTTTTACTCGGGGGCGGTAGTGGTGGAAAGGTTGAGAACGAGCGGGATTTGGCAAGACGAGTGAGAGGATTGTGAAAGTGATGCATGGTGTGAGTTAGTGTGCGAGTGTGTTTGTATCGAGTGATGCAGTGCGCGATTATGGGGTAAAATCTGCTAGGTATGGTATGGGACGTGCCCAAGTAGGTTTTGCTTTATAATCGAGGCACGCGCGCGGCTGTGATGTACTTCTTTGTGGTATGATTGGCGTGTGTATTGATATGTGGAAAGTGTGTGATGGCATGTGTGCAAGAATTGTATGTTGGGATTGTGGGCTAACGTGCATGGTGCGTATGCGGAGAGTCCGTATGTGTGAATGTTTGATTGCTTGGTTGTGTGGTTGTTTGGTTGCGCGTTTGGATATGTCTGGAATTACGTGATAGCCTAGGTGGGGCTTAGGCTGTGACTTATTGAGATGTGATCACATGGTTGTTTCAACCAAACCATTTCAGTTCCCCCGCCTAAATGTCGAGATTGAGGTCGACTCGGAGTCGTCGGATGAGCAGACAGCTGCGGAGGATTCAGGTGGTGATGCCGAGGACAGTGAGTCAGAGTGGACGCCTTCGAGAGGGCGTAGGGGATAGTTCTGGGAGGAGGATGCACCCCATTTTTGGATAGTGCTGACCTAGAGAGCTGATCTTGATAATTTGGTGGTTTGGAGTTTATAGTTTGGTGTGCTTATAAATTATTTTGTAGTTTGTATTGGCGGATGATGTAAATAATTGGAAGTGTAATATATGCTTGGTGGTTTGACGATTTGTTCCTTCCTGGTGTTCTCCAATTTTAATGTTTGGGATTTTTGATTTCTTCCGCCGCGATTTAACTCTGATGGATCGTTGGGTCGGCGACGATATTCCTGGGACGTTGCGCTCTTCCGACCGAGGAGAGGGATGTCGCGGGCTCGATGGGGTTCGAGGCATGACAGCCGGCGAGGTGCCGGTAACAGCCGCGGCGTCCGTACGGTCCGGCGTGAACAGTGATCCGTACGCGCGTGTGAACAGTACCGTACGGACACTTTACGGGGCGGTCTTGGCGGCGACGATGGACGTGCTTGGGCGGGGTGTTGTCGAAACAGCGATCGGAGCTCCGGCGAAGCTCCGTGCATGCTTGTTTGCGAAACGGGAAGAGAGAAAAAGAGAGAGAGAAGGCTGTTACGGGTCGAAACCGGGCTATGGTGGTGAACAGAGGTGGAAATGGTTGCTGGTGATGTTGGCTCGGCGAGGGCAGCTCCGGCTGGTACTGTTCCGACGTGAACAGTACCAGAAACTGCAGAAACGGGACTGCAGAACAGAAAACGGGAAAGAAGAAGGGAAAACCCTACCTCAGCTACCTCTCCGTGGTCTTCATCAGAATCCAGATCCATGTCCTCCAGCTCGTCTTCCTCCTCGGCAACTTGGTCTTGGTCTTCAGCTATCACCTGTGGCTCCTGTGGCTCCCCATCCATAAGCTCATCAACGCCATCTACATCGTAGACATCCTGAGGATTGATCACCTCGCCATTCGCATATATGGGTTCCATCAATCCATTTTGACCGATTGGCGCATCAAAAGTCCTAAGGGGTTGCCCTAGGTTTCCATCGGCATCCCTCAAGCATCAAGCCACATACTCCTGAGTCTGATGAAAATATTCTCCCACGTTTACAAACACCATGGATCGGTATCTTACATACGATTCCCCATTTCCTGCGGGGTAGGTACTTGTATATTGATGTATCTGTACAAGTATTCCAAAAAGCGGTGGATTCGGCATTCTTATGGCTGGGGGTCTGAAAAGGTGGGTTATTACAATCGTGAGACGAATCTCAATGAGTATAACCCGTAAACCTAGGCTAGGCTAACATGCAATCTCCTGACAGGCAAAACAACATAATACACAAACAATAACCTGGGCCCTCGGGCCCAAATAGAACATAGGAATTTCCCTGCAGGTTAGGCAGTTCATTAAATGTCCTCAAGATATGAGCGCGAATACAATGATCACACGTGCGCCACACACATGCTCATGCTCACAGTGTTCATCCCGCATGCCGGGTCATGCATTCTATGCATGTGATGTCAATGTTATGCCATGCTCCCGTTTCAATTCACACTGCACACTGTCTCAATTATTAATATTTATTACGACTCGAGTCAACACCATTCCCGGCCCGATGCGTCTAGCCTGCTTCAAAGTGCATGAGGCCCAACACTAATCTCCTTACGAACCAGAGCCCGCGTAAAACGCATCAGAATGGTCGTCTTCCGGATGAACCGGGCATCGTCCTGCTTCAAAGTGCATGAGGACGGTATACCCCGCGTAACACGCATCAGGGCGAATTGTGATCACACATACATACACTGCCAATTATTATTTGAACCCCGCGTAACACGCATCAGGGTATATTAGGTGATCACATGCTCATGGCAGGCACGCATTCTCACACAATTTCACCATACGTCTCATTCTCGGCATTCACAATGCGTGGCCATGCAATGCAGTACAATATTCCATGAGCAACAACAATTTCAGGCATCCAGTCAAATTCATGTCATTAATTGGCCAACCACACTTCACATTGGTCGGCTACTCAGTCACACGACATGGCATTATTCAATTTTCCACAATTGGGCACAGCAATCAACAAGTCATCCAGCCTGGGCATACCCGGCAGTCTAGTCATTTAATCCTCAACTACTCCATGCTCGCCCAACAAATCACCAATATTATTCTAGTAATATACCTCACCAAATGGTGCTCTAATTTTTCCCAATATACACCGACAATACTCAACCCAGTCCAGAAAATGCACTATCAGTCCTAATCCGAGTTTAGGAAGTACACTCGCTTAATTCTAGGCCATAATGACGAGGAACGGCGGCCGATCACTGATGAACAGTGGAACCGGCGGCGGCGTTCCCGGCGACGGCGGTACGGACGGCGGCGTACGGACACTGTACGGAACCGTACGGACACTGTACGAAAACAGTGACGTACGGGCAACGTACAGACGGGCTGGGGGTCGCGGCGGCAGCAGCTCGGCCGATCGGGCTCTGGTGCGGCGGCGGCGAAGCTCCGGCGTTCCTTTGGCTGGACGGAAAAGAGAGAGAGAGAGAGCGAGACGGGGTGAGGGTGGTGATGGTCGGACGGTGGTGGTGGTGCGGTGGCACCCGGCGGACGGTGGCACCGGCGGACGGCGTCCGGCATGGCTCCCGGCGAGAACGGCCAAGGGAAAGGGAAAACGGAGGAGGAGGAATTCGGAAGAGAGGGAGAGAGTTCTGGCCAAATGGGAGCTGGGAGGAGAGAGAGAGAGAAAGAGAAAGGGAGAGTCCAACCGGTCAAATATTGTCACGCCCCGAACCCCCATCGAGCTCGCGACATCCCCTGCTGCGGTCGAATTTGTTGCGACGTCCCAGGAACGTCGCTGACCCAACCCAAACATCAGAGCCACATGCGGAAGCGGAATATATAAAACAAAACCCCGGATAAAATGATAACGACAACAGGGTAGAACACCACAACAATCAAACAACAACATCTTCATACAGCACCAAACAAACAAACATTATATTACAGACATAATTAACAAACTAGCATCCGAAATCACCGTTATAACAAAAGTTCAGGGTTTGGTTATCTTAACTTCACTATCGGATAACCCAAGCTATACAACCCCTAAAATGCCCTAGGGAAAAACCTAAGGGTCGCCCTTCTCCATTCTGCTTCTGAATCTTCGGGTCTGAGCCTCCGAACACTCACCTGCAACTCCACTGGGCACCAAAAGCAGGTCCCCGAACTTCCAAAAAGAAAAGGCGCACTTCCCGGGTTTAGGGCTGAGGGTCTGAAATTGGCGGTTATACAACCGTGAGACGAATCTCAATAAGTGTACAACCCCAAATCCCATGTAGGCACTCACGTACCGCCAGACGAAAACACGCATAACATGCAACGATCAATCAAACTACCAACCACACACGAACCTACCTGGAATCCATCATACACGTTCCTGCACGTTAGACAATAACACAATCAATATACCACAGCAATAAATCACAGATGCGCGCGTGTCTCAATTATAAGATAAAACCCACTTGGGCACGTCCCATACCGTGCCTAGCAGTTTTTACCCCATAATTAAGCATCACATCACGCGATACAAACACACTCGCACACCACTCACACCATGCGTCACTTTCTCAAACCTCGCTCCTCAAGCCAATTCCCGCTCATTCTCAACTCTTCCACCATTACCGCGCCCGCGTAAAACGCATCAGGCCAACGGTCTTCTGACCTCGTCAGGCATTGTCACCCCGTCGGGCCGGGCATCGTCACCTCGTCAGGGACGGCATCGTCTCGCGTAAACGTACACGCCTCAGGACGGAATCCTACACACACTTTCCTTCTACCGCGCCCGCGTAAAACGCATCAGGCCAACGGTCTTTTGACCACGTCAGGCATCGACACCTCGTCAGGCCGGGCATCGTCACCTCGTCAAGGACGGCATCGTCCCGCGTAATGTACACGCCTCAGGACGGACCTTTCTAACCAAACCACATTTCCATATCCTCGCTCCACTCAAACCACACTTACACACGACCAACAAACACACGGCCAAACATACACATTACACACACATATTTCACAATTTCTCATCCTCGTCACACGAACACGCTACCCAATCACACATTGTTGGCACGCGAATACAATACGCGAATGCACTACCACACCACCACACTTCACGGCCACACACACGCGACACATGGCCAGTCCACAATCAGCCCAACCACAATCCCAAATCAGCCAACAACCACACAGTCATATCACAACACATCCGATCAACACACAAACTGGCATTTCTCCACACCCAAACGTTATCAAATCAGTTCAGGCCCTTCACGGTAATTTCACAAAATCTTGGGCCGGACCTAAAAGTACCAACCACACGACAAATAGCACCCTACAGCACCTAAAACCACACATCACAGCCATCAATCAGTCTTTTTCGCCCTCAAAATCACCATATCTCACTCCCGGCTCTTCACGGCACTTTCATAAAATTACGAGCCGATCCTAATGGTACTAACCGCGTATCGAACAGCCACTCACAGCACATCACACGGCTTATCACAGCCAGCAAACAGTATTTTCTGCACCCAATTTCATCCCGATCAATCCGCAACATCACAGCCTTAACTCAGCCTCCTAAACCTCGAAATTTCATCGCCAAATCAGTCCACGACAAACCAATTTCCAGCCCTCGATTCAGTCCCGAAATAGCCACAAAAACAGCCCCTAAAATGCCTAAATCGAGTCCTAAACGGGCCTAGAAATACCCGAGGTCCTAAATGACATTTGGGGAAAACACTTACCTAAGAGAAACAAGGCAGCTCGGCTGGACAGGCGGAACAAACGTGGGCAGCAGCGAAGCGGCGTCGCCGGCGTACGGACATGCGACGTACGGACGCCCGAACGGACGCCCCGTACGGATCCGTACGGACACCGACGTACGGCGACGTGCGGCGAGGCTGGACGTCCCTGTGGCAGCAGCTCGCCCGTTCGAGCTTCAGCACGGCGGCGATCGGCCTCCAAGCGGCGGTTCTCGGCTTTCCTTTCGCCAAACGGGGAAAAAGAGGGAGAGAAAGACAAGATGGGGCGGTGCTGCTGGTGGGTGGTGGCTGGACAAGGCAGTAGCACCGACGACGGCGGTCGGCGTGGCTCCGGCGAGCTCCGGCGAGGACGGCCAAGGAAGAAGGAAAACGGAGGAGGAGGAAGAATCGTGGGGGAGGGGCTGCTGTGGGTGGTTTGGCCGAATAGGGCTGGGAGGAGAGAGAGAGAGAGAGGGTCAACTGGTCAAATATGACGGCCCCAAGTGCCACGTGTCGCGATCCTACGCACTTTGACCATTTTACCCTTGATCCGACGGCCCTTATTTGTCCAAATCCAATAATTGAGGGGTAAAAGTGTCCAAGGCCCAATAATGCAGCTGAAAAACCATTAATAATAATCCCAAATAATTACCCAAAATTCGGAACTGAAACGGGCCCAGGGGCAAAATTGTCATTTTTCTGGTCCCGGGGCGAAATTTCAATTTTCACACATACGCGTTCCATATATGCGTGGCCAACCTAATATGGCGTCGGAATCGCGAAATTCACTTTTTAAGCCCCCGAAAATTGACTGCAAAGTTTCGGGAATAAAATAATATTATTTTTCCTATTTTTGTCGAAATTACAATTTTTGGCCAAAACCACTCTAAATGTGCGTGGCCACCCCAAAATGACCTTGGCCGCGATAAATAACCCCAAACGGCCTCCGAATCCAGCCTCGGTGCCCACAAGGGCAAAACCGTAATTTTTCCGGCCTCGAACCGAAATCCATTTTTTTGCAGAAATAGGTGGCCCCAAGGTTGGCCAAGCCAAAAACGTCATCGGCCGTCCAAAATTGTCACTTTCAAAATTCTCGATTCCCGGGCTCAAATTCCAAGAAATGACTAAAATTGAACAATCGCGACTTTAACTTATCTCTGGCTAACGGGTGGCTCTCTGGAATTACGCGCTCTCGACCCGTGACCGACACTAAGTCAAATCACGTTTAAGTTTACTCTACCCAGGACGACCTCGGTTGTCATATAATTGCGAGGGTCTTGTCGCGACCTGAAATTTCTCAGGCTAATGGATTGTTTTGGTATTTTTAGCATGATTTCTTTTTAGGATTTTTGTTAAAATTCGAAATAATGAATAACCTGAATAATCTATTAAGATTAGAATATTACTTAATTTAAACTAGGAAATAGATCATCTCAAGTCCTAATTTAAATTAAATAACTACTCTATCTTCTAGATATATTTAGGATTCCTAGACATGCAAAAACTCTAATTCAAATCTAATTAATATTTTTTGAATTTTCTGTTTATGTTGAATTACCTAATTTGCAGATAATTTCCAAATTTGAATCACCGGGATTGCGGATCGGGATCGGACGACGGGCGACGCGGCGTCGGCGCGGCGGCTCCCGGTGGCGTCCGGCGACGGGCGCGGTGGAGCGCGCGGTGGTGGCGGCAATGCGGTGCTTCACGGTGTCTCGCGGCCGACGGTGGTGGTGTGAACCGGGGCTGCAACTTCGTCACGGTTGGGCTCACTGTTTGCTGGAACGAGGCTCGCCGATGGGCTGTCTCTCCGTGGTGCTCGGCGATCAGCAATGAGAAGAAAATCTTAGCCTTCGCTGCTGGTGGATGGTGCTGCCCGAAGATGGTGGGGACAGGCTTGGAGTGTCAGGAGTGTCGGACAAGAGGAGGAAGAAAACTCGTGCTCACGGGAAGCCCAAAACGAAACCAAAAACCGTGACCTCCGAGTGTGGGTTTCTGATGTCTGGGCGTCTCCACTCTTTTGTTTATTTTTATGTTTCTTTGCTGGCACCTTTCACTCAATCTGTTTGAGTGCTCGCTTCTTTCTTTTGCACAGAGACCACCAAGGATGAAACTTACCGCTTGACCATGGCTAGTGTTGACTAGATTTCCTTGCTTTGGCAGTGGGTCTTCAATGGCTAAATCTATAGAACGCTGGAAGTGTTGGCGGCAATGATGGATGGTTGCAAAGCACAGGAGGAACCACCGCGGGAGAGAGAACTTTTCTTCTTTTTCAGCTGTAAATCTCTCTCCCTCATGCTTTTCTCTTTTTTCTCTCTTTTGGCCGTGAATTATGAATTTTTGTGGCCTCTTGCTCTCAGGAGTTGCGTTCTGAAAATTGTGAGAGCCCCCCTTTGATTATGATGCATAACGATATATTTATATCGCAACCCTAGGTTAATTAACCGGGCTTCCTAGTCCTAATGGGCTTAGACTTAGGCTTAGATTTTAATTTAATTTAAATGGGCTGAATTAATTAAGGATAATGGGCTGAATTAAGCTCAAATTAAAACAACCGAGCCCGTTTGACTTGTAATTCCCGGCCCTTGCATTCCAAGCGAGCCGAGTCCCATTCGATGAAATTTAAGCTCGTTCGTCACTGCCGGTCCGATGCAAAATGCAATTAATCTAAAATGAATTTAAACTATATGTTATGCAACCTAAATATTTTTGTTTAGGGGTTAAAAATTTAATCCCTAATTTTCTATTCAAATTACGACTAAATGGTCGCTAAAATTTAGGTGTCAACAAGTCTGTCACTAGTTCCCTTCGGACACGATCAATCAGATAGACCGGTCTCGGTTGGCTCAAAACATTCCCTCGTCAATTCATATGGTCGAAGATCGAACCCAGGTCGAGTTCTTTGGTCGTGCGAACTCAATCCCGTAATAGCCCTACCCCTAAGGTTAGCATCCCGTGAATGCGCATTTCCGGGTGAGACCTCACTATAGTGCATTGGTCAAATTCATTTCTTAAATCCCGGGAAAATGATCGAAAATTCAGACCGTTACAAATATGGTGGGCCAAGGGGTGCCAAGTGTCGCCAATCCGCGAAAATGACCAAAACACCCCTAATCTAACGGCCTTAATTTACCCCTATCCAATAATTGAAGGGCAAAAGGGTAAATATGGCCAATAATGCAGCTGATAATTAACTTTAATTATCCCAAATAATTTCCCAAAAATTCGGACCCAAAAACGGCACAGGGGCAAAACGGTCATTTTTCCGGTCCCGGGGCGAAATTCCAATTTTCAACCATACTAACTCAAAATATGCGTGGCCAGCATAATATGACGTCAGATTTCCAAAAATAGTTTCTTAAGCCATCGAAAGTCAACATCGAAATCCGGGCCCAATTTCGTGATCAAAACTCGCTCAATTTCCAATTTCAGGGTCTCTCACTAACGGGCGGCTGTTTAGAGGTTACGCGTATTGACCTAGGGTTATCCGAGTCATAACGGTCCGATCATTGAGAGAATGAGAAATTATCACTAGTCCCAGAAGTCACGATTGTCCGGTTTAAGTTCAAGACTGGTTGGCCACGTGCACTCTCGGTCATGCAGAATCACCTGCGATCCGATTGTACATCGTTGGCCTTGGCCAAACCAAATCCGTCACCTTTCCTAAGATCGATCCACATTGGTTCATAATATTCTCTCATCATTTCTCGTGATCAGTGTCCGCTTCGCGATCGGGTCCTTGATCCACGTACCGTTTCCTAATTAGCCATACCCTATTGGTTAGTATCCCGAGAGTGATCAGCTCTGGGCGAGACTTACTAAAATGAAATGCGAAATAATGTCAATTTTATTGATCCCGAAATTACATCGAAATTCGGGCTGTTACACTATTAATCTTCCATGTGGTTTGAATAGAGGAGTTGGACAGAGGCTAGCAACCGTTACCTAAGAGGTTGCACGATCTCAGCAATTGCCGCCTAAGGGTTCGCGAGCAACATTAACTATCGTTTAGGTCACGGGAACCTAGGCGACCATCACTTGAGGTTGCATGACCTAAAGTGTTGCGACCTTAGGGTGACCTAGATGAGGCTGGCTGGCAGCTAGACCTTACCGAAGGCGGCTAAGTTTTGCCGTTTGAGAGTATTTTTCTTTTTTTTAAAATTTGCAAAAGCCCTTTAGAAAATGTAATCTTTATCAAACGGCATTTAAGTCAAAGTTGATTCCCAATGTGTTTTAAAATATACTTTATCAAATACGCATTACATTTTGGAAAACCCTTTTAACCCAAAGGCCTTTACATTTTCCCAAAAACATTCTCCCAAAGCCGAACCAAAAACATATGTCAATTACTCCACATCTTGGTTAGAACCAGTAACCCATTTAAGTCTAGCTTAGAGAAAGAGACATTTCCCTATTTCTGATCTTCTTTCCCTCTTGCTTGTATTAGAAGCCCCAACAAGCTTCTCCCCTTTAATTGCTGATGACATTCTCCTCATTTTTCCCAAGTTCCCATTCCTACGATTATAGCCTCTTGAAATATTTTGATGGAAAAATCTTGATATCAATTTAAAAATATAGAGGTTAAGGACACCAAAATGGCATGGACTAGAGATGAGCTGTTTCAGGTTCCTTACAGGTTCCACTTGGAACCTGGAACCTACCCTCGGATACAAGTTTCTCATTTTTTAGAACCTAGAACCTACCCGTCGGAACTCGGAACCTGAAACCTACCATCGGGTACAGGTTCCAGGGTCTAACAGGTTCTTTATATTTTTTTATTTCGTTTTTAGTTTAACAAAATGAAAATGAACACAACAATATTAAACAGGGTTTTCATTCACAAAAGAGAATACAAAAGACTAGTTTTCCTAGCATTACGGTTCAAATAAATACAATTAAAATGAGAAGTCATTGTGTAAATCGATACTAGAGGTGAGTGGTTCCATATTCCGTACAAGTTCCACTTGGAACCTACCCATGAGAATAGGTTCCTCCCTTTTTTGAATCTGGAACCTACCCTATCACAAGTTCTAGGTCGGTTCTAGGGTCTACCCAGGTTTCACCTGTATTATTAATTGAACAATTGCAATGAATCATCACATCTAAAGACCATCACTTGCTGCTATGATCTAATAATCACAACTTATATTTAGACACAAAAAAATATGAAACATTAACAAGTTATAAAATGAAAGCTCAGACTCGTGGTTTTAAATTATATACTCATCATCCGATGCCATGAAATACCACAGGATCACACGAAGACATAGATAAAAAAAAAATACAATAAACTTATTTAGGTTTTAGGTTCTAGGTTCTAGGTAGATGGAACCAAGAACTTACCCATCAAAATAGGTTCCCCAAATTTTGGAATCTGGAACCTACCTTGCATGTCTTGGAACCTGGAACCTATCGGTTCCCACCGGTCAGGTTCTCAGGTTTTAGGTTCTACCTGGAACCATGCTCACCCCTAGCATGGACCCTTAATTAAATCGCATATCAATAATGTTATATGTACTAATATATTATCCAAAACACGCACCCTCACTCAGATAACCAATCTCTACCCCCCAGTTAGTCTCACTTGACTATTCCACGTTATTTTTTTTCAATAACTAAGAACATCTTATAGCAAACATCAACGCTAGCCCAAGAGTCTCTTCCCCCTCCAAATTCAATACAAGAGGCACGTCTTCAAAACAAAGATGCAATCAAACTTCTACAACTACTGATACTAATTGAGCTTCTTGGACGATAGGCAACAATAACATTTTCAATTAACCTTATACAAAGCTAAAAGGCACCTAAGCTAGATCTAGAAATCCAAATGCCCCAAGAATCACTCAAATTGTTGTCAGCCCGTTGGCCATTGGGCAAGGGCTTGCTGCCTTGCACGTAGCCAATGGGATCGCAAACCCTCACCTAGATCTAAGCGAGGGTCGCAAGCCCTCACTAGGCCTTGGCCGGTGGTTAGCGGCCCCATGCTAGCCCTTATCAATAAAAAAAGAAAAGAAAAAATTCATAAAAATATTTAAAATTTAAAAAATACTCCATGTCAGCGTCGGTCGTGCCACATAGGATAGCCGGCATCTATGTCAGTGATTTCCGATCAAAATTGACGGAATAGACTACATTGACAAATCGTCAAAAAATTAAAAGATTTAAAACTCAATTGATACAATTGAAAGGTTTAGAATTGTGGTACAAGTGCAAGAGGTGTATGATTTTTTTTTTTTGGTCCTTTCCTCTAGGGAGAAGGGCATGTTGTCTTTCTAATCCAAGCTTGTCCATGGAGTTCTATCAAGAAAAGAGATCAGAAAGGGAAAAATAAAAAGTTTATACATAAATTTTATTTCTTTTCCCTTATTTATTTGTGTATCTTCTTACTAATTGCTAAGCAGGACGCACTGTACATATTAGTCATCTCATGTGTCACTTAGTATCCTTAAATGTCTGTCCCTGCAATCCCTTTCAATTAAGGCATCGCCTAGGAAACGTGTCATCACTTATGAGTTCACACGTAAGCTAAATTTTGTCAGGTGAAAAAAGTTGGACCTCTTTGTTTGGGATGAATTACAAGTCTACCGAATAGCCTCATGTTGCAACTTGACAATTTTGAATCCAGAGTAGTTCAGATGTCCGTGACCCTTACGTCTGCATGTATCTACGCTGAAGAAAATTGTAGAGGTGATGAATGAGATTTCTTAGGCTTAGCAAACCTCAAAGAGGTGTCCAGTGATGTTCTTGAAATGCACGCAAACTGTTTGAGAATATTTTCAACAGAGATGTTTCTTTCTCGGAATCAACTGTTGTGTGATTCAAATGTGAAGCCCAAAGTGCAGGAAAGTTATTTCTTTTGTTTCGCCGATTCTTCCACGTATGTGTGTCCTTGTCATTGCTCGTTTCTGTTCTGATCTTTCTTTGCCTTTGCTATTCTTACTCTCAGATTTTTGAAATGATTTCCATGAATCATATGTATATGTTGTCGTGACAGCACTAAGGAGAATCCAGCTGAGTAAAGATATCACTGAGTGACATTGCAGTGATTCTTATTATATTTCTATTGAACAGGGTATTATTAGACTTGTGTCGGGTGATGGAGAATCAGTTTAACTCTCCGGCAATCCGATGAACAACCCAGTCTCAACATCTGTACTCCGGCTACTCCGGCTATGTATTGCTGCTGCTCCCGGATGAGCTGTTGACTGCCAAGGATTTGCATGGCACTGAAATTGGAAGAAAGGAAAAAAGGACGCCAAAAGCAACGTTAAATTAATGAAATAATAAATGCAATTGAATGATGATGGGGGACCTAGAAACCTTCACTGAATTAAAATGGGAAAAAACTGAAGCTCAACTTGAGATTTACTGGCATTGAAGAAGCCTTTCAATGGATCTAAACTAGGTGATGCAAGCATCTGTCTATGCACCCAGATCTATCAATAGTCACTAGGAAATTTCAATTTTTCCCAACATCTGACTCAAGAAGAGGTTCTCTCCTAGGTCGCAGGAAAATAAAAAACTCTCAGGGTGGTTAGGTACACCAGACATGACTACAAACTTTGGCTCCACCTATAGTCCATGTTTAAAGAACAGACTACTATCTCAGCATAGTAATATAGTAATATCCTCCATGTTGTAAGTTTTTCAACAGGGGTCGTGTTTCAAGGTTTTTAGTTTTTGTCATCGAGTTAGTATTTTCTTAACAGATCAATTAATGGTTACAAAATCATAGAAAGACACAGGAACTTTCAGTCCTTCGACATTCCCATGTTAGAAGCATATAATTGTACCCGATGATAGTATAATGGATAGTAGTCTCAACATTAATTAAACAGAAACATTGTGACCTAATTTTTATTACCATACTGGCAATTACTTACTTTCCGATAATTTCACCAGGAAAATTCAATATTTCCCAACAGCTAGCTCTAGAAGTGGCTCTCTCTTCCGTTCTCGAAAAAGACAAGTTCGAAAAGTGATTGGGTATGCCAAATGTGATCACTACGAACTTTGAATCCGTCTATAGTCCCCATTTGGAAACACAACATATTCTTCTGTGAAAACAATATTCTCAAATGGCGATATTTCACAACGCAGGTCACTGACTTAGAGCTAGTAACCTTTTTTTCTCAAGTCAATAACTTTCCAAACATATCAAGTAATGGTCACAGGATCACAGAAAGACATAGATTTGGGACCGTCTACAATCCTATAGTCCCATACACATAATTGTATCTCATGATTGTAATTATCCTAATATTTTTTTTCCCAACATGAGTTAGCAACTCTGTATTAGTAACTTCTATTATGGAGTCAATCACTTTCTTAACAGATCAAGTACGGTACCATAGAAGAATTCAGAGAGATTGGAGTTTGTCTACAGTTCCCTGTAAAAAAGAAAAGTAGAATCGTGTCTCGTGACAGTAAATTTCTCAATGTGGTGGTAATTTTCTCAACATGGATTAGTAGCTAACTTTTCAAGCAGATCATATGCTCTAAAGATCATAGAATCCTTTGGTGATGTTCAACGTATCTGCTCATTCTAACTTACGCTATCAAAAAGCAAAACTTCTCACCGATAAAGAAAGGTTCAATATAAATACCAATACAGAACCCTGAAAGTAAGCATCTCTCCTTATGCATTGTCCTTTTCATAAAAGCTGATCATGTTGCAGTACTCTTTAAAGGCTCTAACACCAGGATTAATAGAGAGCAAGACATACTAATGACCAGCACATTTAACCAGTACATTAAACTGTGCAGCACTAAATCTACTAATGTTGGTCTGATGGACAAAAGCAACAAGCTTCTTCACTACTACACAAGCCTATTAGAAAATTAGGTCAAGAAACATTCTTAATCATTGAAGACCTCTCTGGTCTTAGAATATCATAAAACTGCGCTGCTAGATCATACGTGAAATTCATTGAGAGATTCTATTGTAGGTTTCACTAGTTTGTGGAAAGTGGTTAATTTATGCATAGAAGAGTGGTGATGCATGGCTAGTAATAGGAAGGCAATAAAAGCGTGGAAGAGAAAGAGGGTTCACCTTAGCAAGAAGCTTTGCATTCTCTTCTTTCAGAGATCTCTCCTGAATTACACCAAACAAAGTTGCTAGATTAATATAACCAGGAATTTAACAATGCCTGATGAGATTGGACATGCATTCATCATATTACTCCACTTACCTTTGCTTGTAACTGCTGTATCTGATCGTTGAATAATTGAGCCTGTAAATTAGATCAATGTTTTAACTTTCATGTGTGTGCATGTTGTCCACATATCTTTCTTAGTAAAAGGAAAAAATGAGAAAATAAGTTGAGATGATGAAAAATAGAAATGAAAGGACAATGGTTTGCAACTTGTCCAGAAACACTGTTTGAGGGAGAAGTTGTAGACAGAAATCAGTGAGGTTAATGAACTAAAATCACTTGCAGAATTCTATTGTTCCGTGCCTAAGAGTACGGATTTTTTCAAGTCAGTAAGTTTCAATTAATGTTAACAAGTGTCAAGAAACTATTGGTTAAAATGACTGGTGAATTTTTTTAAGGCCATTTACTGGTAAATCACCAATTCTTTCATAAACTACCAAATTTTGTACTAATGTATCGATTTTTACTTTCATAACTTATTAACACTTTGAGTTTATCTGAAATTACGCATCTAAATTATAGTAACTAATTAACTTTTGTCAGATTAAATTACCAACCAATTTTAGATTATCAGTTTTCATTTGACTTATTTACTAACATTTAAGTTTTTTTTTAAAATTTTACTGACTTTTATATTGTATTACCAACTTGTATTCAGAGATTACTCACCTAAATTAGCGTGATTACCAATTTTTACCTCATATTGTGGAGCCACCGACTCTTATTTGGGTTATTTAACAATATTTATCAGGTTTCTTTAATTTGCCAACTTTCTTCTTGTTTACAAGCGTTCATTTGCACTTCATAAAAGTGTTAATAAGCCAATAGATTACTTAGGAATCAGTTAACCGGAAAATTTTTTCTATCAAAGTTTTATTGTCACATACGATTCTTTCAGAAGTTTACCGGCTTGATAAAATATCCAATTTTTTTGGAAAAGGAACAAAAGAATCATCCAAATTACTCTAGGGGAAAATAATTTAAAAAAAATAACCATGATCCTTTCCTTGTTTATAGGAAAAAGAGAACAGGTCAACAACAATGAAGAAAAAGGGTGCTTTATGAATGTGATTTATCAATGTGCTTTCATTCCTTTCCAAGTTTAAAGTGTTATAGTCTATTCAGTTTCAATCTTACAATGCAATTGCAGTTTCTATTGAAATTGGTGCTTCGATTCCTGTATTTATTAGGTCAGTCTTGTTAGTCGTTTGTGGGAAAATGTTCTCTTTGTTTTCTTTCACTTCTCACCATCTCCATGCCTCCAAACACAGCGGCTACTCGATGAAAAGCTCCCAAGACATCTTTAGGCATAGAGAAAAGGACAACTATGCCAAAGAGGCATGTACCTTTCTCGCCCTAACGCTGCTCAAACTTCGCTCAAGCTGATCCCCTATCATGTGGATTTCGTCAATCGAACAAGATCCAAGACATTGTCCTGATAGCTTCCTGATTAGAAAAAGAAAAGTACCATAGTTTAGGGAATTAGATATCAGGGATCCATTTCAAACCACAATTTATAAGACAGAAGTCTCAAAATTTGTGGACCGTAGAGAAACTTCAAGAAGCTCAATCTTCCTCTCTATATCCATGGTTTCTTGCTTCAGATGCTGCGCATTTATGGAGATTGTGATATTTATGAATATACTGAACGGAGCAATATAAACTGAACATATGTGAAATCATGCAATGGATAAAACCGATCATAGTGAGCAAATCTGTAACACCACAGGATCCTGCAAAACTAAGATTGCTACTACAAGAACCCTAATGCTCTTGCACAATTTGTAGCTGGACAATCTAAACCATAGTTGATTCTATGGCTCAACACCTCAGTAATTCTTGAGATCGAGATTAGGGTTATTATCAAGAACAAGGTAGTATATTATTACAATCTGGAAATACATATATATAGGTGCACTCACACCAACAATCACTTTGGAAACTTCCTTCAAGAAAACAGTAAGATGTAAATGCCCATGGAGGGCATGTTTTCGAGGTATCAAGTGGTGGATGACGAGAAGGATTTTAGAAGCTGAAAGCATTTAAAGGACAAGCTAATGTCCTGTGGACATGTACAAAGAACAAAATAGCATTTTTAAGGTATTAATTAACTTGAAACCTATTTGTCTCTCTATATATATCAGCAGTTTCTCCTCTCTTCTTCCCAGTCATTGCCAAACGACATGAATAAGAGTGGTATGGCTTGCAATTATTGTGACGGCCCAAGCCAAGCGGCGGAGCGCGGGGAGGAGGGATGGCGGTGCGTCCGCGCCTCAGTCCTCGGACGTGCGCAGGGAAGGGGGGAGTCTCTCTTGTCCCACATCGCCTAGGGGGGGAGTCCTGGACAGGCTTATAAGGTTCGGGGTTCTATATCTGTGTGACGCGTTTTAAAGTCGTAAGGGTCAGGGGGCCCAAAACAGATAATATTACACAGTGTAGACCCGGGGTGTTACAGGTGGTATCAGAGCCGACTCCCGACCGCGTGTGGGCCCACAGCGAGGGCGATGTGCCCGTAAGGGGTGGAGAGTGTGACGGCCCAAGCCAAGCGGCGGAGCGCGGGGAGGAGGGATGGCGGTGCGTCCGCGCCTCAGTCCTTGGATGTGCGCATGGAAGGAGGGAGCCTCTCTTGTCCCACATCGCCAAGGGGGGAGTCCTGGACAGGCTTATAAGGTTCGGGGTTCTATATCTGTGTAACGCGTTTTAAAGCCGTGAGGGTTAGTGAGCCCAAAGCGGATAATATTACACAGTGTAGACCTGAGGTGTTACAATTATAGTACAAGTCCTTTATCTAACCATAACAGCATTTTGATAGCACAACTTTGATGGCTCTCTCAAATTATTCCCTCCTGTACTAGACTAACATTTCTTATGAGATACTTGACTTTTGCCTTAAAGTGTAAAATTTGGATGATTTTTCTAGAATTGGGTTCATCAGAGATAATGCATATTTAAAGAATAATTTTAGACATATCAAGACTTGTCTCCTAAATTTGTGCACTAAGCGATGACGGAGAATCCTGATAGATACTCAATGAGTTTACTAACTTTAACTAACACTCAGGCAATGCCACATCGCTTAGCAAACCAATGTAGAGAGTATACCCAGCATTCCTCAAGCTTAAGAACCATGAAGCATCTCTCATGTACCAAAGCACGTGTATCCTATAGATATATTTAACATTGTGAACGTGCATTTTTTCAAAGTGAAACGCATACTGCTGTGACTCAGCCAAAAGATGTATCCATGAATGCCTTCCATGTTAGTGTTCCCATCAATGGAGATACTCTGTTGATGCAGAAAAACGGATTTACTAAGTTGATATTTAAAATATTGATGTTTTTACCAAGCTTTGGTGAAGATGGATGTTGTGAGAAACCGCAACTCAAATAATCCAAAATATCATATTGAGATCAAATTGGAATTGAATCCAAAGTTTGAAGTAACACATTGAGAATTGAGATCATCTCTTTTCATCTCTTGCAATGCATATAAGCCATACAAAGAAGCATCTTCATCAAACAAGAAAATTATGAAAGGGAATACTTAAAGAGATTAAAAGAGAAAAAGTCTTTGATCTGCACGAAATAGGAAGGTACATGATCCAAATTTTTCTGTATCTATTTAGACGGTTAGTAGAATAAAGGTTGTAAACTAGTCCCTTGCAAGTTGCAAATTGTGAATTAGATGTATAATAAATTAAAGAGATATAGTTTTTTTAAACAAGAAGAATGAGAAAAAATTACTCAAAACCTTTCCTCAGCTTAGTTTTATCGAGCCCGGTATAGTTTTAGATTTAGCATTTGACAGTTAAGTCAGTATGTGAAGACAATAGCTATCGCTCTCACGGAGGTAGCATTCTACGGTTTCACTTGAACTGATCAAAACGAAATGCGATAATTGATTTGGGACAACATAAGTTTGTCTGCAACATATATATATATATATATATATATATATATATATATATATGTGTGTGTGTGTGTGTGTGCGCGCGCGCACACGCGCGCCCTTCTCATTAAGAAAAGATTTATCATGTGAAAGATTTATTCAGTAATTGAATGTCACTCGTCTCTATCTCTCTTTTTTCAACTATATCATCATCATTAGTATGATCCCTACTTTGCGGTTCGAGTGATTCCTTTAAATCGTGCACACATGTATATGTATGCACAATTCTCTGCATATTAGGCGACTCTTGATGAACACGCATGTCTATATTATATGATTGCTGGGGAAAATAAGATTTTCAACCTTCTGTGTTTGTATGTTAGATAAATCTGATTTTTCGCAAGTCCTATGGAAAAAATTATGTACTGTGATGTAATATGTTAATCCACACCAAAAAAAGCAGGAAGTTGCCTTCTTTTACACATCTAAATAAATAAATAGCTAAGTGCTCAACTTGCTTGACTTCAACAAATTGTGCATAAATGCTTGAGACATTACTAGTCCCACATTATCGACTTCTTGGGCCTAACAAATGTGACAACTTGTTTAATTAAACCGAGAATCTCAGTTAAATTCTTATGAATGCACCTAATGTAGCATCATGGAAAGGATAGAGCACTGACCAGAATATGTTGTTCCATTTTGGCCTGGTATGTATCCGCATCATTTGCAGATTTACGGTATCGATCAATTGTCTTTCGGATTCTGAAAAATTGCAAAGTCAGCATATGAGCTCAGCCACCAGAAATGCATTCTCCAAATTAATCAGGTATCATTAATTCAAAGTAAGTGAACATTAAACAAATTAACGATCATTCTTGTGAATCATGCATGACTTCCCGTGAATATTTATCCTTGTCACTCGTATATAGAATACCGAAGAGGCAAAAGCCTCCTCAAGAAGCTTTAAGCCTCTAAGCAACTTGCATCAAAATGAGAACTTGGAAAGTCTTGGCTGCCACCTTATACAATGTAAATAATCATGCCAGCAATATTTTCTTCAAATAGTAGCATGTAAATGTTCACATTCACACTATAAAAGTATATTATGTGTGCTAGCGAAGTATATAAGCACGTGAACGCACAGTGAATAAACTCAATGGTTTTTGTCCAAACTCAAAGGCTTCAGAATTCAACATGCCACTCCATGTCAGTAAGAAGTAAGAACAGCACATGATGCATGTAAAATCATCAGTTGCATTGTGAAGCAGTACAAGGACTTACCACTTCTCAGAGGAATTATAAGAGCAAGCAGTTGCACCTACATTTAACTTTTAACCTCAGGAACCTTTTTCTTCCCCGTAAATGAAGAATAGTGACTACTTACATGGTGGATCAACTAAATTGGCAAACATGTACGATTGCAGCCACATTTTGACATAAATAATCTATGAATAAGAAATCCAAGAGATCAGTGTGATGTGTCGTGTTAGCCTTAGTCTATTACACTAGTGAATGCACTCGATCCCATAAAATCACCACTGCACAAATCTGGTCAAGCCCATAATCTTATTCACCTTTCAAAGCACCATATAACCAACAGTACATGTAGTTGAAGATGTCAGGACTGGTTTCACAGGCTTTTGTTAAGGGTTAAAGTACCATTAATAAATCAACTTGAAAATCTTTTGCAGGTTTTGTTTAATTTGGAAAAGAGATTGATTATGCTTTAAGTTTCGATTTCAATGAACCACAAAGCAGCCAATATACCAACAAAATCCTTTATGTTACATTAGGAATGTTTCTTGATTATGGCGGTAGATAGATAACACATTATTCGATTTCCGGACTAATATAATGTGTTTCATACGAAATTTCTAGTTTTTGCCTTGTGGCATGGTCATAAACTTGAAACACGGATTTGTATGATTTGTAAGATAACCATTATCCGATAGGGTCCATAAGATATGCTTAGTTCATGTCCAAGTGGTATAATTACAACAAACTGAATCAAACAAGGTATCATTTGAAGGCTTCACCCTTTTCAAATGAAGTTTGGTTTTCTTCAACAATTTTCCAAGCAATCAAATTTGTCAGAAGAAGATCTACTTCGAATAGACTAATACCTAACCTCGTATACGCTTACTATCATCATGGCCCAAGCATTAGTTAATGGAGATCAATCCCCAGAAGTAGCCTTAAAACCTATAACACTTCAAGAAGTAACACTATACAGCATGTTCATTTCATGTCAATGTGGAATTGGGGTGAAGGCTTAATTGTTACTCGTCAAAACCAGAAGGACCAAACAATATCAGTCCCTAGTTTCTCGAAAATCAAATAATTTTTCATTCCCCAAGACAAAGTACTAATTATCCTAACATGTGAAGTAGCTGGAGGACATCAGTACTTGCAAGATATTCAACAATTAGTTTTCTCAGAAGGACCATTAAGAAAGAGAGAGTCCAGCTGCAATGCAAAAGCGTACACGATGAGTGCTTTTGATCATCAAATCCCCACATCTAACCATTTGATTAGGGTATACCTCAGTACATTGACTATAAAAAAAAACGAGAATATAGATTTTATCTCGGCTACTTTCGATTAGGATATTTGAACAGAAGTCATATATTGTTTGAAATTGTCTGGAAATAAGAACTATATTGGTCATCATGGTGAGTTCAGTCCATGATCGAAGGGGAAAAGCACTACGCGTTTGACCAAAACAAAAAATGATAGAAAAGAAAAAACCCATGCCATGATGCTGTCCCTTATTTACACTTTACAAACACACAGCATATATAGGTGCACACGCCCTCATTTTGGATATAAGAATGTTAACAAGGCTCAATCATGTTCGCCATCTAAAATCAACTCGAGAAATCGAAAAACCAGTAGAGGAACATTACTCGGAATTGCTCGAGAACTGGTAAAGCCTTCCTTTCTGTGAAAAGATGATCATGGTGACTTCGGCATCGCAGAGGACCGAGAGTTCGTGAGCTTTCTTCAGCAGTCCGGTCCGGCGCTTCGAGAAGGTGACCTGCCGGTTCGTCGCGTTCTCAATTCGCCTCATCTGAATTTTACCTCTAGCCATGATTAAATTCTCCCTACATACATAAAGGTTATCAACCCTAGAGTGACAAAAACTCAAACATAGCGATAAACTTGACTAATATACCTAAACGATGAAAAACCAAAACTCACCGGGGACTTTGTGCAGCTTCAACCAGCTGAAAATTTATCTTTTTATCCTCCTCCTATTGACTAGACTGAAGTACTTGAGAAGCTAAAAACACTGCAATATTAATCACACTTTTTTATCAAACAGAAATGGACTATATCATCATTCGAACACAAGCGAAAACCACAGGATAAAGACTTCACAAAGTCAGTGGTCGGAGAATTATAGATTTGCCCAGCGTATTCTCTTCTCTTTGTCACAAAATCAGAAACCCTAGAGAGGGATGAGAGGGCAAAGACAAGAAAACAAAGAAAGTAGAATCAACGCAAAGGATCTACTGGCAGTTGATAGATCTCTCTAATTATTTTGTGGCCACAAACATAAAAGGATTCCAAATTCAACGATGTTCTAGTCAGTGAGTCAGGGAAAATATATATGGTGTGATGTACCGATCCATAAAAAGGAAATACAAACAAAAAAGGAAAGAAAGAAGGAGGAAAGCGAAGTATTCTAGTTCGACCGAAACGGCCGGGTTGATTTGGTGAAGAAGATTCAAAGAAGCAGATGGGTTATCTTGTTTTGGCAAAATTAAGAAAAAGAAAGTAAAGATAGAGATAGAGAGAGAGAGAGAGAGAGAAGATATTTTGTTTTTTCGAAAGAACATATATTTTACAAGGGGGTTTCAGCTGTTAGCTGTAGCCGTAGCCTGTGGGGACATGCGAAAGAGAGAGCACCCAAATACGAAACGGTAAAAAAAAACAAGGGAAAAAGGTGCCACGATAAAAATGGGAATTGTCGACATCATCGTACCATGACGTGCCAGTTAACCAATGGCACGTCGACAAGTGGGAAAAATTATCTCTCACTTAGGCTGTGTTCGTTTGCGGAAAAATATTTTTTCGAAAAATATTTTCCTCGTTTTCCGGTGTTCGGGGGCGGAAAATATTTTCCGTGAGAAAACATTTTCCTTCCCCACCCCCAAATCCTTCATTGTTTTGAGGAAAATGATTTTCACTTTTCACAAAGAGGAAATCATTTTCCCCCAAATTGAAGGCAAAATTGCCCATGTGAGGGAAAATATTTTCCGTGGGAGAGGAAGTTGATCGCCGGTCACCATCGTTGGCCGCCGGTTGCCTAGCCGCCGCCGCCGCCGCCGCCGCCGCCCGCCGTCGCCGCCGATGCATGTAGCCCATGCCGATCGCCGTGGCCAGCTGCCATCGGCCGCCGCCGCCTGGCCTATCAGCCGCCGCCGCCGCCGATCGCGCGGCCAACGCCGCCGCCGCCGTCGGTCGCCGATGAAAAATATTTTCCAAAACTTTTTCATATTGGTCGCCAAACACCGGAAAATTATATTCCGGGAAAACATTTTCCAAGAAAATGACTTCCTGGAAAATATTTTCCAAAAGGAGAATATTTTCCGCCAAACGAACGGAGCCTAAGTTGGTGGGCTTGCACTTTTTTTTTATTTTTATTTGGGCCAATAGTACGAGCTATCTTGTATGACTTGGAAGAAATGTAAAGATTTGTATGTCAAATCAATTTTTTTAAAAATATCAGCAATATTTGGTAAAATGTAATAAAAAAGTATTTTGAGAATCAACTTTATGTATACATTTTAAATAAATAAATAAAAAGGAAATGAAATATACTCGCAACTATCGAACGCTAGTGAGCTAGATTTAACACCGGTAACAATTGTTTGAGGTCACACTACCTCAGGCTAAGGCGACACGAGTTCACGCAACCCCCACCGATCAAGCAGCTCTTAGCCAAGCCTCATCGACAATCAGATCTGAGCTCGCCAGTACCGTCGTGCGTAGTTGCATAATTAACAATGGTGATAGTACAACCAAAATTTTGAAAATTTAGCGAGTATAAAGTTGCAAGAAAGAAAATGCATTATCATTTTGGGAATGATCAAAGCCCTAAACTGGGTAGGACTTTTTTTGGGTTAAGGGCATTTGGAGGACTTTAAAAAATTCAGTGCGAGTCCCACAAGGTCTCTCAAAAAAATTGGTAAATTTCTTAGCATTTGCCCAATAGCCTTTAGAGATTCAAAGTCATTTCTAAAGCCGAAGGAAAAGGACTGTACAGCCCTAAAATTCAGTTATACGTTTCTCTTAATAGGTGGATGAGCACTAGGTGCACTAGGAGTACTCGAATTTATTACCGTGAGAATTTATGGATGAATGAATGCAGATGTTTCCTTTAGCTTATCATTTATTTATGTTCTATTTATAATTCATCATCATTGTTGATCGGGAAGTTGTATAATACGAGACACAGCTCATAAATCCCCCACAATATTCGACCTATTGACAAACATATCGGAGCTAAAACATAGAGCATTCCAGATCACAACTACTAAACTATTTCACAGAGCTATTAATGACCCGATTGGATTTAGCTTTGACAGACTTACAACCATTCAAGTCTAACGCTAATTATCTGATAATCGCACTAGCGATATGCATAGCATACCAAAAGAGTTTGAACAGCAAGGAAGGGAACTTGCATTTAAAGAAGAGATGATCCCTCTCATCCACCATGTAGATTGCAGGGAACAACACTTTAAACTACCTCGACTAGCAAGTTTATCAAGTCGGAGTAGCCTATTTTTTCTTCATATTGGAAAGATAGTGATTTTTGTTTGTTAATTTTGATAATGTAATTCCATAAAATGAATCTTATTTATATTTTACCACTCAATATAGAGGTTAAGAGATGATTTAGCACCAATTCGCTTGTTTCTTTCTCTTCGTCTTTGCTCTCAAGTTATTCCTCTCTCTGCATGAGTAAATATGAGGATTTCATTTACTAGTTTAAACGAATCAAATGAATCATATTTCATATAGAAAAAGAAGTATTGAAATTGACACTAAGCCAACCAACTGGCTGATCATGATGGTAATACATTAAAACGCTCTTAAGGATATTGATAATTGTAAGTACTCGTGGAGGAGAAAAAAGCCAACAATAAAAAATAACTAATACTTGTTTTTCAGCCAATAATGGGGTGTGGTCACTCCATTGAGCACTTTTCTAATTTTCAATGAATGTAGTGGCTACTCGGGTTATATGCATCAGATATTATGAGAGACATATAGATATGGTGTGTGTGTTAGGATTGGGGATATAAACACAACGAAATATAAAATAAAATTGAGAAAAAGAAATCGAGACATAAGGTTTTAGCTTCATTCAACCTTAAATTAAAGCTACATCCATTAAATAACTTTATTATAATTAGCATCTCGCACCTCTCTATTACAGCGCTCTCAATTACAAGAAAAAGATAATATATATATAAGCATCAAACTATAAAAGCCCTCTGGAGTCGTGGGAGCACTGCCCCCTACGACTCTTGCTAGGACAACCCCTCGGACCCTCGCCCAGTGAACAGGACCCTTGTGCCTTCCTGTGATGGAGAGTATATACCACATTCCAATTGTGTACTCATAGAAATTATCCTAAAAGAAGGTATTAGCGTGGTAATTCCAATCCAAGTCTTAAGCAAGGAAGATGAAAATGTTTATCGCTTAAGCAATTCTATGAAGTTCTCCTAATACTTGCTTTGCTGTGACATGTTTTCAGCAATTAACATGACGAATTTGGAATGAGGGTTCATTTGCTATTCTTTCATGACCAATTCCAATTTTGGGTGACTCTACCTTTCATTTATCTTTCTTTGCTTTTCTTATGGCTTTTGCTGAATAGGTCCCAATACATGTTTATTGCAATTACATTCACCCCTAGCTTGTAACTAATGTAAAGAATTTGGATAGGATCAACTGAAGCTTTTAAAGACCCCATTATCTCGACTATTGGATGATTCAATTTCTTTTTTACGGAATTTTGATGTATCTTCTATATTATTAAGCCAAAATCGAGTTTTGCCTCACTTTCATCTTCTTCCCAAATTTATATGTATAGCAAAATGTGAGATAGTTTAAGAAATAATGAGGTTTTAATGGGTTGAAGGTGCGTTTGGTTCAATATTTGCAAAGGGCTTTAGGTTCCCATAGTTTTTTTAGCATATGCAAATGACATTTGGTAATTTTTTTGGAAAACTTTGGAGAAATGCAATTGTATTTCCAAAGGTCTTTATCCAAGGCATGTCAGATGGTCCTTTGGAAAGTGGCATTCTTGGAATGTAAGTCTTGGCACTGTTCACTATTTTTATTGGCACTGTTCATCTTCCTTGTGGTTTGAATAGAGGAGTTGGACGGAGGCCAGTCATCGCTACCTAGGGGGTTGCGCTATCTCGACAACTGCTGCCTGAGGGGTCGCGAGTGACTTTAGCTGTCGTTTGGGTCATGGGAACCAGACGACCGTCACTTGAGGTTGCACGACCTGAAGTGTTGCGACCTTAGGGTGACCTAGGTGAGGCTGGCTGGCAGCTAGACCTTATCGACGGTAGCTGAGTTTTGCCGTTTGAGAGTATTTTTCTTTTTTTTTAAATTAGCAAAAGCCCTTTAGAAAATGTAATCTTTATCAAACGGCATTTAAGTCGAAGCTAATTCCCAATGTGTTTTTAAAATATACTCTATCAAATACTCATTACATTTTAGAAAACCTTTTTAGCCCAAAAACCTTTACATTTTCTCAAAAACATTCTCCCAAAGCCGAACCAAATGCATATGTCAATCACTCCACATCTTGGTTAGGACCAGTAGCCCATTTAAGTCTAGCTTAGAGAAAGAGACATTTTCCTTTTTTTCTGATCTTCTTTCCCTCTGACTTGTATTAGAAGCCCCAGGAAGCTTCTCCCCTTTAATTGCTGATGACATTCTCCTCATTTTTCCCAAGTTCCCATTCCTACGATTTTAGTCTCTTGAAATATTTTGATGGAAAAATCTTGATATCAATTAAAAAATATAGAGGATAAGGACACCAAAATAGCATGGACTAGGGGTGAGCGGTTCCAGGTTCCTTACAAGTTCCACCTGGAACCTGAAACCTATCCTCATATACAGGTTCTTCATTTTTTGGAACCTACAACCTACCCATCGAAACTAGGAATCTGGAACCTACCCTCGGGTATAGGTTTCAGGGTAGATTCCAAGGTCTAATAGGTATTTTTTATTTTTTTATTTTGTTTTTAGTTAAACAAAACAAAAATGAACACAATAATATTAAACAGGCTTTCATTCACAAAAAAGAATACAAAAAACTAATTTTCCTAACATTACGGTTCAAATAAATATAACTAAAATGAGAAATTATTGCGTGAATCGATACTAGGGATGAGTGGTTCCATATTCCGTACAAGTTCCACCTGAAACCAACCCATGAGAATAGGTTTCTTCATTTTTGGAATATGAAATCTACCCAATCACAAGTTCTAGGTCGGTTCCAGGGTCTACCCAGGTTCCACCTATATTATTAATTGAACAATTGCAATGAATCATCCATCTAATGACCATAATTTATATTTAGATACACAAAAATTATGAAACATTAACAAGTCATAAAATGAAAGCTCATATTAGTGGTTTCAGATTATATACCCATCATCTGATGCCATGAAACACCACAGGATTATACGAAGCCATAAACAAAAAAAATACAAAACAATTGTTTAGGTTTTAGGTTCTAGGTTCCAGGTTCCAGGTAAGTGAAATTGGGAACTTACCCGTCGTAACAGGTTATCCAAATTTTAGAACCTAGAACCTACCCTATAAGCCTTGGAACCCGGAACCTACCGGTTCCCACCGGTCAGGTTCTCAGGTTTTAGGTTTTACCCTAGAACCATGCTCACCCCTAGCATGGATCCTTAATTAAATCGTATATCAATAATGTTATATGTACTAATATATTATCCAAAACAGGCACCCTCACTCATATAACCAATCTCTACCCGCCAGTTAGTCTCACTAGACTATTCCACGTTATTTTTTTTCAATAACTAAGCACATCTTATAGCAAACATCAACGCTAGCCCAAGAGTCTCTTCCCCCTACAAACTCAATACAAGAGGCACGTCTTCAAAACAAAGATTCAATCAAACTTCTACAACTACTGATACTAATTGAGCTTCTTGGACGATAGGCAACAATAACATTTTCAATGAACCTTATACAAAGCTAAAAGGCACCTAAGCTAGATCCAGAAATCCAAATACCCCAAGAATCACTCAAATAGTTGTCAACCCGCTGGCCATTAGGCGAGGGCTTGCTACCTCACACGTAGCCGATGGGATCGAAAACCCTCGCCCAGATCTAAGCGAGGGTCGCAAGCCCTCACCAGGCCTTGGCCGGTGGTTAGCGGCCCCATGCTAGCCCTTAATAATAAAAAAAGAAATGAAAAAATTCATAAAAATATTTAAAATTTAAAAAATACCACATGTCAGCGTCGGTCGTGCCACATAGGACAGCCGGCGTCTCTGTCAGTGATTTCCGATCAAAATTGACGGAATAGACTACATTGACAAATCGTCAAAAGATTAAAAGATTTAAGACTCAATTGGTACAATTGAAAGGTTTAGAATTGTGGTACAAGTGCAAGAGGTTTTTTGGTCCTTTCCTCTAGGGAGAAGGGCATGTTGTCTTTCTAATCCAAGCTTGTCCATGGAGTTCTATCAAGAAAAGCGATCAGAAAGGGAAAAATAAAAAGTTTATACATAGATTTTATTTCTTTTCCCTTATTTATTTGTGTATCTTCTCACTAATTGCTAAGCAGGACGCACTGTACATATCAGTCATCTCGTGCGTCACTTAGTGTCCTTAAATGTCTGTCCCTGCAAACCCTTTCAATTAAGGCATCGCCTAGGTAACGTGTCATCACTTATGAGTTCACACGCAAGCGAACTTTTGTCAGATGAAAAAAGTAGGCCCTCTTTATTTGGGATGAATTTACAAGTCTACCGAATAGCAGATGTCCGTGACCCTTACGTCTGCATGTATCTACGCTGACGAAAATTGTAGAGGTGATGAATGAGAATTTTTTGGCTTAGCGAACCTTAGAGAGGCGTCCAGTGATGTTCTTGAAATGCACGCAAGCTGTTTGAGAATATTTTCAACAGAGATGTTTCTTTCTTGGAATCAACTGTTGTGTTATTCAAATGTGAAGCCCAAGGTGCAGGAAAGTTATTTCTTTTGTTTCGCCGATTCTTCCACGTATGTGTGTCCGGTTAATTGCTCGTTTCTGATCTGATCTTTCTTTGCCTTTTCTATTCTTAATCTCAGATTTTTGAAATGATTTCCATGAATCATATGTATATGTTGTCGTGACAGCACTAAGGAGAATGCAGCTGAGTAAAGATATCACTGAGCGACATTGCAGTGATTCTTATTATATTTCTATTGAACAGGGTATTATTAGACTTGTGTCGGGTGATGGAGAATCAGTTTAACTCTCCGGCAATCCGATGCACAACCCAGTCTCAACATCTGTACTCCGGCTGCTCCTCGGATGAAATGTTGACTGCCAAGGATTTGCATCGCACTGAAAAGGACGCCAAAAGCAACGTTAAATTAATGAAATAACAAATGCAATTGAATGATGATGGGGGACCTAGAAACCTTCACTGAATTAAAATGGTAAAAAGCTGAAGCTCAACTTGATATTTACTGGCATTGAAGAAGCTTTTCACTGGATCTAAATTAGGTGATGCAAGCATCTGTCTATGCACCCAGATCTATCAATAGTCACTGGGAAATTTCAATTTTTCCCAACATCTGACTCAAGAAGAGGTTCTCTCCTAGGTCGCAGGAAAAAAAATAAACTCTAAAAGTGGTTAGGTACACCAGACATGACCACAAACTTTGGCTCCACCTATAGTCCATGTTTAAAGAACAGACTACTATCTCAGGATAGTAACATTGTAATATCCTCTATGTTGTAAGTTTTTCAACAGCTGTCGTGTTTAAAGGTTTTAGTTTTTCTCATCGAGTTAGTATTTTCTTAACAGATCAATTAATGGTTACAAAATCATAGAAAGACACAGGAACTTTCAGTCCTCCGACATTCCCATGTTAGAAGCATAGAATTGTACCCGATGATAGTATAATGGATAGTAGTCTCAACATTAATTACACAGAAACATTGTGACCTAATTTTTATTACCATACTGGCAATTACTTACTTTCCAATAATTTCACTTGGAAAATTCAATATTTCCCAACAGCTAGCTCTAGAAGTGGCTCTCTCTTCCGTTCTCAAAAAAGACAAGTTCGAAAAGTGATTGGGTATGCCAAATGTGATCACTAAGAACTTTGAATCCGTCTATAGTCCCCATTTGGAAATCACAACATATCCCTCCGTGAAAACAATATTCTCAAATGGCGATATTTCACAATGCATGTCATTGACTTAGAGCTAGTAACCTTTTTTTCTCAAGTCAGTAACTTTCCAAGCATATCAAGTAATGGTCACGGGATCACAGAAAGACACAGATTTGGGACCGTCTACAATCCTATAGTCCCATACATATAATTGTATCTCATGATTGTAATTATCCTAATATTTTTTTTCCCAACATGAGTTAGTAACCTTTTTTTCTCAAGTCAATCACTTTCTTAACAGATCAAGTGCGGTACCATAGAAGAATTCAGAGAGATTGGAGTTTGTCTACAGTTCCCTGTAAAAAAGAAAAGTAGAATCGTATCTCATGACAGTAAATTTCTCAATGTGGTGGTAATTTTCTCAACATGGATTAGTAGCTAACTTTTCAAGCAGATCATATGCTCTAAAGATCATAGAATCCTTTGGTGATGTTCAACGTATCTGCTCTTCTAACTTACGCTATCAAAAAGCAAAACTTCTCACCGATAAAGAAAGGTTCAATATAAATACCAGTACAGAACCCTAAAAGTAAGCATCTCTCCTTATGCATTGTCCTTTTCATAAAAGCTGATCATGTTGCAGTACTCTTTAAAGGTTCTAACACCAGGACTAATAGAGAGCAAGACAAACTCATGACCAGCACATTTAACCAGTACATTAAACTGTGCAGCACTAAATCTACTAATGTTGGTCTGATGGACAAAAGCAACAAGCTCCTTCACTACACAAGCCTATTGGAACATTAGGGCAAGAAACATTCTTAATCATTGAAGACCTCTCTGGTCTTAGAAGATCATAAAACTGCGCTGCTAGATCATACGTGAAATTCATTGAGAGATTCTATTGTAGGTTTCACTAGTTTGTGGAAAGTGGTTAATTTATGCATAGAAGAGTGGTGATGCATGGCTAGTAATAGGAAGGCAATAAAAGCGTAGAAGAGAAAGAGGGTTCACCTTAGCAAGAAGCTTTGCATTCTCTTCTTTCAGAGATCTCTCCTGAATTACACCAAACAAAGTTGCTAGATTAATATAACTGGGAATTTAACAATGCCTGATGAGATTGGACATGCATTCATCATATTACTCCACTTACCTTTGCTTGTAACTGCTGTATCTGATCGTTGAATAATTGAGCCTGTAAATTAGATCAACATTTTAACTTTCATGTGTGTGCATGTTGTGCACATATCTTTCTTGGTAAAAGGAAAAAAATGAGAAAATAAGTTGAGATGATGAAAAATAGAAATGAAAGGACAATGCTTTGCAACTTGTCCAGAAACACAGTTTCAGGGAGAAGTTGTAGACAGAAATCAGTGAGGTTAATGAACTAAAATCAGTTCCAGAATTCTATTGTTCCGTGCCTAAGAATACGGATTTTTTTCAAGTCGGTAAGTTTCAATTAGTGTTAATAAGTGTCGAGAAACTATTGGTTAAAATGACTGATGAATTTTTTTAAGGCAATTTACTGGTAAATCACCAATTCTTTCATAAACTACCAAATTTTGTACTAATGTATCAATTTTTACTTTCATAACTTATTAACACTTTGAGTTTATCTGAAATTACCAATCTAAATTCTAGTAACTAATTAACTTTTGTCAGAATAAATTACCAACCAATTTTAGATTATCAGTATTCATTTGACTTACTAACATGTAAGTTTTTTTTTAAATTTTACCAACTTTTATATTGAATTACCAACTTGTATTCGGAGATTACTAACCTAAATTAGCGTGATTACCAATTTTTACCTTATATTGTGGAGCCACCGACTCTTATTTGGGTAATTTAACGATATTTATTAGGTTTCTTTAATTTGCCAACCTTCTTGTTTACAAACGTTCATTTGCATTTCTTAGCAATGCCTTAAATTTACCAACTCTTTTTAAAATTACTAGACTTAATTAAAATGACTTACGAACTTTTCTTCAATGAAGTTACCGGATAGTTTTGGGTTATTATACTTTGGAATAATTATAGGGCAAGTTCTAAAACTAGTCAACATCGTGCATTTGAGTCACAAAACTTTCATTTCATGCATTTACATCGTAAATTTTCTACTTTCCGTCCAATTGAGTTATTTCTTGCCAACTCAAATATGAAATCACTAACTTTAATTTCATTGATTATCAACTTTTTTAGACCGTCCAATTGACAAGTCAGATGCTAACTTGGACACGGTTAGTTGCCTCAAGTGGCACGTCAGTAGTTTTTGTTAATCTATATAACAGAAGGATCACATTGCACCAATTTTAAAAAGTATAGGGTTCACATAGGACACAGAGAAAAAATTCAAGGTCCATATTGAATATTGAGCAGAAGTTCAAGGACCGGTGTTGTCATTACCCATTTCATGTAATAGTTGGTTAATTTAAGGTGTAGATAGGAAAAGTAAATAAAAAGTTGGTCAAAGATAACATAAGTTTTTTTGGGTCAAAGATAAAAGAAGTTAGTCATTTAACAAAACCTAATAAACTCTGCAACTAATCAAGTAAAAGTCGATGATGTAGAATTTGGCAGTTGCTATGATTAAGATTGGTAATTTCAAGTTGGGTTCGTGAGTAAGGTAAATAAAAGTCGGTAACTAAATAGAATACTACGTAATTGTTTTTAAAAAAACCAAATAAATGTCGACAGATTGTAAGTCAAAATTAATTGTTAACCTAGTGAGAGAAAATTTGATAAGTTACACAAATAAAATTTGTAAATTCATAAAAGAGACTTCTGAAATTGGATGTAAGTAAGACAAACAAAAATTGTCAACCGATAACAAAAGTTGATAAATTAAGAAAAATCAAATAAACGTTGGTAAATAACTCACACGAAACTTGGTAAGCCAAAAAGAGTAAATAATTTATTTGAAAAAATAAGTTGGCGAGTCTTTTAAATAAATATGGTGAATTTATACAAAAGCTATTATATTTAAAGGAATGGTAAGAAAAAATAAATAAAAGTTAATAAAAAATAAGAAAAATTGATTATTTGCACATTCTCAAAAGGAGTTGGTGATTTTATACAAGTGTCGGTAAGTTGCCAATAAGTTACTTAGGAATCAAGTAGCCGGAAAATTTTTATCACAATTTTATTGTCATGTACAACTCTTTCACAAGTTTACCGGCATGAAAAAAATATCCAATTTTTTTGGAAAAGGAACAACAGAGTCATCCAAATAACTATAGGACATTGTCAAAAGGAGTTGGTGATTTCATAAAAGTGTTAATAAGTCAATAGGTTACTTAGGAATCACTTAACCGGAAACTTTTTTCTATCACAGTTTTATTGTCACATACGACTCTTTCAAAAGTTTACCGGCTTGATAAAATATCCAATTTTTTTGGAAAAGGAACAAAAGAATCATCCAAATTACTCTGGGGGGAAATAATAATAAAAAAATAACCATGATCCTTTCCTTGTTTATAGGAAAAAGAGAACAGGTCAACAACAATGAAGAAAAAGGGTGATTTATGAATGTGATTTATCAATGTGCTTTCATTCATTTCCAAGTTTAACGTGTTATAGTCTATTCAGTTTCAATCTTACAATGCAATTGCAGTCTCTATTGAACTTGATGTTTCGATTCCTGTATTTATTAGGTCAGTCTCGTTAGTCGTTTGTGGGAAAATGTTCTCTTTGTTTTCTTTCACTTCTCACCATCTCCATGCCTCCAAACACAGCGGCTACTCGATGAAAAGCTCCCAAGACATCTTTAGGCATAGAGAAAAGGACAACTATGCCAAAGAGGCATGTACCTTTCTCGCCCTAACGCTGCTCAAACTTCGCTCGAGCTGATCCCCTATCATGTGGATTTCGTCGATCGAACAAGATCCAAGACATTGTCCTGATAGCTTCCTGATTAGAAAAAGAAAAGTACCATAGTTTAGGGAATTAGATATCAGGGATCCATTTCAAACCACAATTTATAAGACAGAAGTCTCAAAATTTGTGGACCGTAGAGAAACTTCAAGAAGCTCAATCTTCCTCTCCATATCCATGGTTTCTTGCTTCAGATGCTGCGCATTTATGGAGATTGTGATATTTATGAATATACTGAACGGAGCAATATAAACTGAACATATGTGAAATCATGCAATGGATAAAACCGATCACAGTGAGCAAATCTGTAACACCACAGGATCCTGCAAAACTAAGATTGCTACTACAAGAACCCCAATGCTCTTGCACAATTTGTAGCTGGACAATCTAAACCATAGTTGATTCTATGGCTCACCACCTCAGTAATTCTTGAGATCGAGATTAGGGTTATTATCAAGAACAAGGTAGTATATTATTACAATCTGGAAATACATATATATAGGTTCACTCACACCAACAATCACTTTTGAAACTTCCTTCGAGAAAACAATAAGATGTAAATGCCCATGGAGGGCAAGTTTTCGAGGTATCAAGCGGTGGATGACGAGAAGGATTTTAGAAGCTGAAAGCATTTAAAGGACAAGTTAATGTCCTGTGGACATGTACAAAGAACAAATTAGCATTTTTAAGGTATTAATTAACTTGAAACCTATTTGTCTCTGTATATATATCAGCAGTTTCTCCTCTCTTCTTCCCAGTCATTGCCAAACCGCATGAATAAGAGTGGTATGGCTTGCAATTATAGTACAAGTCCTTTATCTAACCATAACAGCACTTTGATAGCACAGCTTTGATGGCTCTCTCAAATTATTCCCTCCTGCACTAGACTAAAATTTCTTATGAGATACTTGACGTGCCTTAAAGTGTAAAATTTGGATGATTTTTCTAGAATTGGGTTCATCAGAGATAATGCATATTTAAAAAATAATTTTAGACATATTAAGACTCATCTCCTAAATTTGTGCACTAAGCGATGACGTAGAATCCTAATAGATACTCAATGAGTTTACTAACTTTAACTAACACTCAGGCAATGCCACATCGCTTAGCAAACCAATGTAGAGAGTATACCCAGCATTCCTCATGCTTAAGAACCATGAAGCATCTCTCATGTACCAAAACACGTGTATCCTATAGATATATTTAACATTGTGAACGTGCATTTTTTCAAAGTGAAACGCATACTGCTGTGACTCAGCCAAAAGATGTATCCATGAATGCCTTCCATGTTAGTGTTCCCATCAATGGAGATACTCTGTTGAAGCGGACAAAAGGATTTACTAAGTTGATATTTGAAATATTGATGTTTCTACCAAGCTTTGGTGAAGATGGATGTTGTGAGAAACCACAACTCAAATAATCCGAAATATCATATTGAGATCAAATTGGAATTGAATCCAAAGTTTGAAGTAACACATTGAGAATTGAGATCATCTCTTTTCATCTCTTGCAATGCATATAAGCCATACAAAGAAGCATCGTCATCAAACAAGAAAATTATGAAATTGAATACAAAGAGAAAAAGTCTTTGATCTGCACGAAATAGGAAGGTACATGATCCAAATTTTTCTGTATCTATTTAGACGGTTAGTAGAATAAAGGTTGTAAGCTAGTCCCTTGCAAGTTGGAAATTGTGAATTAGATGTATAATAAATTAAAAAGATATAGTTTTTTTAAACAAGAAGAATGAGAAAAAATTACTCAAAACCTTTCCTCCGCTTAGTTTTATCGAGCCTGGTATGATTTTAGATTTAGCATTTGACAGTTAATCAGTATGTGAAGACGATAGCTGTCCCTCTCACGGAGGTAGCTATTTCTTCATTCTACGGTTTCACTTGAACTGATCAAAAGGAAATGCGATAATTGATTTGGGACAACATAAGTTTGTCTGCAACTTCTTGGATATATATACCTTCTCACTGAGAGAAAACTCACCATCTTAAAGATTTATTTGGTAATTGAACGTCATTCAACCCTATCTCTCTTTTTTCAACTATATCATCATCACTAGTATGATCCCTACTTTGTGGTGCTAGTGATCCATTTAAACTGTGCACACTTGTAGATTTATGCGCGATTCTCAGCATATGAGGTGACTCTTGATGTACGCGCGTGTCTAAATTATAAGATTGCTGGGGAAAATAAGATTTTCAGCCTTTTGTGTCCGTATGTTAGATAAGTCTGATTTTTCGTAAGTCCTATGGAAAAAATTATGTACTGTGATGTAATATGTTAATCCACACCAAAAAAAGCAGGAAGTTGCTTTCTTTTATACATCAAAATAAATAAATAGCTAAGTGCTCAACTTGCTTGACTTCAACCAATTGTGCATAAATGCTTGAAAGATTACTAGTCCCACATTATCGACTTCTTGGGCCTAACAAATGTGGCAACTTGTTTAATTAAACCGAGAGCCTCGCTGAAATTCTTATGAATGCACCTAATGTAGCATCATGGAAAGGATAGAGCACTGACCAGAATATGTTGTTCCATATTAGCCTGGTATGTATCCGCATCATTTACAGATTTACGGTATCGATCAATTGTCTTTCGGATTCTGAAAAATTGCAAAGACAGCATATGAGCTCAGCCACCGGAAATGCATTCTCCAAATTAATCAGGTATCATTAAAACTAAAGTAAGCGAGCATTAAACAAATTGATGATCATTTTTGTGAATCATGCCGACTTCCCGTGAATATATATCCTTGTCACTCGCATATAGAATATGGAAGAGGCTTAGGCCTCCGCAAGAAGCTTTAAGTCTCTAAGCAACTTACTTGCAATAAAATGAAGAACTTGGAAAGTCTTGGCTGCCACCTTATACTATGTAAATAATCATGCCAGCAATATTTTTCTTCAAATCGTAGCGTGTAAACGTCCACTTTCACGCTATAAAAGTATATTATGTGTGCTGGTGAAGTATAGTCGCACGTGAGTGCACAGTGAACAAACTAAATGTTTTTTGCCAAAGCTCAAAGGCTTCGGAATTCAACATGCCACTCCATGTCAGTAAGAAGTAAGAACAGCACATGATGCATGTAAAATCATCAGTTGCATTGTGAAGCAGTAGTATGACTTACCACTTCTCGGAGGAATTATAAGAGCAAACAGTTGCACCTACATTTAACTTGTGACTTCAAGTACTTTTTTCCCGGTAAATGAAGAACAGTGAGTACTTACAAGGTGGAGCAACTAAAATGGCAAACATGTGCGATTGCAGTCACTTTTTGACATAAATACTCTATGAATAAGAAATCCAAGAGATCAGTGTATTGTGTCATGTTAGCCTTACTCTTTGATATTAGAGAGTGCACTCGATCCCATAACATCAGCAGTACACAAATGTAGTCAAGCCCATAATTTATTCACCCTTCAAAGCACCATAAAACCAAAAGTACATATATTTGAAAACGTCAGGATGGTTTCACAGGCTTTTGTTTAGGGTTAAAGTACCATAAAAAAATCGAGTTGAATATCTTTTGCAGCTTTTGTTTAATTTGGAAAATAGATTGATTATGCTTCAAGTTTCGATTTCAATGAACCGCGAAGCAGCCAATATACCAACAAAATGCTTTATGTTACATTTGAAATGCTTCTTGATTATGGTGGTAGATAGATAACACATTATTCGATTTCCCAACTAATATAATGTGTTTCAAATGAAATTTCTAGTTTTTGCCTTGTGGTATGGTCATAAACTTGAAACACGGATTTGTGTGATTTGTAAGATAAGAACTATCAGATAGGGTCCATAAAATAGTCTCAATTCATGTCCAAGTGGTATAATTACAACAAACTGAATCAAACAAGATATGGTTTGAAGGCTTCACCCTTTTCAAATGAAGTTTGGTTCTCTTCAACAATTTTCCAAGCAATCAAATTTGTTTGGAAAAGATCTACTTCGAGTAGAATAATATCTAACCGTGTATACGCTTATCATCATCATGCCCCAAGCATTAGTTAATGGAGATCAATCCCTAGAAGCAGCCTTAAAACCTATTACACTTCAAAAAGTAACACTATACGGCACGTCCATTGCATATAAATATGGAATTGGGGTGAAGGCTAAATTGTTACCAGTCAAAACCAGAAGAACCAAACAATATCAGTCCCTAGTTTCTCGAACATCAAATAATGTTTCATTCCCCAAGACAAAGTACTAATTATCCTAACATGTGAAGTAGCTGGAGGACATCAGTACTTGCAAGATATTCAACAATTAGTTTACTCATAAGGACCATTAAGAAAGAGAGAGTCCAACTCCAATGCAACAGCGTACACAATGAATGCTTTTGATCATCAAATCCCCCGCATCTAGCCATTTGATTTAGGTATGCCTCAGTACATTGACTATCAAAAAAAATGCGAGAATATAGATTTTATCTCAGCTACTTTCGATTAGGATATCTGAACAGAAGTCATGTTGTTTTTAAAATTGAGAACTAGATTGGTCATCATGGTGGGTTCAGTCCATGATCTAAGGGGAAAAGCACTAAACATTTGACCAAAACCAAAAATGATAGAAAAGAAAAGGAGGATAAGAAAAAACCCATGCCATGATGCTGTCCCTTATCTACACTTTACAAACACAGCATATATATGTGGATACGCCCTCATTTTGGATATAAGAATGTTAACAAGGCTCAATCATGTTCGCCATCTAAAATCAACTCAGGAAATCGAAAAACCAGTAGAGGAACATTACTCGGAATTGCTCGAGAACTCGTAAAGCCTTCCTTTCTGGGAAAAGATGATCACGGCGACTTCGGCGTCGCAGAGGACCGAAAGCTCGTAAGCTTTCTTCAGCAGTCCGGTCCGGCGCTTCGAGAAGGTGACTTGCCGGCTCGTCGCGTTCTCAATTCGCCTCATCTGAATTTTGCCTCTCGCCATGATTGAATTCTCCCTACATACATAATGTTTATCAACCCTAGAGTAACAAGTACTCAAACATAGCGATGAACTCAAAAAATATACCTCAAAGATCAAAAACCACAACTCACCAAGGACTTTGTGCAGCTTCAACCAGCTGAAGATTTATCTTTTTATCCTCCTTCTATTGTCTAGACTTTAGACTGAAGTACTTGAGAAGCTAAAAACACTGCAAGACTAATCACACTTTTTGATCAAACAGAAATGGACCATATCATCATTCGAACACAAGCGAAAACCACAGGATAAAGACTTCACAAAGTCAATGGTCGGAGAATTATAGATTTGCCCAGCGTATTCTCTTCTCTTTGTCACAAAATCAGAAACCCTAGAGAGAGATGAGAGGGCAAAGACAAGAAAACAAAGAAAGTAGAATCAACGCAAAGGATCTACTGGCAGTTGATAGATCTCTCTAATTATTTTGTGGCCACAAACATAAAAGGAAAAAAAGATCCTATTATTCCAATTCAACGATGTTCTACGCTGGTCAAATATGGTGTGATGTACCCATAAGAAGGAAATACAAGCAAAAAAGGAAAGCAAAGCATCCAAGTTCGACCGAAACGGCATGGTTAATTTGGTAAAGAAGATTCAAAGACGCAGATGGGTTATCTTGTTTTGGTAAAATTGAGAAAAAGAGAGTAAAGATAGAGAGATACAGAGAGAGAAAGAGAGAAGATATTTTGTTTTTTTGAAAGAACATATATTTTACAGTGGGTTTCAGCTTTAGCATTGGGCTGTGGGACATGCGAAAGAGAGAGCACCAAAAAACGAAACGGTAAAAAATCAAGGGAAAAAGGTGGTACGATAAATGTGGGAATTGTCGACATCATCGTACCATGACGTACCAGTTAACCAATGGGACGTCGACAAGTGGGAAAAATTATCTATCACTTAAAGTCGGTGGGCCTCCACTCGACCAATGGAAAGACACCCTATTTTTATTTATTTATTTATTTGGGCCAATAGAATGAGCTCTCTTACGTTTGACTCGAAAGAAATGCAAAGATTTTAAGTCAAATTATTATTTTTTAAATGTAAATAATATTTGGTAAAATGTAATTTGAAAGTATTTTGGGAATCACTAAATAGAAATCTAAACTTGTAAAGGACTTTATGTATATATTTTAAATAAATAAATAAATAAGAAATCAAATGCCAGCGAGCTAGATTTAGGATCGGCGGCTATAGTTTGAGGCCACACAACCGTAGGCGAGGGTTACTTGAGTTCGCGTGACCCCAAGCGAGCAAGCAGCCCTTAGGCAAGTCTTGCTGGCGATCAGATCTAGGGGTCTGGAAGTTGAAAATCGGACTGGTAGAAACCGGTTGATTTCAAGTTCCAAAGTATTCGATGTAGGTTTCAGGTTCCAAAAATTAAGAAACATGTTTCAACAGGTAGTTCTAAGTTCTAAGTAGGTCAAATCTGTAATAAGTTTTTGTATTTTTCTTGATTTATATCTTCGCGTGATTTTGCAGTATTCCATGGCATCCGATGATGAGTATATAATCTGGAACCACTGATCTAAGCTTCCATTTTATGACCGAGACTTTTACTTTATTAATCTTTTATATTTTTCGCGTGTCTAAATATAGGTTGTGGTTAGTAGATTGTAGCAACAAGTGGTGATCATAAAATATGATGTTTAACTACAATCATTCAATTAATGATATAGGTGGAACCAGGGTAAACCTTTGAACCTAAGTAAACCTTGGAACTTGTGATAGGATAAGTTCCAGGTTCCAAGATATGCAGGGTAGGTTCCAGATTCCAAATAATGAGAAACATGTTCCAACAAATAGGTTTGAGGCTCTAGGTGAAACCTGTATGGAACTTGCAACCGCTCATTCCTAGTCAGATCTGGGCATGTTGGCAATGTCACGCGATGCTACATAGCGAAAAATGGTGATGGTAAAATTAAGATTTTGAAAATTTAGTGAGTGCAAAGTTGGAAGAAAGAAAATGCATGATCATTCCAGGAATGTTCAAAGCCCAAAATTGGGTAGGACTTGCTCTGGGTTGAGGGCATTTGGAGGATTTTGAAAATTCAATGCATCTCCCAAATGCTCTCCCAAAAAGTTGCTAAACTTCTTAGCAAGTTGCCGAGTGGTCTTTTAGAGATTCAAAGTCATTTCCAAAGTCGAATCGAACGCTTGGTCCTCTCTTATCTGCCATTATGTCTTACACTCATTTTCCTGTTTTCTTTAAACCGATCACTTTTTTCATAAGTTAGTAGTGAAAAATACCTTCTTCTTTTTCCATAAAAAGTCTGCACAACCCTAAAATCGAGTTATGTGTTTCTCTTAATGGGTGGATGAGTACTGGCAGCACTAGGAATCCTCGAAAATATTACCATGAGAATTTTATGGATGAATGAATACAAATGTTTACTTTAGCTTATCATTTCTTTTTGTTCTATTTTAAATTCATCATTATTGCTTATCAGGATGTTGTATAATACGAGACACAGCTCATGAATCCTCCCACAATATTCAAGACCCCAATTGCCTAACTACTTCAGAGAGCTATTTATGAGCCGATTTGGATCTAGCTTAGACAGATTTGCAACCATTCAAGCCTAACATTTTTTATCTGATAATCGCATTCGCGATATGCATAGCACACCAAAAGAGTTTGAATTGCAAAGAAGGGGAAGTATACACCATGTAGATTGCAGTATACACCACTTTTTAACCTACTTCAAGTAGCAAGCTTATCAAGTCGGGGTAGCCTTTCTTTACTTTATATTGGAAAAATAGTGATTTTTGTTTGTTAATTTCGATAATGTAATTCCATAAAATGAAGCTTATTTATTTTCTACCACTCAATATAGAGGTTAAGAGATGATTCAGCACCAAATCGCTTGCTTCTTTCTCTTCCTCTCTGAGTAAATATGAGCATTTCATTTACTAATTTAAACAAATCAAGTCAATCATATTTCATATAGAAAAAGAAGTATTGAAATTGACACTAGCCCCACTAACTGACTGATTATGACAGGAATACATTTAAATGCCCTCAACGATATTGATAATTGTAATTACTCATCGAGCAGCAAAAAGTCAAAAACAAAAAAAATAACTATTTGTGCACTTTACTAATTTTCAATGAATGTAGTAGCCACTCGGGTTATACGCATAAGATAAATTATTGGAGACATAGAGACATGGTGCGTGCTCACAGGAATCCAAGTTTTGAGTGAAGAAGATGAAAATGTTTATCGCTTAAGCAATTGTATGAAGTTCTACTAATACTTGCTTGATTGTGACATGATTTCGGCGATTAATCTATGGATATGGAATGAGGGTTCATTGGCTATTCTTTCATTACCAATTCCAATTTTGAGTGACTCTACCTTTCATTTATCTTTCTTTGCTTTTTCTATGGCCTCTGCCGAAAAGTCTCCATACATGTTTATTACAATTACATTCACCCCAATCCTGTAACTAATGTAAAGAACTTGGATAGGATCAACTGCAGCTATTAAAGACCCCAATAGCCAGACTATTGGATGATTCAAATTTTTTTCTTACGGAATATATGTTGATGTATCTTCTATATTATTAAGCCAAAATCGAGTTTTGCCTCACTTTCATCTTCTTCCCAAATTTATTCGCACAACAAAATGTGAGATAGTATAACAAATAATGAGGTTTTGAAGGGTTTATATGTCAATTACTTCACATCTTGGCGAGGACCACTAACCCATTTAAGTCTAGTTTAGAGAAAGAGACATTTTCCTTATTTCTGATCTTCTTTCCCTCTAACTTGTATTGGAAGCTCCAGTGTGCGTCTCCCCTAGCTTTCTAATTGCTGATGACATTCTTCTCCTTTTTCCCAAGTTCCCATTCCTATGATTTTAGTTTCTTGAATTTTGATGGAAAAATCTTGATTTCAATTTAAAAATAGAAAGTGTGAGGACGGTGAAGCTAATGCATTGCGGGGTTCATGAGGACACCACAATGGCATGGACCCTTAATTAAATCGCATATCAGTAACGTCATATGTACAATCATATTAAGCCAAAACATGCCCTCATGCATATAACCAATCTCTACCCACCGTTTAGTCCCACTAGGCTATTCCACATTATCTTTTTCAATAACTAAGTATTATAGCGCAAACATCAACACTAGCCCAAGAGTCTCATTCCCCTACAAACTCAATACAAGAGGCATGTCTTCGAAACAAGATGCAATCAAACTTCTACTACTACTAATACTGATTGAGCTTCTTGGACGACAAGCAACAACAACAATCTCAATGAACCTTATACAAAGCTAAAAGGCTCCTAAGCCAGATTCAGAAATCCAAATACCCCAGGAATCACACAAATCTTTGTCAGCTTGAGATAGAGCAGATCTTTTATCATTTAGCAACTAGCAACCTTAAGTCGGGCTGACAAATAGACTGCTTTTAAAAGCTTTATGTAACATTTGCAGTTATCTCTCTGTTACTCATAGTTATCTACAGGTAGTAGTTAATATTGAGAGATATATGTTTGTCTAAATTAAGTAATGGCTAAGTAACGGAAAAGCAATGCTAAATCGTGCATTGACACGGTTTACACATCGTTGGTTGATTAAAGACTCCAACCCGCGGGTCATCATTTCAACATGTATAAAACTGAGTTTTGAGGAAAGTCATCTTTTGGCTTTTTGGTAGGATGATTCAAAAAGAACTACTCATTTCAAATAACATTTTGCATAAAAAGATAATCCGACTGTATTTGAATCATTTAAATGGAATCTTGTCATTTTGATCAATGTGATGCATCTCAACAAGTTTTGCATTTGAATTTTTCAAAACTTTATACTACAATTGATTTGTTTGCCTACGTGTTATTACGAGGGGTTGATTCGAAGCTCAAAATCCCTTCTTCTTATTTATGAGGACACTAAGGTACTATTTTCTGGGCATGGAATTGACTCGTCCAAGACAATGTTCTTGTTTTAAGGAAAGGAATTATATTTGTACTGTAGTATAATGCTTAATAAAAAAATATATATCACTTTAGTATTATGGCTGACAAGCTAGCCACGGATCTTGACGAGGACCACCCAAATTCACTCCTGACCTGTGACCAGGGAGAGAGGCATATTGTCTTTCTAATCCAAGCAAGAAAAAGGAAAAGAGAGGGAAAAATAGAAGCTTATACATAGATTGTTGGGTTTATTACTTTAGAGTATTAGCAAGTTGGAGATATTTGTGTAAATGTATTAGGCTTAATCCTAAGCCTATAAATACTCTTTGTTATCTCTGAAATAAACAAGTTACTCTTTTATCATTAACATGGTATCAGAGCCTAAATTAAAAACCTAAACCCAACCCTTCTCACAGTAAACCCTAGCCACCATCACTGTAGATCTCGCCGGCGACCTACTGTAGCTCCCTCCGGCGACCTCCGACCGGCGTTGCCCAAGGCCGGCGACCCTCCGTCCGGCGTCGCCCAGGGCCGGCGACCTCATATCCGGCGAGATCTAGGTTCGGCGACCTCAGATCCGGCGAGATCTAGGTCCGGCAACCTCAGTCCGGCGTAGCCCAGGGCCGGCGACCCTCCGTCCGGCGTCGCCAGACCCCGGCGTCCTCCATCCAAGGTCGCCCAGCTCCGGCGCACCTCCGGCGACCTCCATCCGTGGTCACCGACCTCCGGCGACCTCAATCCAGGGTCGCCCAGCTCCGGCGAATCCAAGAATAAGGCTACTGGAACTCATCTAGGTCAGAAATCAGTGTTGTCTGACCATGGTATCACTCGCCTCAGATCTCTCATGTGTTTTGATGTATTGAAACCCAGAAATCGATGTCATCAGGGGAGTTTCTGAGGCCGAGGATTGTGTGGAAGTGATTTGTGGAGTTGAATTTGCTGTTTTTCATTGTGGTTTGTGAAGATGGAGCATTGAATTTGGTGGTACTGGTTCTTTTGGCTGAATGTGATGTTTTGAAGCGTCAGTTCTCTGAATTTTGTGTTCTGTAGTTGGAGTGACATGTAGGGTTACTGAGATTTGCGGATACTTGCAGAAGTTATATAATAAGTGGGGTGTGTTATTTATTACATACGCGGGTCAAGTTTCCAGTGATTAGTGGTTTGTGAGGATGTCTACTGGTTCATCTAATTCACCGTCTATTACTTCGGGGTTGGGCTCCTCTAGTGCTTCTTTGAGTTCAGTATCTTTTTGTCCATATTATAGTATGACTAATCTGCACAATACCTTGGTCAAGTTGGACGGTGCCAATTACCCTTCTTGGTCGATGGCTCTTTCAACTTTTATTTATTCTAATCGCCAGTCTAGATGGCTTGAAGAAGAACCACCTGCAGATTCAGCTAATCTAGATGAATGGAAGTACGTAGATGCTACTTTGCGTACACTTTTATGGGGAAGTATGGCTGAATCTATTCGTCATCTTTTCATGGATTGCACTACAGCTCGTGAGGTATGGACAAAGTGTGCTCTACTATATTCTGGACAGAATAACATGAGTCGAGTTTGTGACATGTGGGAGGCTTTATTTGAAGCCAAAATTGGTGATGCTAGTTTGGCAGAACATTATGCTCGTTTTGCATCTTTGTATCAGCGCCTCAAGTCTTATTTTCCACATGCTACCACAGTTACTCAGATACAGCAATGAGAAGCGGACATGATAACCGTGCTCTTTCTTCGTAGCCTTGGTCCAGATCATAGTGCTCTTCGTCAACAGATTACCTCTCAGAGCACTCTTCCTTCCATTGAAGAAGTGTATTCTCGAGCTGCTCGTTACACTTCCAGTCCCAAGACTTCAGTAATTTCAGATAGTAGTGCTACGGTGGCTCGTGGAGGTCAAGGGACTCGTGGTCGTATTAACGGCCGTGGACAATGGAATTCTGATAGTTCTTACCGTGGTCGTGGTCATGGTTTTCAAGGCCGAGGTGCCGTTCGTGGTGGTGGTAGTAATAATTCTAGAGGAGCACGTGGTGGTGGTCGAGCGAACCGTTTTTGTACTCATTGCCAGCTTTCTGGGCATACTGTTGATTATTGTTATGGCCTCCATCCTGAACTGCGGGGTCTACATGCTTCTATTGATACTGAACCTTGGGCTCCTTCCCTTGGATCTTCTTCTGGACAGGGTACAATACAGTTGACTCGTGCAGAATATGATGAGTTGGTCAGAGCACGACAGAGTGAGAGTGGTGCTGTCTCTGGTCCTACTGCTACTTTAGCACAGCGTAATGATCCTACATGTCTATTGTCCAGTACAACTCCTCCTCGTTCTTGGGTTATTGATTCGGGTGCCACTCATCATATGACTGGTGATCCTCGTCTTCTCACATCCACCTCATCTGTTCCTTCTATATCAGTCACCTTAGCAGATGGTTCTCAATCCAAAGTTACTGGTACAGGTTGTGTATCATTGAGTTCCTCGGTCTCCTTACCTTTTGTTTACCATATTCCACACTTTCCTTACAATCTATTATCAGTCAGTTCTTTTACTCGTGATCTTGATTGCAATATTATCTTTTCTTCGTCTTCGTGTGTTCTTCAGGATCAGAAGACTGGACGCCGAATAGGTGGTGGGAGTGAAGCTGGTGGGTTGTACATCCTGGAACCTGAGATTATAGCTGCTGCTACAACAGTTCAGAATAAAGCCGTGGATGATCCTTATCGATTACATTATCGTCTTGGTCATCCATCAGCAGACGTACTCCGACGGTTTCCTTTCGTGTCTAGTTCAGGTCTTCAGTTTAATTGTGAAACGTGTCAGTTAGGTAAACACCATCGTGAGTCTTTCTCTCCTCATATTTTGAGTCGTGCGTCTCATCCATTCGAGTTAATTCACTCCGATGTGTGGGGTCCTAATCGAGAGTCTTCATTTGGTTTTCGGTATTTTGTCACTTTCATTGATGATTGTACTCGTACAACTTGGTTATATTTAATAAAAGATCGTACTGAAGTTTTTCATTCTTTCTGCCAGTTTTATAATGAAGTACGTACGCAGTATGATTGTTCTATTAAGTGTTTGCGTATTGACAATGCTCGTGAGTACTTTTCTTCATCTACCTTTATTCCGTTTCTCAAATCTCATGGTATTTTACATCAGAGTTCTTGCGCTCACACTCCGCAACAAAATGGAGTTGCTGAACGTAAGAACCGTCATTTGTTGGACGTTGCTCGTTGTCTTCTTCTTCACACTCATATACCTAATCATTCTGGAGCTATGCTCTACTTACAGCGTATCATCTTATTAATCGTCTTCCGTCCTCCGTGCTGAAAGGAGCTATTCATTATGCTCTTCTTCATCCTGATCGTCCTTTATGGTCTGTTCGCCCTCGTATCTTTGGATGTGTCTGTTTTGTTCATTCTTTGTCTCCTGGATTAGACAAATTATCACCTCGTGCTGAAAAATGTATATTCGTTGGTTACTCCCGTACTCAAAAGGGATATGTTTGTTATAATCCTACTCGTCGTCGGGAGTATGTTTCTGCTAATGTGACTTTCTTTGAGGATAAAGCATTCTTTGGCGATGATCGTCCTCAAGCACCATTAACCCTGGACCTTCTGCCACCCTCTGCACCTACATCTCAGCCGGAGCCACCGTTTGTTACTTTTGGTGTTGCTCCACCGGATCCAGGCTCACCAGCACCGAACCCTCTTCAGGTCTATACACGTGGTCCTCGTTCTATTTGGGGTAATACATCTTCACCAGCAAGTATTCCACCACCACCACCAACTTCGGTCCAGGCTTCCGATCCTCTTCCACCGTCTCCTGACAGTTCTCCTATTGCTCACCGTACTCGATCTCGGTATCCTCTTTCTAATTTTGTGTCTTATCATAACTTAAGCCCTCAGATGTCTGCCTTTGTGTCATCTCTTGCTTCTGTGTCTGTGCCTAGTAATGTCTAGGAGGCTTTGGCCCATCCAGGGTGGGCTAGTGCTATGGAGGACGAGATGGCTACTTTACATCATAATAAGACTTGGGAGCTCGTTCCTTGCCGGCTCATAAACAATTGGTAGGTTGTCGCTGGGTCTTTGTTGTTAAACACCATCCAGATGGTACAGTTGAGCGCTTAAAGGCGCGTCTTGTGGCCAAGGGCTATACTCAAACTTATGGTATTGACTATGATGAAACTTTTTCTCCGGTAGCCAAAATTCCTTCTGTTCGTATCATTATTTCCTTGGCTGCTCGGTCTCAGTGGACTCTTCATCAGCTTGATGTAAAAAATGCCTTCCTTCATGGTGATCTTCACGAGGAAGTATATATGGAGCAACCACCTTGGTTTGTTGCTTGGGGGGAGAAGGTGTGCCGATTGCGAAAAGCTCTTTATGGGCTTAAGCAATCTCCTCGTGCTTGGTTTGGCCGGTTCAGTGATGCGGTTATTACTTTTGGCATGCATCAGTGTAGTGTGGATCACTCAGTATTTAGTATGCATCTTCAAAAGGATGTGTTATTCTTGTTGTTTACGTTGATGATATCATTGTCATAGGCAGCGATGTTGAAGGCATACGACGACTTAAGCAGTTTCTTCAAAAGGAGTTTAACACTAAAGACTTAGGTCGTCTGCGATATTTTCTTGGCATTGAAGTTGCCTATGCCAATGGTAGCATTGCTCTCTCCCAGTGAAAGTATGCTCTTGACATTCTTAAGGAGGTTGGCTTACATGATTCTAAACCTAGTGACACACCTATGGATCCTGGAGTGAGGCTTGACAATGAACAGGGAGAACTTCTTCATGATCCAGAGAAGTATCGTCGGTTAGTAGGCAAGTTAAATTATCTTACCATTACCCGTCCGAATATTTCATTTGCTGTTAGTATGGTGAGTCAGTTTATGAGCTCTCCTCGTACTAATCATTAGCAAGCTGCTCTACAAATTGTTCGATATTTGAAGAGAGCACCAAGTCAAGGACTTGTGTTCCATAATCAAGGTCATCTTCGTATAGCTGGTTATTCCAACCCTGAATCTTTGGAGGTGACAGGATATTCTGATGCAAATTGGGCTGGTTGCCCTATGGATCGCCGGTCTACTTCGGGATACTGTGTATTTCTTGGTGGTAATCTTGTGTTGTGGAAAAGTACGAAACAGTCTGTTATTTCCCGATCTGGTGCAGAGGCCGAGTATCATGCTATGGCTAATGTTACCAGTGAACTTCAATGGGTTCGTATGTTGTTAGCTGAGGTTGGACTACCTATGACCGGATCATCTATTCTGTGCTGTGATAATCAATTTGCTATTCATATTGCTAGCAATCCAGTGTTTCATGAGCGAACGAAGCATATAGAGGTGGATTGTTATTTTGTTCGAGAAAAGGTGAACTGCGAAGACATACGGTTGGTACACACACGTTCTGAAGAGCAACTAGCAGACATTTTCACAAAGCCTCTTTGACGTGGACGAGTTTCATATATTTGTCATAAGTTAGGACTTTTTGATATGTACGCTCCAACTTGAGGGGGAGTGTTGGGTTTATTACTTTAGAGTATTAGCAAGTTGGGGATATTTGTGTAAATGTATTAGGCTTAATCCTAAGCCTATAAATACTCTTTGTTATCTCTGAAATAAACAAGTTACTCTTTTATCATTAACAGATTTTATTTCTTTTTTTCTTGTTTATTTGTATATCTTCTTAGTAAGTTTTTTTGGTCAAATCTATCTTCCTATTAATTGCTAAGCAGGGTGCACTGTACATCTTAGTCATCTCATGTGTCACTTAGGGTGCGCATGAATACCATTCTGTGCCCGGGCGCTATTTCTGAACAGAAATGATTTTTTTTTATTCTGTGCCCGGAAACAATTTCTGAGTATTTGAAGGCGTTTGATAAATGTCCAAAATTTCTATTCCTAGAGTAGAAAAGAACAAATGCGTTTGGTAACTACACAAAATTTCGTTCCCAAATAATATTTTAATAATATTTTGAATTGTTTAAATTTTTTTTTCTTTTTACTTTCTTCTTTGGCCATGGCCGTCGCGCGACCACCACGCCTGTGGCCGGCGAGGCGTCACGAACCTCGCCGGCCGCCGGCGGAGCGAGGCGAGGCGGACCTCGCCGCCGGGCGAGGCGGCCTCGCCCGAGACGGCGAGGCTCGCCTCGCCCGATCCGGCGAGGCCGAGCCTCGCCGTCGCGACCCACGGCGGGCCGACCTCGCCGCGCCGTGGGTCGCGACGGCGAGGCTCGGCCTCGCCGATTTGGGCGAGGCCGAGCCTCGCCGTCTCTTGGCGAGGCCTTGCTCGCCGTCGCGACCGACGGCGAGGCTCGGCCTTGCTCGATCTGGGCGAGGCCGCCTCGCCCAGCGGCGAGGGTCGACCCTCGCCTCCGCCGGCGAGGGCGACGTCGCCCGCCGCCGCGGCCCTAGAGCGCGTGGCGCCTCGCCGACCCTAGGTCGGCCGGTGCCGGTCGCCGCGGCGGCTCGACTAAGAACAACACCACAAAATAAGAAAAGAAAAAAAGTAAAAGAAGAAAAAAAACTGATTCTCAAAATTGTGCCGAGAAACAAGAAGCAACTTTTTTTTACTTCTTGTTTCTCTTCCAAAACCGTTTCTCGGCACAAATTTTTGCAAAAATGTGCCGAGGAACAAAAAATTTTACCAAACGCATTTCTGTTCCCAAACTATTTCTGGGAACAAAAGAACAGAAATTTTCACTATTTGGCACGTTACCAAACGGGCCCTTAGAATCCTTCATTGTCTGTCCCGCCAATCCCTTCCAATTAAGGCATCGCATAGGAAACATGTCACGACTCATGAGTTCACATGTTGAAAAAAGTTGGACCTCGTTGTTTGGGATGCATCGCAAGTCAACTGAATAGCCTTACGTTGCAACATGACAATTTTGACTCCAGAGTAGTTCAGATGCCCATGACCCTTATGTCTGCATGTATCTACGCTGAAGAAAATTATTATGTGATCGGATGAACATTTTTTGGCTTAGCCAACCTCTAAGAGGTGACCAGTTAAGTTGAAATGCAATCAAGCCGTTTGAGATTATATGCTCAAAAGAGAAGTTTCTTTCTTGGAATCAACTGTTGTGTGACTCAAATGGGAAGCCCAAGGTGCAGGCAAGTTATTTCTTTTGTTTCACTGATCTTCCTCGTATTGATCCTGTTAATTGCTCATTTCTGAACCGATCTTTCTTTGCATTCGCTATTCTAACTCTCAGATTTTTGAAATGACTGCCATGAATCCCGTGTCTATGTTGTCGTGAAAGTGCTGAATAAAGATATCACTAAGTGATATTGCAGTGATTCTCATTACATTCTATACAGGAATTATTAAACTTGTGTCGGGTGATGGCAAATCAGTTCAACTCTCCGGCAATCCGATGGACAACCTGGTCTCAACATGTGTACTCCGGCAGCTCTGGCTATGTATTGCTGCTGCTCTCGAATGAGCTGTTGACTCCCAACGATTTGCATGGCACTGAAATTGGAAGAAAGAAAAATAAAGACGCAAAACGCTCTGTTAGATAAAAGAAATAAAAAATGCAATTGAATGATGATGAGGGACCTAGAAACCTTCACTGAATTAAAATGGGAAAAAGCTGAAACTCAATGTGAGATTTACAGGCATTGAACAAGCCTTTCACTGGATCTAAATTAGATGATGCAAGCATCGGTCTATGCACCCAGATCTATCAATAGTCACTGGGAAATTTCAATTCCCAACATCTGACTCTAGAAGAGATTCTCCTAGGTTGCCGGAAAAAAAAACAAAAAAAGTGGTTAGCTACAACAGACATGACTACAAACTTTGGTTCCACCTATAGTCCATGTTTAGAGTACAGACTAGTATCTCATGATAGTAATATCCTCTATGTTGTTGTAATTTTGTCACCATGGGTTGGTATTTCAAGGCTAGTAGTTTTTGTTATCGAGTTAGTATTTCTAAACAGATCAACTAATAGTTACAAAATCAGAGAAAGACAGGAACTTTCAGTCCTCCAATTCCATGTTAGAAGCATAGAATTGTACCCAATGATAGTAAGTTGGATAGTAGTTTTCTCAACATTGATTACTCAGCAACATTGTGCTACTGATTTTTATTACCATATTGGTAATTACTAACTTTCTGATATTTTCACTAGGAAAAATTCAATATTCCCAACAGCTAACTTCAGAAGTGGTTCTCTCTTCTGTTCTCAAAAAAGATGAAGGATGAAAAAAAAAACTAAAAAGCTCAAAAAGTGATTAGGTACGCCAAGTGTGATCACTAAGTACTTTGGATCCGTCTATAGTCCCTAGTTGGAAATATAATATATTCTTCCGTGAAAACAAGATTATCAACATAGTGGTATTTCACAATGCGGGCTACTAACTTAGTGCTAGTAACCTTTTTTTCTCGAGTCAGTAACTTTCCAAGCATATCAAGTAATGGTCATGGGATCACAGAAAGACATAGATTTGGGTCCATCTACATTCTTACAGTACCATACACATAATTGTATCTCATGATCGTAATTTCCTCAACAGTAATTTTCTCAACATGAGTTAGTAAATTTGCATTAGCAACTTCTATTATGGAGTCGATCACTTTCTTAACAGATCAAGTACGGGACCATAGTCCAACCCAAAAAATAAATAATTATGTGACCATAGTAGAACACCCAGAGATTTGAGTTTGTCTACAGTTCCCTGTAAAAAAGAAAAGTAGAATTGTATCTCGTGACAGTAAATTCGTCAATGTGGTGGTAATTTTCTTAGCATTGATTAGTGCTTAGAGCTAGTGGTAACTTTGCAAGCAGATCAAACAGTCGCAAGATCATAGAATTCTTTGGTGATGTTCAACGTCTGCTCATTCTAAATTATGCTATCAAAAATCAAAACTTCTCATATAAAGAAAGGCTTAAAATAAAACCGATACAACACCCTGAAATTTTGCGTTGTCCTTCTCATAAAAACCGATCATGTCGCAAGACCCTTTATCGGTTTTACCACCAGGAGTATAGAGAGCAAGACAAACTGATGACCACCACATTTAACCAGTACATTATACTGTGCAGCACATAATCAACTAATATTGGTGGATGGACAAAAGCAACAAGCTTCTTCACTACACAAGCCTATTAAAACATAAGAGCAAAAGACATTCTTAATCATTGAAGACCTCTCTGGTCCTAGCAGATCATAAAACTACGCTGCTAGATCATACATGAAATTCATTGAGAGATTCTATTGTAGGTTTCACAAGTTTGTGGAAAGTGGTTAATTTATGCACAGAAGAGTGATGATGTATGGCAAGTACTAGGTAGGCAATAAAAGCATAGATGAGAAAGAGGGTTCACCTTTGCAATAAGCTTTGCATTCTCTTCTTTCAGAGACCTCTCCTGAATTACACCAAACAAAGTTGCTAGATTAATAAAACCAGGAATTTAACAATGCCTGATGAGATCAGAAATGCATTCATCTTATTCCTCCATTTACCTTTGCTTGTAACTGCTGTATTTGATCGTTGAATAATTGAGCCTGTAAAAGAATCCATACAGACATTTTAACTTTCTTGTGTGTGCACGTTGTCCACATACCTTTCTTAGTAAAAGGAAAAAAATGAGAAAATAAGTTCAGATGATGATCGCTAGAAATGAAAGGACAATGCTTTGCAACTTGCCAAGAAACACAGTTCAAGGGAGCAATTTAGACAGAAATTAATCAGGTTAATAAACTAAAATAACTCAAAGAATTCTATTGTTCCATGGCAAAGAACACGGATTTTTTATTTGTGTTGGTAAGTTTGATTTAGGGTTAATAAGCATCAAGAAACTATTGGTAAAATATAACCGATGACTTTTTTTCCATGCAATATATTGATAAATCACAGACACTTTTATGAAGTTACATATTTTTTCATAGGTTACAAACTACCAACTTTTATTTTCATAACTTATTAACACTTTGAGTTTATTTGAAATTACAATCTAAATCATAGTGACTTATTAACTTTTGTCAATTTAAACTACCAACTAGTTTTGGATTATCAATTTTCATTTGACTTACTTACCAACGTTTAAGCTTCTTTTTTTAGTTTTACCAACTTTTATTGGAAAAAGAGTCTTTCAAATAACTCAGGGGAAAATGATGATAAAAAATAACCATGATCTTTTCCCTGTTTATTGGAAAAAGAGGACAGGTCAATAACAATGAAGAAAAATTGAATCTCTTCTTTCACACGCCAAGTTTGACATGTTTAGTCTATTCATTTTCAATCTTACAATGCAACTGCAGTCTCTATTGAAATTGGTGTTTCGGTTCCTGTATTTATTAGGTCAGTCTTGTTAGTCGTTCGTGGGAAATTGTTTCTCTTAGTTTTCTTTCACTTCTCACCATCTCCATGCCTCCAAACACAGCGGCTACTTGATGAAAAGTTCTCAAAACATCTTTAGGCATAGAGAAAAGGACAAATATGCCAAAGAGGCATGTACCTTTCTTGCCCTAACGCTGCTCAAACTTCGCTCGAGCTGATCCCCTATCATTTGGATTTCGTCGATCGAACAAGATGCAAGACATTGTCCTGATAACTTCCTGATGAGAAAAAGAAAAGGAGTACCATAGTTTAGGGAATTAGATATCAGGAAGCCATTTCAATCCGTAATTTATAAGAGAGAAGTCTCAAAATTTGCGGACCGTAGAGAAACTTCAAGAAGCTCAATCTTCCTCTCCATATCCATGGTTTCTTGCTTCAAATGCTGCGCATTTATGGAGATTGTGATATTTATGAATCCAGTGAACAGAGCAATACAAATTGAACATATGTGAAATCATGCAATGGATAAAACCAATCATAGTGAACAAATCTGTAACACCACAGGATCCTGCAAAACTAAGATTGCCACTGCAAGAACCCTAATGTTCTTGCAAAATTTGTAGCTGGACAATGTAAACCACAGTCAATTAATATGGCCCACCACCTCAGTAATTCTTGGGATCAAGAAGAGGGTTCTTATCAAGAACACGGTTTCATATTATTACAATCTGCAAATACATATACATATACATATATATATTATATATATATATATATAGAGAGAGAGAGAGAGAGACAACAACAGTAACTTTTAAAACTTCCTTCAGAAAACAATAAGAGTAAGGCCCATGGAGGGCTTGTAGTCGAGGTATCAAGTGGTGGATGATGAGTAGAATTTCAGAAGCTGAAGCATTTTAGAGGACCAGTTAATGTCCTGAGGACATGTACAAAGATCAAAATAGCATTTTTAAGGATTTAATTCACTTGAAACCTATTTGTCACTCTATATATATCAGCAGTTTCTCCTCTCTTCTTCCTAGTCATTACCAAACCACATGAATATAAGAGTGTTGTGGCTTGTAATTATAGTACAAGTCCTTTATCTAACTATAACAGCACTTTGATAGCAGAGCTTTGATGGCTCTCTCAAATTATTCCCTCCTGTACTAGACTCACATTTTTATGAGAAACTTGACTTTTGCTGTAAAAAATAAAATTTGGATGAGTTTTCTAGAATTGGGTTCACAAAGATATGCATACTTCAAGAATAATTCTAGACAAATTAAGACTTGTCTCCTAAATTTGTTTACTAAGTGAGGTAGAGTCCTGATAGGTACTTAAATGAGTTTACTAACTTAAATAACACTTATGCAATGCAACATTGCTTAGTAAACCAATGCAGAAAGTATCCCAAGTTTTCCTCATGCTTATAAACCATGAAGCATCTCTCATGTACCAAAGCACATGTATCCTATGTATATTTAACACTGTGAACGTTCATAAGTTTCACACTTCAGAGAACCATTCCATAACACAAGAAAGAGTTACAATCATCCATACGAACCCCTCTAGGATTGATCATACTCCTAATTCAGATAGGAAGACTCCAAACAAGAAATAGAATTGAAATAGAATTCATCTACACAAGAAACTTAATATCGCACTTGTGACAAAAGTAGAAAATTTAATAAAATCCCGACGGTACCCAAATCCTAATTGAGAAGACTACCATAAATTCAACTAAAAGAAGAATCCAAATCCTAGTTGTCACAAGCCCCTAACGTCCATCCTCATCAAAGCCTTGTAAAAACAGTGGCCTGTTTGATCTTGTTGCCTTTATTAGTGGCTATAGTTAATGATTAATCCTCAATATAGTAGAAATCATTACAACAAACTCAAAACAGAAATCGATTCAGAAGTTTGAAATGACACATTGAGAATTGAGGCCATATCTTTTCATCTCTTACAATGAATTAACACTTATAGAGTGCCAGATCACTTAGTCAACAAGTTTAGAAAGTATCCCTAGCATTCCTCATGCTTAAGAACCATGAAGCATCTCTCATGTGCCAAAGCACAAGTATCATGTATATGTATATTTAACATTGTGAAAGTTAAACTTTTCTAACTGCAACGTGTTTTGCTATAACTTCGCCAAAAGATGTATCCACTATCCATGAATGTGCCTTCCATGTGAGTGTTTCCATCAATAGAGATATACTATTGATGCAGACAAAAGGATTTACTATGTTGATATTTGAAATATTGATGTTTTTACCAAGCTTTGGTGAAGATGGATGTTGTGAAAATCCACAACTTAAATAACCTAAAAGATCATATTGAGATCAAATTTTCAAATGTCTGCAGTAACACATTGAGAATTGAGATCATGTCTTTTCATCTCTTGCAATGCAAATAAACCACACAAAGAAGCATCTTCATCAAACAAGAGAATTATGAAAGTGAAGTTTAAAAGATATTCAAAGAGAGAGAGAGAGTCTTTGATCTGCCCTAAATACGAAGGTTCATGATCCGAATTTTTTTTGCATCTATTTAGACGTTTAGCAGAACAAAGGTTGTAAACTAGTACCTTGCAAGTTGCTATTTGTGAATTAGAGATATTATAAATTAAAGAGATATAATTTTTTTAAACATGAAGAATGAGAAAAAATGATGCATAACCTTTCATCAACATAGTTTTATTGAACCTGGTATGGTTCTAGATTTAGCATTTGACTGGTAAGTCAGTATGTGAAGACAGTAGCTATCGCTCTCATGAAGGTGCTTATTTCTTCATTTTATGGTTTCACTTGAATTGATCAAACGGAAATGAAATAATTGATTTGGGACAAAATAAGTTTATCCGCAACTTATCTTGGATATATATCTCTCTTCATTAAGAGAAAACTTACTATTTTAAAGATTTATTCAGAAATTGAATTTTACTTGACTCTATCCCTCATTTTACAACTATATCATCATCATTAGTATGATCCCTACTTTATGGTTCTAGTGATCCGTTTAATTCGTGTACACAGTTAGATGCAAGCGTGATTCTTTGCATACAAGACGACTATTTATGTATATATGAGTCTATATTATGAGATTGTTGGGGAAATAGATTTCTTGCCATTTGTGTTCGTATGTTTGACTTTTTTGTAAGTTCTATCCAGAAAAATGTTTTGTATGTGATGTTTATATGTTAATCCACACCAAAAAAGCATGAAGTTGCTTTCTTTTATACAGCAAAATGAATAAAAATCGAACTGCTCGACTTGGTTAACCTTTAAGAAATGTGCATAAAAAGTCAAAATATTACTAGTCGGACATTTTTGACTTCTTATGCCTAACAAACTTGGCAACTTGTTTAATTATACTGAGAATCTCACTGAACTCCTTACGAGTGCACCCAATGTAGCATCATGGAAAGGTTAGAGCACTGACCAGAATATATTGTTCCATATTAGCCTTGTATGAATCCACATCATTTACAGATCTACAATATCGATCAATTATCTTTTGGATTCTGAAAAATTGCAAAGACAGTATATGAGCTCAGGCACTGGGAATGCATTCTCCAAATTAATCAAGTATCATCAAAACTAAAGTAAGCGAACATTAAACAAATTAATGATCATTTTTGTGAACCATGCATGACTTCCAGTGAATATGTATCACTATTACTCACCAACAGAATATGCAATAGGTACAAGCCACTGCAAGAAGCTTTTAGCCTCTAAGCAACTTATATGCAACGATATGAAGTACTTGTAAAGTCTTGGATGCCCACCTTATACTTTGTAAATAATCATGCCAGCAATATTTTTCTTCAAATTTTAGCGTGAAAACATTCAAATTGATATTATAAAAGTATATCATGTGCGCAGGCGAAGTATATTTGAACGTAATCGCAGAGTGAATTAATGCAATGTTTTTTGCTCAAGCCCAAAGTCTTCAGAATTCTACATGCCACCCCATGTCATTAAGAAGTAAGAACAGCACATGATGCATGTAAAATCATCAGTTACAATGTGAAGCAGTACAAGGGCTTACCACTTCTCGGAGAAATTATAAGAGCAAGCAGTTGCATCTTCATTAACTTGTGATTTCTCAAGTACTTATTTTTACCCGGTAAATGAAGAACAGTGAGTACTTATATAATGGAGCAACTAAAATGGCAAACATGTACGATTGCAGTCACTTTTTTTTTAACATAAATGCCCTATGAATTAGAACTCCAAGAGATCAGTGTGTTGTGTCATGTTTGCCTTAGTCTTTTATATTAGAGAATGCACTCGATCCCTTAACATCATCAGTACACAAATGTAGTCAAGCCCATAATTTTATTCACCCTTCAAAGCACCATATAACCAAAAGTACATAAAGTTGAAGATATCTATTACTGGTTTTTACAGGCTTTTGTTTAGGGTTAAAGTACCATTGAAAAATCAACTTGAACAACTTTTGCCGGATTGGTTTGATTTGGGAAAGAGATAAATTAATCGCATAAGTACATATGCTTTAAGTTTCGATTTCAATGAACCATGACCAAGCGGATAAACCAACAAATGCTTTTTGTTTAATTCGAAATGCTTCATATATATGGCGGTAGATAGATAACAAATTATTCGATTTTCCGACTAATATAATATGTTTCATATGAATTTCGAGCTTTTGCATCGTGGAATGCTCAAAGACTTGAAACACCAATTTTTATGATTTGTGAGATAACCATTATCAGATAGGGTACATACCATAGTTTTAATCCATGTCTACGTGGTGTAATTAGAACAAACTGAATCAAACAAGGTATCGTTTGAAGGCTTCCCCCTTATCAATTTAAGTTTGGTTTCCTTCAACATTTTTCCAACCAATCTACTTTGAATAGAATAATACCTAACCGTGAATACGCTTACTACCATCAGCCCCAAGCATTACTTAATGGAGATCAATCCCTAGATAGCAGATTACTAGATGCAATACTTAAGCAGCCTTATAAACTATAAAACTTTGACACTAGTCGGCATGTTCATTTGATATCAATGTGGAATTGGGGTGAAGGCTAAATTATAACTTGTCAAAACCAGAAGGACCCAACAATACCAGTCCCTAGTTCCACTAACATCAATATATGATTCATTTCCCAAGACAAAGTACTAATCATCCTAACATGTGAAGTGGCTGGAGGAGATCAGTACTAGCAAGATATTCAACAATTTGTTTCCTCAGAAGAACCATTAAGAAAGAGAGTCCAACTCCAACGCAACAGCGTACACAATGAATGCCTTTGATCATCAAATCCCCCGGATCTAGCCTTTGATTAGGGTACACCTCAGTGCATTGACTATCCAGGAAAAAGCGAAAAAGAAGATTTTATAGTTTTATACTTCATTTTCTCAGCTACTTTCGACTAGGATATCTGAACAAAAGTCATATTGTTTTTAAAAATTGTCCGAAAATGAGAATCTAGATTGGTCATCATGGTGGGTTCAGTCCATGATCGAAGGGGAGAAGCACTAAACATTTGATCAAAACAAAAAACGATACAAAAGAAAACGAGAATAAGAAAAAATCCATCCCATGATGCTGTCCCTCACAATTTACAAACACAGCGTATGTGTGCACATGCCCTTATCTTGGAAACAAGAATGTTAAAATGGCTCAATCATGCTTCCCCATCTAAAATCAACTCGAGAAATCGAAAAATCAGTAGAGGAACATTACTCGGAATTGCTCGCGAACTCGTAAGGCCTTCCTTTCTGGGAAAAGATGATCACGGCGACTTCGGCCTCGCAGAGGACCGAGAGCTCGCGAGCTTTCTTCAGCAGCCCGCTCCGGCGCTTCGAGAAGGTGACTTGCCGGCTCGTCGGGTTCTCAATTCGCCTCATCTGAATTTTGCCTCTCGCCATGATCAAATTCTCCCCACAGACGTTATGATTATCAACCCTAGAGTGACAAGTACTCAGGAATAGGGATATACTTAACAAATATAGCACAACGTTAAAAAACGAAGACTCACCAAGTACTTTGTGCAGCTTCAACCAGCTGAATACTTATCTTTTCTTCCTCCTCCGATTCTGAAGACTTTAGACTGAAGCACTGGAGAAGCTAAAAAACCCTGCAAAATTAATCACACTTTCTTTCCACACAGAAATGGACGAACATACCATTCGAACCCAAGCAAAAACCACAGGACAAAGATTTCACAAAATCAATGGTCGGAGCATCAAAGATCTGCACAGCATATTAGAGGGAGGAGCTTCTCTTCTCTATGTCACAAAGATGACCATGAATTCAGAAACCCTAGAGACGGGGATGAGAGGGCAAAGACAAAAACCGGAAAAAAATAAAATGAACGCAAAGGATCTATTGGCAGTTGATAGATCTCTCTCTTTATTTTGCGGCCACAAACATAAAAGGAAAAGAGAAAAAGGCCTTTTATTACCCATAAAGAGGAAATACAAACAAAAAAGGAAAGAAACGAGGAGGAAAGCAAAGCATCCGAGTTCGACCGAAACGGCATGGTTAATTTGGTAAAGAAGATTCAAAGACGCAGATGTGTTATCTGAGTTATCTTGTTTTGATAGAGAGAGAGAGAGAGAGAGAGAGAGAGAGAGAGAGGAGATTTTTTCCCTTTTTCGAAAAGAAAAATCTATATTTGCAGTGGTTTTCAGCTTCAGCTGTGGCCTTGGGGACCTGCGAAAGAGAGAGCACCAAGAAACGAAAACCCGGGGGGGGGGGGGGTGAAAAAAAGGGGAAAAAGGTCGTACGATAAATATGGGAATTGTCGACATCATCGTACCATGACGTGCGCAGCTAGCCAATGGGACGTTGACAATTCGGGACACAGGCTATTTCTTTTTTTTTTTTGGTCGAATACTACCAGGCTATTTCATTTTTTTTTTTTGGACATAACTACCAGGCTATTTCAGAAAGCTACTCATGAACCGATTTGGATTTTTTGCTTTGGTAGACTTACCACCATTCTCAATATAGTCTGGACTTTATTACCCAATATTTATCTGATAACTGGCATTGGCGATGTGCGTAGCACACCAAAAGAGTTTGGACAGCAAGGAAGGGGAAGTTGCATTTAAAGAAGAGATGATCCCTATCATCCGCAATGTAGATCGCAAAGAACACCACTTTAGCCTACCTCGACTCGCAAGCTTATCAAGTAGTGATTTTTGCTTGTTAATATTGATAATATAATTCCATAAAATGAAATCTATTAGGGTTTTCCAGCACTCAATATAGAGGTTAAGAGATAATTTAACACCAATTCACTTGTTTCTTTCTCTTCGTCTCTAATCTCAAGTTATACCTCTTTATGCATGCATGAATACAATTACTTCATTCATTAGTTAGAGACCTTTCTCGCTGATTAAATTGTTTCTCTCCCTTTCTCTTATCTCTCCATTGTCTTCTTCAAGCTTCAGCAATGGTGGAAGGTTTAAGCTAGTCTCACCCTTCCCTACCATTGATTTTGTTGGAGTTTTTTTTTCTTTTCATGTGTTTTTTTCCTCTCCCGATATCTAGAAGCTCTGTTCTCTCAGTCTAATTCTAGATCTGAAAGTTTAAATTCTCTTGATTTAGTTTTGGATCTAGAAGTTTTTCTCTCCCCATTTAGATATAGGAGTTTAATAATGTTTTTTGGGATTCGAAACCCTCGTGCTATGTCTATGTACAGATGCTTTACCTCCGGTTTGAATGATGATTGTAGGAGTTATGGGGTCTCGCTGAACTACGAAGATTTGCTTTTCCAAAAGTTAGATATGTGTTTTTTCAACCCGTTTTGGTTGTCTTCGTACGATGATAGTATAAAGGAAGCCGAATCTAAGCAGGCACCGCCATAGTTATTAGAGAAAGAATTTCCAGCGTGTGCTCATCACTAATGATAGTACGAGATCCAGTGATCGACCGCCAATTATTTTACTTGACAGATCCGGTTTTATGGAACAAGTGTGTGCTTAACTCTGTTGGTGCTATGTTAATCCTCCTTGTTTTCCAGATTTGGATTTGTTTTGTTGTATTCTGCTTTGCTCTTCTTCGATTTGCCTTGTTATAAAAGTCTATGTACTTCTCATTTATGCTTTTGAACAATGAATAAAATTTTTCTTTCAACCAAAAGTATTGGAGTCAATACTAGGGCAACTAATTGGCTGATTGTAATAAGAATACATTTGAACGCCTTGAAGATTATAATTACTCATGGTGCACTCAAAAGTTTAATAATAAAAATTATCAAACGCTTATATTTTTTTTGCTAATAATAGAGTGTTGTCACTCTTTGATCACGTAATTAATTCCCAATGAGTGTAGTGGCCTCCCGATTCATCGCGTAAGATAATTATCGGAAACACACAAATATGGTTTGTGCTCACAGGAAATGTCCTAAAACAAGGCAGTAACATGGTAATTTGAATCCAAGCTTTGAGCTAGAAAGATGAATACTTGCTTGATTGTGCCATGTTTTCAATGTGGTGATTATGATTGATTTGGAATGAGGGTTCACTTGCTATTCTTTCATGACCAAATCCAATTTGGGAAAATGATACAAATTATCATTTAACTTTAGCTCAACGTGTAATGTTGTCCCCTAACTTTTAATTTGTTCAATGTGATTATGAACTTTTGGTATATGTTCAATATGGTCCCTAAAGTATATGAAAATATTCAATGTTTGTCTCTGAACTTGAATGAGATAAATTAAACAAATTAAAAATTTAGAGACCACATTGTACATTGAGCAAAACTTTAGGGATCACATTAAACAAGATTGAAGTTCATGAACGAGAATACACATTGGGCGAAATACAAGGACCATTTATGTAATTATCTCTTTCAATTTTTGGTGACTCTACCTTTCTTTTATCCTTCTTTGCTTTTACTATGACTTTTTTGCCGATAAGTGTCCGTACAGGTTTACTACAATTACATTCACCTCAAGCCTGTAACTAATGTAGAGAATATGAATAGGAGCAATTGACGCCATTCAATCTTCTTTTTCACAAAAATTCTGATGTTTTAGTTTATTTTTTCAGGTGACAAAAAACCATATCTGTCTTCTATATTATTCAGTCAAAAGTGAGTTTTATCTCGGGAAAATACCACCAAAAACCCCAAACTATGCCACTTGTGACAAATTTACCCTGAATTTTTTTTGTGACACGAAAAACCTCAAACTATGTCATTTGTGACAAATTTACCCTGAACTTTTTTTTTTTACACGAAAAACCTCAAACTATACCACTTGTGACACATTTACCCTACAATACTTTGACCCATAAGCATTTTTGTCTTTTTCCTTTTTCTTTTTTTCTTTTCTTCTCCGGCAAGGGCAGCCATCGCCTGAGTCGGGCGAGGGCTGCCCTCGCCCGAGAAGAAAAGAAAAAAAAGGAAAAAAAATAGAAAAAGAAAAAAGACGAAAATGCCCATGGGGCAAAGTATGTGGGGTAAATGTGTCACAGGTGGCATAGTTTAGGGTTTTTTGTATCACAAAAAGAAGTTCAGGGTAAATTTATCACAGATGGCATAGTTTGAGGTTTTTCATGTCACAAAAAAAAGTTCAAGAAAAATTTATCACAAGTGGCATAATTTAGAATTTTTGGTGGTTTTTTCCTTTTTATCTCCCCTTCATCTTCTTCCCTAGTGTATGCGTACAAGAGAATGTGAAATAATTCGAGAAACGACGAGATTTGAAGGTTGATATGTCAATTCCTCCACGTCTTGATAGTTACCTTATATTGAGGATGATCTCTTGAATAAAATGGCCACCCCTCAAACTTAACATTAACCTCTAACTACCTTTTCCAAAATAATTGACCTCTTGAACTCCACGTGTGTAAAATGTAAAAAATTAGGGTTAATACCACGAAAAATTTCAAACCGGTACACCTGTAATAAATTTACCTTAAACTAATTTTTTTACCACAAAAAATCTCAAATTGGTATATTTGTGAGAAATTTACCCTCCGTTAAATTGGATTAATACCACAAAAAATCATAAACCGGTACACCTGTTATAAACGGAGAGTAAAACCCCAAACTGGTACACCCATTAGCTGCCACGTGTCATTCAACTTAGAAATTTGACGATAAAAATTTAATGAAAACTGACAGAGAGTAAAATTATCACAGGTGTACCAGTTTGTGATTTTTTGTGGTTAAAAAATTAGTTTTGGATAAATTTGTCACAAGTGTATCGGTTTGGAGTTTTTCGTGATATTAACCCAAAAAATTAACTAATTTTCTAAATGCTCACGCTATTTGCACTACACAAATAACTTTAGACACACCTTAAAACTCAAATTGTCCAAAATAGCCCTCAACGAGAACTCATTACTGTTAAGATTGATGAAAGGGGAAAAACGTACTTTTAACGTGGATCAATCAATTTCATGATTTTTATCCACATTTCCTTAATTATATCTTCTTCTTTTGTGTTTAAATCGGAGAAGTTTACAGATTCTTTACTTTCTTTTATTAGTATCCTCTAAGATTCGAATATTTTACTATACTTTATGATTGGAATTATGACCGCGAATACGGCACTCCAAAATCTTCATAGCTAGAATTTATAAAACATATAAAGTAAAATAGATTTGCTCACCTGATTTGGAATCCATCTTTTTGTATGCGGAATAGTGACGATCCACCGGCTCAATAAGTTTGCCTTTCACAGTTAGCGTTTGCTTCTTATGTGAGATAATTTGTGTGTTGTGTTTAGATGAGGGACTTGAGCAATATTTATAGAGTTTTAAGCCAGACTCTCTCATCACGGGTCGGGCCTTACTTGGCTCACACTAACCAGTCCCGTATTAGACTATTTAAGAATATTTACATCTTACCTTATTAGATTGATCCCAACTAATCCCGTAAAACAATAAATTACAATCTTAACTAATGTAGCCCATATAAAAAAAATCTCTTACACGGAATTCTATTTGAAAAGAATATTAAGAAATCGATGATGTCTAGAACATTTATTTATAATGTCTCTCCAAAATTCAATCTCTAGCAACTCGGTTGTTACATACAATTATGTGATTCAAATTCTTTTTTGAATAAAATTCTTTGGTTCAAGTTGTGAACTCTATATGATTACAATTTGGATTTGAGATATGTTAATTAACAAAGAATACTGATAAAGTTTAGCTTAAGCATGTTAGTAAGTATAAGGGAGGAAATGAAGTTTGTCTAAAAACGAAAATAAATAAAACAGAAGACGGTGGAGTAAAACAACAATTTTGACTGATACGGACAATCTTGTATAGTTATAATAATATGCGACTTTTGTATTTTCAATAAATAACAACTTTCACCATTCCACCCAATAACTTTGATCAATCAGTTCTTTTAAGGTTATTTTCGTCAACCCAATAAGATAAGGTGTATTATAGCCATTTAGAGTGTGAAAATAGAGTGAGCTTTTTCTAAATCATGTGATCAAAATGCACAAAAGCGCGACGATCAATAATTTTTTAAGTCTAATTTAGAGACAGAGACCTTCTCCTTATTTCTGATCTTCTTTCCCTCTGACTTGTATTAGAAGCTCCAGCAAGCTTCTCTCCTAGCTTTCTAATTGCCGATGACATTCTTCTCATTTTTCCCAAGTCCCCATTCCTATGATTTTAGTTACGTGAAATATTTCGATGGGCAAATCACGATATCAGTTGAAAAGTTTACAAAAGACGAGAATGGTGAAGCTAATGTAATGCGGACACTAGGTTAAGTCGCACGTCAATAACGTCATCTGTACTAATATATTAAGCCAAAACGCGCACCTTATGCATATAGCCAACATGCCCTACTCATCATCTTCCTCCATCACAACAATCTCTACCCACTAGACTATCTCACATTATCTTTTCAATAACTAAGTTCATTTCGTAGGGCAAACATCAACACTAGCTCGAGAGCCACTCCCCCCTACAAATCAATACAAGAGGCATGTCTTCAAAACGAAGATGCAATCAAACTTCCACAACTGCTAATGCTAATCGAGTTTCTTGGACAAACAGGCAAACAAATAACATTTGCGAGTTGTCTTTGTCAGCTTGAGGCAGTGCAGATCTTTCCTCCTTTAGCAAACCAGCAACTTCAAGTCTGAATGACAAATGGAGTGCTTTTTGAAAGCTCAAACGTTTGTGAGCTGTCTACACCCAGCAAAGCGGGCGCGCGAGGGTTGGTAGTTTAATACTGAGACAAAAGTATGTATGTGTTTGTCTAATTTAAACACTGGTTAAATAATGAAAGAAGCAAAGCTAAATCGTGCATTGGCATAATGTAAATATCCCGGATTGATTGAAGATTACGATGCGTTTGTTGCCGTCATTTTTGACAGGTAATATTGAGACAAGTCATCTTTTGGATTTATGGAAGGTTGATTCAAATGTTTGAAAAAAGAACTACTCGTTACAAATGAGGGGAGATTGTCTAATTAGTCTTGAATCTATTGAACGGAAGTCAACTCAGTCATAAACTTTCCAATTTTATCAATTTAATCCTAAACCTCTGCTCGAATTCCAATCTAGTCATTCCGATCAATTTTCACCGGAAATCATTGACGTGGTAATGTGCCACATAGGATGGCCGGCAACGACTGAACTGCCATATCAACCATTTCCAGCAACAATCGGTCGAAAGGACTATGTTGGAATTCCATACAAAGATTTAAAATTAAATCGGCAAAATTGAAAAGTTTAGAATTGACATCCGCACAATAGACTTAGAACCGATTAAGTAATTTTCCCTTACAAACAACATTTTGCATAATAAATAATCTAACTCGATTTGAATCATTCAAACGGGACGCTTGTCATTTCCATCAATCTAGTGCATCCCGACAAGTTTCGCATTTGAAAGTACTCTGAACCACTATTAATTTGTTTCCCCACGTGTGATTGTCACGGATTCATTTGATGCACGAAATCCCTTTTTTTGGTTATCTACGAGGACACCAAGGTACTTTTCTTGGCATGGGATTTACTCATCCAAGGCAAATGCTCTTGTTTTAAGAGATGCAATTATTTATGGTCTGCAGTATCATGCTTTATAGAATCGCTCTAGTATGGTAGCTCACAAGCTGGCCACGGATCTTGGTGAAGACCCACCAAAATTCACTCCCTGACCAGTGACCAGGCAGAGGGGCCTGTTCTCTTCCTCATCCAAGCTTGTCCATAGAATTCTTTCAAGAAAAACGAACAGAAAAAGGGGAAAGTCAGAAGCTTATACATAGATTTTCTTTCTGTTTTTTCTTAAGATATCTGTCCCTCCAATCCCTTACTTTTGAGGTATCCCATAGTAAACATGTCATCACTCATGAGTTCACATGTAAGCTTAGCTTTTGTCAGATGGAAAAAAGTTTTAAGACTTCATTGTTTGGGATGAATAACCAGTCTGGTGAATACCCTCAATTTGCAACGTGACAATTTTGAACCCAGAATAGTTCAGATGTTGATGATTCTTATGTCTAGATGCGTCTATGCCGAAGAAAATTATAGAGGTGATGGATGAACATATTTTTTTTTTTGGGCTTAGCCAGCCATGAAGAGGTGTCCAATGATGTTGTTGGAATGCACGCAAGCTGTTTGTAGATATGCTCGAGAGAGATGTTTCTTTATTAGAATCGACTGCCGTGGGATTCAAATGTGAAGCCCAAGGTGCAGGCAAGCTATTTCTGTTGTTTCGCCGATTCTTCCTCGCGTATGTGTCCTTGTCACTGCTCTTCTCTGATCTGATCTTTCTTTGCATTTGCTATTATTACTCTCAGATTTCTTAAATAACTACCACGAATCCCGAGTATATGTTGTCATGATGGCGCTGAGGCTTCTATTTATGAGTCACCCCGTCAAGTATGTATCTCCTCTTTCGACGCTGAGCTTTTATCCTCCTTATACAATTTGAATTACTAGCTTCTTCACGTGACAATAATAATCTGAGATTTGTTGCTGCCCAATGAAACATGTGAACTTGGCCCGAGCGAGAAAAAAGATCAAACGAACTGCTTTGATATTAAGAGTAAGAGTAACAAGTCGTGGCCACAATAAACTACGGCTTTGACTTTCGAACTGTCAATTCCTGCCAAGAACATAGAAGCAGGAATACTGGTATCGTCATCATGTTAGCTGTGCATGTTTCTCGCTCAGTTTGATTGATCAGTTCGTAAATGAGACAACGAAACAAGTTGGATGCAGCGACTGGAACAAGGTATGAGAAGAAGGTGAGTTTGTATTGGAAATGTGCTCGGTCTTGACTTCCCGTACAGACTCACAGTTGTAGAAATCAATCCATTACATTGAGAAAATAAATAAATGGCTTTTCAGAGGCTAAACTTCGATAGTCTTCTGGTTCAGAGCAGTGTATCTCCATCTTTCCTTCTCCACAAAATCTGCATCCAGAAACTGAGAAACAAATGCCCATAACTTGTACACGTCCTCAAAATCGGATAGAAAACTAAGAGCTAAGGTGACCACTCTTACGCCCTGGTTGGCTTTGTCCTTCTTGTTCGACACAGCCACATTTGCTCCAGTCCCTCTTTTCTCTAAAACTTTCAATTTTTCTTCATTGTGTTTATCCAAGAAGCAGATGTGGCGCAAGAATCCATAGCTAAGCGAAATGCTGCTTCTGTCGGCAAGCTTCTGCACAAGAACAGGCTCGACTTTTTCCCCTTTCCAATCAAACACATTGAATGCCAAAGCCGGTCCACGATCGAACTTGATCTTCGGTCCGTATATTCTGACCAGGCGAACACCTTCTGTGTTGGGATGCTCGAGTTTCAACATGGCGTTCACAAGCCAATTGATCAGGTACCTTGCTCTGTTGCTGATCAATGTCATTCCTAGTGAATCCACATGATCCAAACCCGCACATTGGAGCTCCGAGTTTCCGTTGCTGCTGTTATTGCCAACATTTTGTGGGGCTTTGTCATCAGTCTTCTCTGATAAAACAATCTCAGAAGTTGCTGGTTCTCTACTTTTGATGGGCGGTAGTTCAACAGCTTGGGGGAAAGAGGTTCCCAGTTGCTCAGAATCAGATGGTCCACAATGCGTCTCAACAGGTATGGGACCTGAGAAAGAGTTTGAATTAGAGTATGTCTGATCAAGTTCTGTGTCGGTACCAGAGGACTCATCCGGCGGTTTCAGCGAATTCTCAGCCGGAACAAGACTGACAACTCCCATAGCGAGCGATGTTTCAAGGCTCGGAAGGGTGGATTTCTTGACGAAAAGGCATCCGAATCCTGATGGGTTCTCGCTAAATATCTTATAGAATGAACAGATGATGAAATCTGGCTTAAACAAAGACAGACCCAAGCTGTCCATGTCCTTTGGTCCCAGAGCACAAGCATCAAGCAGAACATGCCACCCATTCTCCTGCGCCATGCTCATCCACAGATAAGGATATCTAGCTCCCGTCACTCTCGAATGGACGGGAAAGACAAAAAGCCCTCTCTTGTCTTTCTTCTTCTTCTTTCTAACAATCGTCTTCCTCAACTTGGTCGATTGGATCCTGAGCCTCGGCCACGAGAACTCAGCCGACATTACTTTGGCTCCTCTCTTGGCAGAGCCATTTACCATTGCTTCCACCGCCTCGCTCTCGTAGTCATAGACTGTCAGAAGCTTACGGCTGGATGGAAAGGGGTACGACTCTGCCAGGAGCTTGAAAGCCGACGTTCTGTTCGCAGTGAAGACCATGCAGTAATCACTCTGGGAGACGTTGAGAAAACCCATGATCCTTTTCTTCATGGATGATTCCAACTGGGACTCCTCGCCGCCCAGAAGCAGCCGTGTCTTGAGGCTCCCTGTCTTGTAAGATAAGCTAAAGAAGGGGAAATCTGGTTTTTGGGGTGGAGATGAGGACGAACCGGCTTGTGGGGATCTTGAGGATTCCGGGTTCTGCAATTGGGAATGAGAGAAGAGGCCTACGCCTATATAATCAAGGCAGGTGTGATTGGAAGCAGATAGGTGATAGTATTCCCGGGATCGGAGCTCGTCCACCTGAACGGTCCCGGTGTATTGAGGATAGACCCTGGTGAACTCGGTGAACGACTCTTTCAGGGATGGGAGTGACTCGTGGTTTGTGAATTGAGCATTCGGAAAGATAGAGGACGAAGTGGTGGTCGCGAAATTGCGCCGACAAGCCGAGAAGGCGCTCCTCGGCTTGGGAACCGCGGAGCTCCGCTGCTCAGGTAGTCCGAGCAGCGGCGTCGGGCAGCACCCGTCGAGGCAGACCTGTTTCACCTCCCCCGTGCCATTGCCAGAGGTCTGCATACTAAACTTTGTTGCAGATTTCATCTCAAAAGGGACCTCAATGCGGCACTCTCTCTCTCTCTCATTGGTTTCAGATCAAGATTTGTTTGCTTTGTTGAATCAGCATTGATGGGTATATAACGAAATCTGATTGGCCTGAAAATCTGCCACGACCTCCTTTTGTTTGTAGTGGGGTGGTATGGACAGGGTTGCCTGATAGCTTTTGGGGCCTGATGTGAACACATTGAAAAAGTCTAACCTGTGTACTTGTTTGACCTTGTCCTTGGTATACATTCACCAGGGATGATGGGGGGTCTCCCGTTCATGTCCCAGCAGGTATGGTGGATACATCACTGGGCCTTGGTTTTAGTCTAAGGCGCATCAAGTGGGTGGCCATGCTTCCCATGGATTAAAAAATTTAGAATTTAATGATGATGTAGACTCGTTATAGTAAACCAAGTCAATCGCTGTTCCTTATACAATGATACGCAATTACGCGCACGCGATCTGTGACCCCGTGCCGGGTCATGTTATTATCGAGATGGCACGAGTTTGACAACATGTTATTGTAACTGTGTGCAATCTCGCTCATACACGGAGACGGAGCAAGTTGTATGTCCTAGATAATTTCCTCGAATCACTGATCGATGCAAATTATGTTTTCCAAACAAAACGAGTATTTAGCTGAGTAATGCTCAACTCTATGTTTGATCTACGACATTAGGATTGAGATCACCTGTAAAAAAAAAAGTCAGAAAGATCATTGGGGAGCCAAAACACTGTCATGGTTATTGAGGCCTTTCCTCTTTTGCTTTTGCTTTTCCCCTTTTCCTAACTTTGTTTTGTTCCAACAACTTACTTTTTCAAAAGGCAGCGGGAGTGAAATTGGAAGGGGACAAACATGAGTGGACGACAAAGCGAGCTGTATGCTGCCCGGCGTCATCGACCTTGTCCAAAAGAAACAGCCAGTTTTACTATGCTTCTGATATGATCGATGGCGCCAATTTACTAATCCATCCCTTTCTTTCTTGGGTCTTCCGGGATTAGGAAAACGAGCCTTGCTTTCGACCCCCACATCTCTGTTTTCTCTTGCGGATGAGGCCAAACTTTCGCCAAGTTTTAATTGGAATTGCGCAGGAAAAGTCTGAAAATGTCTCATGGGGGTGATGATATAATTACAACAGGGTCGGTTTTTGTTGACGATGTCCGATCATTCCGGCGTTTCATGGAGATGCAAGCGAAGCCGACGCATTGGTTGTCAAAAGGCCTCTTTTGGAGCCCCTTTTGCCCCGTGCTTTCCGGCTACCATACATCCTTGGCATGTAAGCTACTTAAAAAGCAGATTTGGTTTTGCTTTTCATGATGAGAAGTGGAGCCAAAACCTTAATGCTACGAACCCACATAGAGATTTATAAAAACCCATAAGTTAAGGCCGCGGAAATTACTAAACGATACGACCCTAATGCATTAAGAATCTAAGAATAATTAAAGCATGCTCAGATCACATGATTAGCAACAGTTAATCAGTGATGAAATCATGGGTGCTTGATTCTTGGGGATAATTGTTCTAAAAGTCCTAAACCTATTGTACGGCGGCCAGTTTAGTTCTAAACCTTTTTGACAACTTGCAAATTTAGTCCCAAACCTTTCAATTGTCTCAATTTAGTCATAAACCTTTTGAAGATTTACCAATTTTATCCTAAATCTATTATTTAGATATTTCACCGGAAGGACTATATTGACAAATCGTCAAAAGGTTTAGGACTATATTTGCACAAATGAAAAGTTTAGGACGAAATTGACAAATCGTCAAAAGGTTTAAGACTAAATTGACATAATTAAAAGGTTTATAATTGAATTTGGCCTCCGTATAATAGATTTAAAAGTATTTGGAATGTTGTCGTGATTCTTGGACAGCAGTTCTAGCATTTGGCGTGAAACATATGTCCTTAGTACATAAGATCATGGCGACTCTTTTGAGGTTATTGGTTGTCCACACCCTGGAAAAAACAGCGTAGCTTCGGCAATGAGTTGTGCTGCATTTTTGTATTCACTTTGATCGTCTTCTTTAGTAACAAAGCATGGTGATAATCTTTAATATGTAGAAAGGAAGAAGAGGGATCTTCTCACCGGCGTGCGCGTTTTGACTGCGTAAGCAGAATTAGTATGAAGCCAGCAACGCCAGGACTTTGATTAATCAATGCAATCCCAAGCTCTAATTATGTTATAATGTCATGATTAGTAGAAGGGACATTTGCAATCCCCCTTTAGCGTCCAGCCCAAGGTAGGGGACTCCCAATTGTCCTCCGCCGTCCCCGGCATTAGAGGGTTAGAAACTTATGTAACCAATGATAATTGAGTACGGGAGAAAAATTACCGAAAAAGTCATAAATATATTATATTTGTGTCAATATAGTCTTAAATCTTTCGGTTTGACCAAGTTAGTGTAAACCTTTTTCAATTTTGACCAAAAATCGCTGATGTGGACACTCAACGTCCTATGTGACATAACCGACGCTAACGTGAACAATTTTTGAATTTTTTCTTTTTTTTTTTTTTTTTATTGTGCCGTGACCCTCGTCGGCACCCAGTTTGGATGAGGGCGGGAAGGCCCTTGCCAGATCTGGGCAAGGGCCACCTCGCTCGTGGTTGACAGGCCGTGATGGCCACACCGGGGGCCATCGTAGCACTGCCGACAACAGGCTAGGAGGCCCTCCCCTCATCTGGGCGTGGCCTTCGCACGGTGACCTTCGCAGGCTCAATGAAAAAAAAAAACATAGAAAAAAAAAAGGAAAAGAAAAATTCAGAAAATAATAAAAATTTTATTTTTATACAAAATTCACAAAAGTTACCTATGTTAGCACCAATTCTGTCACAGAGTACGGTTGGCGTCCACGTCCTTTAACGTCCTTAGCGGCATGAATTCTCACGTTAGGTTCGTAAATTTTCAACCCATGAAATGATACAAAAATCGCGTAAGAACAAAACGAGACATGGGGTTGAACCGGAACGGACGGCTCTCATCGATCCCACAAGATCAAACTTCTATCGAGGAGCGTCGGCGCATCGTTCCGTTCCGTTAATGAAATTATTGCATCGGACCCGTTCCTGTTCCCATCCTCACGCTTGGTTTTACCCAAGTCAAGGTGAACAGAAATAAATTTCGACATTCAATTGATGCCAGACATGGGTGCCACTGCGTACCATCATATCAGCTAGACTGGGGGGACGTGCAGCTAGGGCATGGACCAGAGCCAAACAAGGAAGGACCGACTGGGGAATTGATCGTTGGGGGGTCCCCCGGGGCGTCACGAGGGGTCTTGCAAAATTCAATCATTGTAGCTGCCTTGAGTAGGCACTCCCCGATCGATCCCGATCTCTACTCCTCGAAACGTGTCGTTAGGGTTTCGACGCGATACGTATATCCGGGACAGGTGTTTTATTGATTTGAAGAAAAATTATTTAAAAAGTTATAAATTTATCCCATTTTTATCGATGCAATTCTAAACCTTTCAATTTTATCAATTGAATTCTAAAATTTTTCACATTTTGCCAATTGAGTCAATCCGATTAATTTTAGCTGAAAATTACTGATGTAGACAATATTAATAATTTTTTTTTAAAATTTCTGATTTCTTTTTAAATTTTTGTTATATTTTTCTTCTTCTTTTTACTTTATTATTATTATTATTATTATTATTTTAGGGTTGCCAGCGAGGGTTGCTAACCATCACTAGTCATAGGCTTGGGCCGACCAACTGTCGCTCGCGACTGGTGAGGGCTTCATAGCCCTTGTTAGATCTAGGCGAGGGTGTCGCCTAGTGGCCAACGAGGGTCGCCGACCTTTGCCCAATGGTCGGGCGAGGATCGCTCTTGCTGGACTTGGTAAAAAGAAAAAAGGAAAACAAAGAAAGAAAAAGAAAAAAAAATTATAAGAAAAATTTCACGTCAGCGCCGGCTGTCTTATGTGGACCTACGTGACACTACCGGCGTCCACGTAGCGATTCCTGATTAAAATTAGCCGGATAGACCCACTTAACAAAATTGAATATGTTTAGGACTGAATATGCAAAAGTGCAATAGATCTAGGACTTTTTGGACAATTTTCTCTTGATTTGCATCGCGATTCGCGGAGACCGAAAGACGAAGGAGCCAAAAAAGAGAGAGAGAGAGAGAGAGAGAGAGGAAAGAACGCGGAGGAATCGCTAGCTTTTGGCAGAAATGAGTGGAGCCATCATGATTCGATTCTAGATATACTCTGTTGGGTACGGCAAATGAGTCAAAATGTCATCTTGAAGCAAAGCAAATGAAAGTCTAGGGCAAATTTCAAAAGACTAAGAAAATGAACAAAAGGCAACATTTTTTTTTTCCGCCCAAAATCATTGGGTAGCTTGAATATGATGCCCGAAACTATCGCGTGAATGCACGATTGTTAAATAGACATTCCAAAAGAAAGTGGTATGGCCCATCACACCGTTTATGGAGTGGGGTTCGTATTTTTCCACATTTTCGTCAGATTTTGTGTGATTTTCATAGTATGATTTGCACGTACAAATAATTCAAACAAGTATTTCGTGTGTTCTTGGTTCACCATTGTGGTCGTTTTTTGGAGAGACCATGCTTGCAAGCATGGTAAATGACAATATCCCTTTATTTTCACGAGGAGAAAAATATCATTTCTTGATACGAAAATATCATAAGATAAACACCATATAGGAAGAGGGAGATATTTTTTTTTCGAGCTTTGGATCTAACAAATCGAAACCTCTCTGCCTCGTCTCTGTCTGGTGTTGCCTTGCTAAAGCCATGGGGTTAATGCGTCGCCCTTTCCCACCATTTCTTCGGGGGTTAATACCACAAAAAGTCTCAAACTAGTACATTTGTGATAAATTTAGCTCAAAACTAATTTTTTAACTACCAAAAATCCCAAACCGGTACACCTGTGACAAATTTACTCTCCGTTAAATTGATTTGATACCACGGAAAATCACGAATTGGTAAACCCATGACAAACAGAGGGGTAAAACTCCAAACTGATATGTCCGTCAACTACCACATGTCATCCAACTCAGCAATTTGACGATAAAATTTAACAGAAACTAACGGAGGGTAAATTTGTTACAGGTATACTAATTTTGGATTTTTCGTGGTATAAACCTTTTTTTCAATAGAAAAAATCAAGGCCATGTAATTTATACATTTTTTTGGTGCTTTCGTCATCGTGTAGAAGACCTACGGTTTTCTAAATTTGCTCTTATGTGCAGCTTTTTCACAATTATCAATATAAAAAGCTATAAAAAACACAAACTCGGGATTATAAAATTTTGTAATATGACTAGATTTTGATAATTAAGGATGAAACTCTGATCTAATACCTAGAGCAAGTAAGTTGAAGATGATATTTCGCCTTCGTTTGAAGTCATCGTCTTTCGAAGAATCAGTCCTGCCCTTTTGATCAAGAGAATATTTTATTTCTTGTACAGTTGTCACATCAATTGACACGAGCGAGCACGCCCTGTAATTTAAATAATAATCACCTTTCTTCTAGCTTTCCTCTTCTTTTCTTTTGCACAAAAGAAAAGTTACTTTGAATGCAGATTCGACTTTGACCATAATAAAATTCTATTGACTGCCCATGCTTTCAAACCACTTGCTCATTTTTTTTTAACCACTTGCTCATTGAGTCAAATCCAATTATTCAGAAATTCATACTAAAATTGTGAATGAGGAGTCATGTTTTCCCATGGCAATCTTTCAAGTACGTTATAATTAGGGGTGTGCAAAAGAATCGGAAACCGCTCGGGACCACTCGAAATCAAATTTTTGGGAACCGATGGATACCAATCCGGTTCTCGTTTCCAGGTTCCAAATGTGGAATCGCTCGCCCGCCTCCTCGACAGGACCATAATATAATAATAAATATAATATATTTATTTAATTTTTATTTTTAAAAATAAGAAATATCATAAATCCCTAAGCTTCCGATCCCGGTTCCTGATTCGTTCCAGGTTCTAGGTGTGGAACCAGTCCGCCTCCTATTCGGACCGAGGACCAAGTAATATAATAATAAATAAATAAATATAATAGAATTATTTAATTTTTATTTAAAAAAGAAATATCAATATATGACCTAAAAGTCGCAAAATAACACTGCCTTGATATTTATTTTACATTACAAATGGGCAAACTTTATTTCCCACCTAAATAAAAGGGCGAAACATTCTAATTTCACACACTTTCTGTAAAGGAGAGAGCCGAAAATATATAAGTGAATTTCTAATTGAACACGTCTAACTTGCAAGTGAATTGTCATTTCTACTTAAGGCTCCGTTCGTTTGGCGGAAAATATTCTCCGGAAAATATTTTCCGGGTTTTCCTTTGTTCGGGGCGGAAACGTTTTCCGTGGGAAAATATTTTCCTTCCCCCTCACAAAATACTAAGACTCTCCATCTCCGTCTCCGTCTCCATCTTTCCGTCTCCATCCTTGGCTAGTGGGACCGGTTCCATAGACCAACTAGGGAACCGGATCGGACCGGCGATCCAGTTTTCCGATGGATCCATGGAACCAACAGGCGGTTCTCGATTCCAATTTTTAGGAACCAGTCCTTAGTGGGCGGTTCCCGGTTTATAGGGAAAATGCCTCAAATGACTCATATTCCCAACCCGACTGGCAACCAATTCGGTTATAATCACCAACATCCTTTTTAATGCACTTTTTCTTGTTAAATCTAAATAGCTAAAAACTTAAAAAACAACGACCATTGACATATTGATAACATATGACCTAAAAGTCGCAAAATAACACTGCCTTGATATTTATTTTGCATTACAAACGGGCAAACTTTATTTCCCACCTAATAAAGGGGCGAAACATTCTAATTTCACACACTTTCTATAAAGGAGAGAGCCGAAAATATATAAGTGAATTTCTAATTGAACACGTCCAACTTGCAAGTGAATTTTCATTTCTACTTAAGATGCAACAAAATTTTCCTAAAATGCATGTATTCAAGGAAGCTGTTGGCAATCAGATTCAGGGTCCGAGTTCATAAGTCACCAACGATCTTCTTTTTAATGCGAACTTAGGGCTTTCTGGGTCGTGATTCTATTTAGGTCAGAAAAGACATCAAACCAAACTATTTGGGTTTCGGGGAAAAAAAAAGAACCCAACCCGATCCCTTCACACCTAAAATTGGCATTACTTATTCTCTTCGGAAAACATGACCCCTACTATTAAGGTTTGAAAATTGTTGCATCCAATATCAATTGCCTATGAACCATGAACAATAGTTTAGTAAAAACAAGACTATAAAAAAGGGGGAATTTATCAAATGCACCTTCTTATGGAGACAAGAATTGCTGCCACCAAGAGAGATCTAGAATCTAAAAATTGGAGCAGAGACCCTTGAAAAATGGTAATTAAGCTGAAGCAGTCAATGGGTAACTCTCCTTTGGCATGTGATTGTGACGAGAGTGATACATTTTTTATCACCCATTTCATACATGCCAAGCGAGAGATGCCCTATCACTAATTTAGCTTCTATACGACCTCAAACACAGTGCCACTTTCCTCTCGCAATGTGCTGCTCACCACCTGAAATTTGAAATCGCTTAGTGCATGATGAATTTGGCTCTTGAAGGAGGTCGGTTTATAAAGCAAGGTAGAGAGCAAGATTTGCCAATTTGAAGGCCCTTAGCATATGCTCTTGGATATCCAATTCACATCTTTATACCTTCCTCCACTTCGTGTCTTCATAAAGCAAAGCTATCCAGATTCTCTCTCTCTCTCTCTCTCTCTCTCTCTCTCTCTCTCTCTCTCTCTTGTTTGGGTGTGAAGTGGAAAAAAGCAGCTGCTCTTCAAACATATATGAACATATATAGGTCATTAATAAGTGTGGAGGTGACCTCACACAAGCATAAAATCACATAAAGGTATTCTCTGAGTCCAATATATTTATAGCATACGACTTAGCGTTGTGGCTAGAACCACATCGATAAGACAATCGGCGGAATAGAAAGATACATAGAATAACAGGTACAAGAAAATTAAGAGGGAATGTCAGACTTCGAACCCCTGCTGTATGCTCTGAAGTCGTGTCAGACAAACTGTGTTTTTCAAGAATTTAGACCGTTGGGCAACGGGCCAACAATGTATTTATAGCATATGAGTCGACGCTATTTTTATTGGTTAGTTTTCATTTCATCAATAAGAGACACCAAACCAAGAGTGTTCATAAGTTTGTCCGTTTTCTAAATACTACTATTAAGTTCATAAGTTTGTCCGTTTTCTAAATACTACTATTAAATCCTATGAAGAAAAGAATCAAGTGGAAGTTCCATATCAAAATCTAGAAAAAAAATTGTCAAATGACAAATTGAGCTAAGTTAATTCATGACTCTTCAGCAAGTTGTCAATCTCATGCTATAATCTGATCAGCCGAGTCAAGCAAACTAACAAAAGAATGTTTCCGGTTGTCTTTCAATATCAAATGTGCCCAAAATGACAATTTACATTGATTTCACGAGACCAATGTACAGAGGATCGGTCCATTTTTTAGCTCAGTGGCATGTACCATCCACCAGTGTTATTTTCGCAATCCACTTTACTGAATCTAAGATTATAAAAAAGAGACGATTTCTCATAAATCTCTTAATCTCGATCGCAATCCACTTTACTGAATCTAAGATTATAAAAAAGAGACGATTTCTCATAAATCTCTTAATCTCGATATAGGTGCTTGATCCTTGATCATCTCACCAGAGTAGCTAGACTCACTATGATTTACAAATTTTTCATCCCTAACTTCTTCGTGATGTTGAAAATAAATCTTGAGTTTGAGCCCGAAAAAAAAAACTTTCCTAATACAAGTAGATTTCCTATTTGAATGATTTCCCAGTTTAACTAGGCTTTCTAATTTGAGATTTCCTATTTTGGATCCAATTCTTTTCAATATAAGAAGTGGGTTTTCTTCATGAAGAGTATCCAAGAAAAGCTTGTGTTCGCGAATTACATCTCGAAGATTTTTTGCAACTGCTTTGTGAAATTGAGAGATTATTTTGTAAGGAATTGTGGAGGCTAAATATTGTGTAGGGAAAATTGCCAAAAAAGTCCTAAATCTATTGAATGGATGACAATTTAGTATAAATCTTTCAATTTAGCAAATTTCGTCCTAAACCTTTTGAAAATTTGCCAACATAATCATTCCGGCCAATTTTGGCCGAAACTCACCGGTGTGGACACTGGTTATCTTATGTGACACGGTTGACGATGACGTGGATAAATTTTTTTCATTTTTCTTTTTTTTCTTCTTCCTCCTCTGGTGGCCGGCCATAGGCAATAGCTGGTGAGGTACCCTCACCGAATCCTGAGGTTTAGTGAGTGATGGATTTGCTTTTCTGGGTCCTTCTGCTTCTGTGTTGGGAAACAAGTTTTAATGGCTCTAGGTTATTTGTAAAACTCACCGAGTATCCTAATGTAGTTTCACATAGAAATGCGATTGCATTTTCATTTATTATATCCAGTGAGGCTTGCCTTTGCTAGATCCAACGAGGCGAGGGTGAACCTCGCTTGTGGCCGGTCGCCAACCATCGCCAAGACTCGGTGATCGATGGAGGAAGAAGGAAAAAAAAAGGAAAGAAAAGAAAGAAAATTCATTAAAAAAATTGAGAAAAATTGAAAAGAAAAGTAAAAAAATTATCTACCTCAGCGCTAACCATGCCACGTAGGACGACTGGAGTTTATGTCTGCGATTTTCAGTCAAAATTGGTCGGAAGGATTATATTAACAAATTGTTAAAAGGTTTAGAATGCAAATGGTCAAATTAATAAGTTTAGGACTGAATTGGAATCCGTATAATAGGTTTATGACTTTTTTGATGATTTCCCCCATCGTGTGAGTTATTGAATGTAACTGTGCGTTAGGAAACACTAAAAGTGTTTGGGTGCCCTATTGTATAATTTGATCTATAGTGAAATTCTATACTGTTCTCCTTATGGACGTAGGTCATGTCGATCGAACCATGTAAATTCGATATCCGATTTATTTATTTATTTTATTATTCAATCACTTGTTCTAATGACTGCCAATGAAATTGTACATTTTGTTCGGTACATCAATGGGTCAAAATATCATTTGAACCAAAGCAAATGAAATTGTACCGCAAATTTCAAAAGACGAAGAAAATGAACTTGTCACTTGAACAAAAGCCTACAATTTTTTTTCCGCTAAAACGATGGCATAGATTGAATTTGGTGCCCGAAATTATCATGTAATGGGGGGTTCATTTGAGATTTAATTATATTTCCATAGATCGATTTGGACCGAACATGGAGTCCACTTTAAATATATAATCCAACTACAAAATGGGATGGTCCGTCCAATCATTTGGGGTCATATTTTTCCACCTTTCAGTAAGATTTTATGTGATTTTCATAATATGAGTTGCACTTATAATAGGGGAAGATAATCTTTTACAGCTTTGAACCGAACATATCAAAACACCTATGTTTCGTCTCATGCTGCCTTGCTAGAGCTATGAGTTTATGCATCGCCCCCTCCCACCTTTTTCTCAATTAAAAAAGCTATGCGACATATGCAAACACCATCAGATGACGAGTCGTGTAGAAGACCTAAGCTTTTCTAAATTTGCTCTATAAGCGGCTTCTTCACAATTAGCAGGGGAAATTATTTAAAAAGTCATAAACATATTGCTATTGTATCAATTCAATCGCCTAAATCTTTCAATTTAGCCAATTTAGTCCTAAACCTTTTAACAATTTGCCAATATAATCCATCTGGTAAATTTTAGCCTGAAATCGTAGACGTGGATGCCAACCATTCTATGTGGCATCATTGGCGTTGATGTGGACAATTTCTTTTAAATTTTAACCATTTATGAATTTTTATAATTTTCTCTTTTTTTCCTTTTTATTTTCTAGTTTTTTCATTGTGGCCAGCAAGGCTTAATCTCACTGTTGCTGAGCAAGGTCGGCCTCGCCAAAGGCCGCGAGGGTTTAACCCTCATCAATGGCTAGGCGAGGCACAACCCTCTCAAGATCCAATGAGGGCGAGCCTCGCTAGCCCAGTCGCTGGTGAGGTCGTGCCTCGCCCTAGCCTCGTCTTGCCCAATTGGCGAGGGTCCACAATGAAAAAACAAAAGAGAAAAAAGAAAAAAAGAGAAAAAAATAAAAATACTAATAAAAAAATTCATAAAATTTTAAAAAAACTGTCTAAGTCAGTGGTAGTGGCGTCACGTCAGACGACTGGCATCAATGTCGGCGATTTCTGGCCAAAATTGATCGGATGGACTAAATTGGTAAATTGTCAAAATGTTTAGGGTAAATTGACCAAATTAGAAGGTTTAAGACTGAATTAACATAATTGCAATAAGTTTATGACTTTTTGGGTAATTTTCCCACAATTATTAATATAGATGTGACTCCATCACCTTTCTTCTTGCTTCTCTTTTTTCTTTTGTCAAAAAGAAAGTCCCTTTGAATCTAGATGCAACTTTGACCATATTAAAATAAGAGTCGCGCTTTTTCCACTCCCATTATGGCTAAAACACTTTCTATCACAATGTTTTGACAATATTAATCTTTGTAGGTCCCATCTTTTTTTCAAGTATCTCTTTTTGTTTGCTTGTGGTGTCTTGCTTGTTTTCCTCCGTCTTTTTTTATGGGTTCCGTTTTCCTCCTCCTCCTTCAATTCTCTTTGTTCCTTTTAATTTTGATCTTATGGTTCAAGCCTTGGTAATATCTGTAAAAAAACTTATAGAGAGCATGGGCAGATTCGGTGACCGGCGTAGAAGTAGGAGAGACCGCGGGGGCGAAAAGAGGCAAATCCTCGCCGATCTTGAGGATGCGATTGTCGTTCTTGAAGGTAGCATTTTCGGTTTGCGTAAACAATATAGTGAGAGTAGAGGCAAATTCGAGCCATAGATCTGGAGGCTAGTAGGTGATGGTGAATCGCCAATGATCGTGACGACCAAGAAGATGAAGATAGAGAAGCGGACATTGCCAATGAGCTTGATGAGGATTTCAGTGAGGACCTCAGCTCTTGGGTTTGAATCTTTATTGGGGTTTTTCTTGTCTTCGTGATCAATCAATCGAAAAGTTTAATGCGAAATGGGACAACAAATAAAACAAAGAGCGAAATGGATGGAACGGGGTTATAGAGTGAAGAGATATGAGATGGGTTTTTATAGTTGAGCTTTGAGTTGAGGAAATGGAGATGGAAGAGGACTAGTTGGGTGAGGAGGAGGTTTCTGCAAATCCGGGCTTCAACTCTGTGAGTTGCTTGTGTTGGTGATGGACTTGTTTTTTTTGTATTCCGGTGATGGAAGTAATTACAGGTAAATAATCTACATCTCATGGTTGAATTTGAACAAAGGGGGTAAATTATGAGACTCACACATACATCTCAACTGATGTCGTGCACCCAAAAAAGCATATTGCAATAGCAAATAGTAAGTGTTTATTGAGAAAAACAACAAGAAGCAATCCAATTACGTAACAAGTTAAAATGCAGTAGAGAAATTCTATCAGAAATTCGCTGAAACTAAAGATTTCGTCATGCCATGTCCAACTTTCAAGTTTAACGAACAAAGAAACCGAGTGCAGAAAAGAGAGGTATGAGATGCAAAGAAAATTTTAATGACTGAGCCTCACTTTCTCTCAGTAACGATTAAACTCAAACTGTGATCTCAAAATTTCAAGTCTGAATCCAAAGAATGCACGGAGAAAGAAGGAATTGGACTCAATTCCACTTGCATAGCTCACTGCATCAAAAACTCGTCTAATATTGGCATGAGAGGGGTTGTTTTAGAAAGAGAGAAAACAAAGAAGGAAAGTGGCACAACGAGAAAAGAGAAAGAAGAAAAGCAATTGAAGAATGCTTAAGAAAAAGACGTGACCCACAGAGGTTAATATTGTCATAACATTGTCACAAGAAGTGTTTTAGCCACAATGGGAGTGGAAAAAACGCGACCCTAAAATAATAATCGATGTTAGATGACCCTTTTTTCCCAAAAGTTTAAGTAGTTACGAAATGGACCAACCACTTATTTATAACATATGACTTAACAATCGAGAAATGACACTTTCTTGTCATTTCCTTTGCATTGTAAACGAGCAAAACATTTTTTCCACCTAAAAAAAGGGGGAGAAACATTCTAATTTTACACACTTTCAGTAAAGGAGAGAGCCAAAAATATATAAGGGAATTTCTAACTGAACACATCCAACTTCCAAGTGAATTTCCACTTCAACATAAGATTCAACAAATTTTTAAGTCCACTTGGGGTCCTCTTTTGAGAAAAAGGTCCCACTTGAGGTCCTTAATTGGAATTTTCCCAAAAATATATAAGTGAATTTCTAACTGAACACATCCAACTTCCAAGTGAATTTCCATTTCAACATAAGGCTCCGTTCGTTTGGCGGAAAATATTCTCCTTTTGGAAAATATTTTCCCGGAAGTCATTTTCCTGGAAAATATTTTCTCGGAACATAATTTTCCGGTGTTCGACGACCAATATTATTTTCCCTCCCATAGGCAATTTTGCCTTCAATTTGGGGGAAAATGATTTCCTCTTTGTGAAAAGAGGAAATCATTTTCCTCAAAACAATGAAGGATTTGGGGGTGGGGAAGGAAAATGTTTTCCCACGGAAAACATTTTCCGCCCCCGAACACCGGAAAACGCGGAAAATATTTTCCGGAAAAATATTTTTCCGCAAACGAACACAGCCTTAAGATTCAACAATTTTTTTCTAAAATGAATGTATACAAGGAAGCTCTTGGCAATGCCAATTTGGCATTCCCCAACCCAAACCGAATTCTCTGCTATGGTTTTATCTGGGCCATGTTTCTATTTAGGCCAGAAAAGACATTGAAACAAACGTTTAGATTTAGAGAAAAAACCGACCCGACAGCCAAAGTTGGCATTACTTATTCACTCCCGAAAACATGACCCGTACTATTAAGGTTTCATGGAACACTTTTGCATCCAATGTAAATTGTGTATGGAGCATGATATAATAATTACTAAACGCAAAATTAGAAAGAAAAAAAGAGGGGGGATTATCAAATGCACCTTCTTATGAAGACAAGAATTGCTGCCACCAAGAGAGACCCTTGCAAAATATGTGCAGTTATGTTAGACAAAAGCTAATTAAGCTGAAGCAGTCACAGGGTAGCTCTCCTTTGGCATGTGATTGGTGATGACTTAGAATGATAGCATTTGGATCACCCACTTCATACATGCCAAGCGAGAGATGCCCTTTGACTAATTTAGCTTCTATATGACCTCGAACTCAATACCACTTTCCTCTCTCGCAATGCACTCACCACCTGAAATTTGAAATCGCTTTGTGCATATGATGAATTTGGCTCTTGAAGGAGGTCGGTTTATAAAGCAAGGTAGAGAACAAGATATGCCATTTGAAGGCCCTTAGCATATGCTCTTGGATATCCAATTCACATCTTTAAACCTTTCTCCACTTTGTGTCTTCATAAAGCACTGCTATCCAGATTCTCCCTGTCTGTGCTTGTGTGGGTGTGCAGTGGAAAAAAGCAGGAAAAGTTCAATCGGAATAAAATAATAATAAAATAAAAGAATAATATTTTTTAATTATTATTATTTTTTAATCATTTTTTATTAATCCGAATTTTATAAATTCTGAAAAATAACTTTTGAATAAATACAACCTTTCAACATTGAAGGAGTTATTCCGAAAAGACATAACCTTCCAAATTGAAGTAGTTATGTCTAAAGGGATACTAATTCTTCCAAAGATTGTAAGAACGCTGGTAACCGTTAGGCTAAATAACAAATTTCGAAATTAATTAATAAAAAATAACCGCAACTGGCATTGCGAACGGTTACACTGTTTCAAAAGGTTTAAATCGTTATTTTATAATAATAAATTTAGGAAATTTAATAAATAAAATAATAAACGAGGATTAATGACTAAATTGATCATCCAATGCAAAGGCTAAGTGCGCTAATATTCGCACAAAAGACGCGTTTATGACTAAATCTGGCACAAATGCAAATGTTATGACTTTTGACACTTTAAAAGGAAGCAGCTGCTCTTCAAACATTTATGAACATATATAGGTCATTAATAAGTGTGGAGTTGGTCTCACACAAGCATAAAATCACATGAAAATATTCTCCGAGTCCAATGTATTTATAGCATATGACATACGTTTGTGGGCAGAACCACATCAACGAGGTAATTGGCAGAATAGAAAGATAGGCAGAATAACAGGAATAACAAGCACAAGAAAATTAAGAGGGAATGTCAGAATTGAAACCTCCGCTTTATTCTCTGAAGTCATATTTAGACAAACCGTGTTTTTAAAAAATTTAAGCCACTGGGCAACGGGGCAACATATGAGTCAATGCTTTTTTTTTTTTGGTTAGTTTTCATTTCATCAGTAAGAGACACCTAACCAAAAGTATTCATAAATTTGTCCGTTTTCTCAAATACTACTATTAATTCCTATGAAGAAAAGAATTAAGTGGAAGTTCCATATCAAAATACAGAAAAAATTGTCAGATGAAAAATTGAGCCGAGTTAATTCTGCAAGTTGTCAATCTCATGCTATGATATGATCAGCCGAGTCAACCGTACTAACCAAAGAACATTTCAGGACCTGTAATGAAGGTCGTCTTTCATAATCAAACAATCCCAAAATGACAACCCACATTGATTGCCATGAGCCCAATGTCCACAGGATCGGTCCATTTATCAGCTCTGTGGCATATACTCTTCATAATGGTTCATTTCGCAATTCACCTTAATCTCTAAGATTATAAAAAGAGGCGATTTCTCATTAAACTCTTAATCTCAATAGAGATGCCTCATCCTTGACCATCTCAACAGAGTGGTTAGACTTACTGTGATGTACAAAATTTTCATCCAGGATGTTTTCGTGATGTTAAAAATATGTCTCGAGTTTGAGCTTGAAAAGGAAAGTTTCATTATCCAAATAGATTTTCTATTTGAGTGATTTCCCAGTTTGACTAGGCTTCCTAATTTGGATTTTCTATTTTGAATCCAATTCTCTTTTATGTAAGAAGTGGGTTTTCTTCAAGAAGAGTATCCAAGAGAAGCTTGTGTTTGTGAATTATATTATGAGTATTTCAAACCATGAAACCTCGTGTTAAGATTCAATACAGTTCCTTCATAAAATTGAGAGATTATTTCGTTGGGAATTGTGTAGGCTAAACACCATGTGGGAAAAATTACAAAAAAGGAAGCCCTAAACATATATTAAGGATGCCAATTTAGTCACAAACATTTTAATTTGGCCAATTTAATCATAATCCGTTTGACAATTGGCTAACGTAGTAATTGCGGCCAATTTTTGGCCAAAAATTGCTGATGCGGTCACCAGTCGTCCTATGTGGCACGAACATCACTAATATGGATAAATTTTTCCTTCTTTTTAATTTTCTAATTTTTTTCCTTTTTTCTTCTTGGTTTTCTTTTTTTTTTTTTTTTTTTCTTCTCCTCTGACAGTCGCCAGGCCTCGGCAATGGCCAGTGAGCGGCCATAGGCAAGGGTTGTCCTTGTCGAATCTTGAGGTTTAGTGGGTGATGGGTTGCTTTTCTTGATCCTATTGCTTCTGTATTAAGAAACAAGTTGTGATGGCCCTGAGTTATTTGTAAAGCTCACCACATTCCTAATGCAGTTTCGCATAGAAATGCGACTGCATTTTCTTTCACTAGATTTTGCGAGGCTTGCCCTCGCTAGACCCTCCAAATCCGGCGAGGTCAATCCTCGTCGACCCTCGCCTGCGACCGGTCGCCGACCATTATTGAGGCCGGCCACCGGCGGAGGAAGAAGGAAAAAATAAAAGAAAAAAAATAGAAATTCATAAAAAATGAAAAAAAAATTGTTCAATTTAGCGCTAGCTATACCACATAGGTAAAGTGTATTTTAAAAACACATTAGGAAGCAACTTTGATTTAAATACCGTTTGGTAAAAACTACGCTTTTTGTTGTTTTTTTTTTTTTTAAGAAACAAAAACTTTTGAACTATTTGCTGACGAAACTCAGCCGCCGGTGGCTGAGGCCTTCATCAGCAACGTTAGGATTTTTGATGACCTTTCCGTAATAATGAAAGTATAGTGGGGGTAAAAGTAAAAGGAAAAAAAAGTCTATTTGCATTTTCGAAAATGTAGAATTACAAAGCACCTTTGGATTGGCCTTAGGCTAAAGCCTTTTGGAGGCCTTTGGAAATACAATTGCATTTCCCTTAAGCTCTCCAAAAAATTTGTCAAATTGCATTTGCATTTGCCCAAGAGATTTTGGGGCCTGAAAGGGTTTTGGCAATGGTGAACCAAACACACTAATTGCCAAATTGTCAAAAGGTTTAGGACCAAAATTGACCAAATTAAAAAGTTTAGAACTGAATTGGTATCGTACAATAAATTTAGGACCTTTTTGGTAATTTCCTCCACTATGTGAGTTATTGAGTGTAACTAAGGATTGAGAAAAACAGATAGTATTTGAGTGTTCGAATATGGTTATAATTTCCATTGAGTCGTTTGATATATAGTGAAATTTTATACTTTTTTTCTTGGGGAAAAGTGTTAGAAAAGTCTTAAACCTTTTACATTGGTGCCAATTTAGTCCTAAACCTTTTTCTGGTGCTAATTCAGTCCTAAACCTTTTGTCTTTGTGCCAATTTAGTCCTTCCGATAATTTTGGCAGATTTTGTTGACGTGGACACCGATCGGCCTATGTGACACCGCCGACGATGACGCGGACAACATATTATTGATATTTTAATATTTTTCGATTTTTTTTATATATATTTTTCTTTTTTTTTATTCCCTTTCTTCTTCGTCCAGTTGGTTGCCAGACTGGCGATTGGCTAGAGGCCAGAGTCGGCGAACCTCGCCGACCTCTTGCGAGCCTCGCTCGGCTGGCCATTGGCGAGGGTGGCGAGGCTCAACCCTTGTCGAATGGTTATGAGGGCAGCCTTGCGCTGGGCTGGGCGAGGCTCGCCCTCGCCGGATCTGGCGAGGGTTGCCTCGTCGGCCATGGGGGAGGCCCGACCTTGCCAGATCTGGCGAGGTCGTGCCTCTCCCAGCCCAGCTTGAGGCCGCGCTCACGACCATCCGGCGAGGGCTTGAGCCTTGCTCTGGGCTGGGTGAGCCTCGCCAGCTATGAGGGGGGCTCGACCTTGCTAGATTCGGCGAGGTCGCGTCTCACCCAGCTTAACTCTAGGCCGCCCTCGCAGCCATCCGGCAAGAGCTTGAGCCTTGCACTGGGCTGGGCAAGGCTTGCCCTCGCCGGATCTAGCGAGGGTCGAGCCTCGCCGGCCATGGGTGAGGCCCGACCTTGCCAAATCCGGCAAGGGCGAGCCTCGCCATTGGCCAGCAGGGCTCGCCGGCCCTGGCTTCTAGTCGATTGCCGGACCGACGACTGGCTGGAGGAAGAAGAAAGGGAAAGAAAAAAATTTTAAAAATAAAAAAGTTCAAAAAATATTATTAAAAGTTATCCACGTTATTGCCGGCAATGCCACGTAGGCCGGCCGGCATTCACGTCAGCAAAATTCGGCTAAAATTAGCCGGAAGGACTGAATTGACACTAAAAAATAGTTTATGACTAAATTAGCACAAATGCAAAAAGTTTAAAACTTTTCTGACACTTTTCCCGTTTTTCATGTGACTGAGCCACATAAATCTAATATCCGATTTATTTCCTCATTTTGCTTATTTTATTATTCAATTGCTTGTTCTAATGACCGCCAATGGAAATTGTACATTTTGTTGGGTACGTCAATGGGTCAAAATATCATTTGAACTAAAGGAAAGGAAATTGTACCGCAAATTTCAAAAGACTTAAGAAAATGAACTTGTCACTTGAACAAAAGGGTACATTTTTTTCCACCCAAACGATAGTATAGATTGAATTTGGTGCCCGAAATTATCACGTAAATGGGGTGGGGGTGGGTGGGTTTCTTTTGAGATTTAATTATTTCCAAAGAGTCGATTTGGACTGAACATGGAGTCCAAAATAAAATATATAATCCAACTAGAAAACGGAGAAAATAGTTTGGTCCGTCCCATCATTTGTGATTTTCATAATATGATTGCACCTACAAATAATTCAAACAAGTATTTCGCGTGTTCTTGGTTCCCCAATGCGGTCATTTTTGCAGGGAGACGATGCTTGCAGTCATCGTAAATGATAATAGCCCTTTATTTTCACGAGGAGAAAATTATTGTACCTTGACTTGATACGAGAAGCAAGAATCTCCAAAAGTATACCATAAAATTAACATCATAGGGGAACATAATCTTTTAGAGCTTTGAATCAAACATATCAAAACATCTATGTTTCGTCTCTTGTTGCCTTGCTAGAGCTATGAGTTTATGCATCACGCCTTCCCGCCATTTTCTCAATGAAAAGAAGTTATGCGATATATGCGTTTTTGGTGCTTTCTTCAAACGCCATCAAACGACGAGTCGTGTAGAGGACCTTAGCATTTCTAAATATGCTCCACGTGCGGCTTCTCCAAAATTATTAATATAGTTGCGACTCCATCACCTTTCTTCTTGCTTTTGTCTTTTTTCTTCTGTAAAAAAGAAAGTCACTCTTAATATAGATGTGACTTTGACCTCAATAAAATCCTAGTGACTACCACCACTTACTCGTTGAGTCTATTCACTTTGATCTCTCAAAATGGATTTACAAATACAATTATTCAGAAAATCCTACAAGATAGAAATGAGGGAAAATTCCAAATAAGGGTCTAAAGTGCCATAATTTTCTTAAATAAATGCCTGAAGTGAATATTATTTCAAATAAGGGCTTGAAGTGGTCATGGCATTTTAAAATAATGACCTGAAGTAGTCATGGCAATTTCAAATAAGGGTTTGACTCGCCGGCTAGCTAAATATTCCGGCTTGTCAGAGGCATTTTCGTCCAAAGATAATTTAAGTTTAATTAAATTAAAAATTAAAAAAATCTTTTAAAAAAAAAGGCACCAGGGCTGGCTGCTTTCCCCATGGCTGGCAGGGTCACCAGCACCTTAGCGATGGGCAGCAGCCACAGGCGGAGGGCCTTGATTTTTTGTTTTTTGTTTTTTTTTTTTAAGTTTTAGCCTTTTTTTTCTTGTCTTTTCTATGAAAAAAGGTTTAATTTTTTAACCTAAATTAATTAAGATTTCATATAAAAATTAGGATTTGGGTCAAAACGACGTTGTTCTAATGCTTTAGTTAACCTTAACGTAACATTGAAGAGATAAAATATTAGAAAAAACCTGAACACGCAATCCAATCCTGGGCGAAGCCCTCATGGGCCACTGGCAAGGGTTGCCTTACTCAGGTCCTCGCTAGCTGCGGGCGAGGCGGTACTCGCCCAGATTTGGCGAGGGTCGGCCTTGCCTATGACCAGCAAGGGTCGCTCGCCCTTGCTTGTGGGTTTCGAGGGCGGCCTCGCCCAAACCTCTCTGGGTATCATGGGTGGCTGGCCATCGCTTGAGATCGCCACCGACAAAAAGGGAAAAAATAGAAAAAGGAAAAAGAGAGAGTAAATGATGAAAATGCCCTTTCGGACCATTCTTTGAGACTGACATAGCCACTTCCCGCTCTTATTTGAAACAAGATCCATTTTAAGCCCTTATTTGAGAAAATGTGAGTACTTCATGCCTTATTTGGAATTTTTCCTAGAAATGAGGTCTCATATTTTTCCAAAACAATCTTCCAAGTACATAATAATGATCGATGTTAGAAGACCCGTTTCTCCTAAAAATTTAAGTAGTTGTAAAATGGGTCAACAACGTATTTATAAAATATGACTTAACAATCACGAAATAACACTTTCTTGTCATTTATTTTGCTTTGTAAATGAACAAAACATTTTTCCCACCTAAAAGAAGGGGGCGAAACATTCTAATTTCACACACTATCAATAAAGGAGAGAGCCAAAATTCAATAAGTGAATTTCTAATTGAACACGTCCATCTTCCAAGTGGATTTCCATTTCAACATAATATTCATCAAAATTTTCCTAAAACACATGAATTCAAGGTCCGGGTTTTACCTGGGTTGTGATTCTGTTTCAGCCAGATAAAGGCATTGAACCAAACTGTTCGAGTTTCGGGAAAAAACCGACCTGACCCATTGACACCCAAAATCGGCATTACTTATTCTCTCCCGAAAACATGACCCATACTATTAAGATTTGTATTTTGTCAAGCTAGCTTTGAAAATTTTGCATCCAATCTCAATTGTGTATGAACCATGATAGATAGTTTAGTAAAAACAAAATTAGAAAAAAAAAAGGGCAAATTTATCAAATGTACCTTCTCATGGAGACAAGAATTGCTGCCACCAAGAGAGAACTGGAATCTAAAAAATTGAAGCAGGGACCCTTCAAAAGTTTGAGCTGTGATATTTGGCAAATGGCAATCAAGCTGAAGCAGCCACAGGGCAACTCTCCCTTGGCATGTGATTGGTGATGACTGAGAATGATAGCATTTGCGGATCACCCACTTCATACATGCCAAGCGAGAGATGCCCTCTGACTAATTTAGCTTGTACACGACCTCAAAGTTACTGCCACTTTCCTCTCGAGCAATGCACTCACCACCTGGAATTTGAACTCGCTTTGTGCAAATGATGAATTTGGGCTCTTGGAGGGGGTCGGTTTATATGCCAATTTGAAGGCCCTTAGCGTATGCTCTTGGATATCCAATTCACATCTTTATACCATTCTCCACTTCCTTTCTTTATATAGCAATGCTATCCAGATTCTCTCTGTGTTTGTGCGCTCGCGCGTGTTTGAGAAGTGGAAAAAAGCAGCTGCTCTTCAAAAAGAAAAAATTGTCCAAAAAAGTACTAAACCTATTGCAAGTCACAAACCTTTTAATCGCGCCAATTGAGTCCTAAACTTTTTTACGTTTTGTCAATTGAGTTCATCCGACCAATTTTGACTGAAAATTGCCGACATAGACGTGACACGGCCGGCGTTGACGTGAACAAGTTTTAATAATTGTGTCCATCCATCCAATCCAGTCACAAAACTTTTAATTGTGCCAATTAAGTCCTAAATCTTTTCACATTTTGCTAATTGAGTCTACAAGCTAATTTTGGCCGAAAATCGCTGACGTAAACACTTTTTAATAATTGTGTGTATCCAGCCAATTCAGTCACAAACCTTTTAATTGTGCCAATTGAGTTCTAAACATTCTCACATTTTGCCAATTGAGTCTACTGGCCAATTTTGACCGGAAATCGTTGACATGGACAATTTTTAACAATATTTTAATATTTTAGAGTTTTTATTAAATTTTTATTTTTCCTTTATTTTTCTTTTCTTCTCTTTTCCTTCTTTACTTGCTTTTTTTCTTCTTTTTTTCGTTTTCTTTTCTCTTCTTTTCTTCTTTTCTTTTTCCCACCGCTTGCCTTAGGCAAAGGCTACCTTTGGGTGAGGGACGCCCAGGCCTGGGTCGGCGAGGCAAACCCTTGCTTGAGGCCAGCAAAGGCCACCCTCGCCAGCCTAGGCTCGAGCGTCTCTCGCCTGAGATCGCCAACCTTTGCCGACCATCGACGAGGCTTGGTGATGGCCGACGGATGGAAAAAGGGAAAAAGAAAAAAAATAAAAGGAAAACAAGAAAAAAAAGCAAAAATAAAAAATTTGATAAATATTAAATATTAAAAAAATTATCTACGTCAACACTGGACGTGCCACGTTGGATGACTTGCATCCACGTCAGCAATTTCTAGCCAAAATTGACAGGATGGACTCAATTAGCAAAATATGAAAAGGTTTATGACTTAATTGACACAATTAAAAGGTTTGTGATTGAATTGGATGGATGGACACAATTATTAAAAATTGTTCATGTTAGTGCCGATCATGTCATGATTGCAGGCGACTGTTGCCGGGGTTGCACGACCCCAGCGACGAGGCCTGAGGTCGCGCGACCCAAGCGGCCGTCACTTGGGTGGTCATGCGACCTCGTCAGCCCCTCGCTGGCCCGATCTAGCCTAGTCGGCCGCATTCACGCAAAGAAGATGAACAGTCATAACTACGGGCAAAACCAAAAAATTAGAGAATAGGTGATGATAGTTTGGGAAGAAAAAAATTTAGTTTCAGCATTTGGCCTAATGCTTGTCCCTACTAGCATTGGGCTTTCAGCTTTCCCAAGGTTAACATTTAGCCGGAAGTCCCTTGGGAAGGTTTGCTAAATACGTCAGCATTTCCCCAAGGGGCTTTAGAGGCCGAAAGTACATTGGGAAAGCTTAATCAAACGCACCCTTAATTGGCAAAACGTGAAAATGTTTAGGACTCAATTGATACAATTAAAAGGTTTAAGACCGAATTGACAAAAGACTAATAACTTTAGGACTTTTTGGACAAAATTTCCCTTCAAATACGTGTGAACATATATATCATTAATAAGTGTGGAGGTGGCCTCACACAAGCATATATTCACACAAAGATATTCTCTGAGTCAAATGTACTTATGGCATTGACTTAACGGTTGTGGGTGGAACCACATTCAGTAGACAATTGGCAGAACGGGAGTATAAAAGGAATAACAAGCATAAAAAAAAAAAAATCAAGAGCGAATGTCATGATTCCAACCCCGCCCGACACTCTGAAATCATGTTAGATCAATCGTTATTCTCAAACAATTTAAGTCGTTAAGGAACAGGCCAACAATGTATCTATAGCATACGAGTCGACGTTTTTGTTTTTTGTTTTTGTTATTTTTCATTTCATCGGTAGGAGACACCGGTCGGAGAATGTTAATAAATTTTTCCGTTTTCTCAAATACTATTATCAATCCCTATGGAAAAAAGACTCAAGTGGAAGATCGGTCTCAAAATCTACAAGAATCTGTCAAATGAGAAATTGAGCTAGTGGCTCATCAGCAAGTCGTCCACCTGATGCTATAATCTGGTCAGCCGATGGTTGATTTCAACTCTTATTCGAAAGCTGGTTTTGCGAAAAGCACCACAAGCAAGAGTTCATTTGCAACTTACACTTGTTACTCCATTTTATGATTCAACGTGCTGTGGTTTCTAACGATCATCACACTGTCGAAGAAAATCCATTTCACTCCAGAAGAAATTTAGTTTTGCTCCTAAATCAACACAAAAGCATTCGGTTAAGTAATCATATAGCAACTTCGCGAATTAACAAAAGAACGTTTCGGCCCTGTAATGGGCCGTCTTTAAAAAATCAAATGAGCCCAAAATGAGAATCCACATTGATTGCCATGTGCCCAATGTACAGAGGGTCGTTCCATTTATCAGCTCTGTCCCATATAGTCTCATTATTGTTTTTTTTTTTAGTCCGGGCAATGAGGAACCGGCGACACGTCTGCACCCGTCATTATTAGAGGAAGAGTCGCAGTTATCTCATTATGTTAGTTTAGTCTAGATTATGGAACAAAAAAATTGGTGATTTCTCACGGATCTCTTAATATCAAAAGAGATGCCTCGTCCTTAACCATCTCACCAGAGTAGCTAGACTTACTGCGATGTACAAATCTTTCATCCCGGACATCTTCACGATTTCAAAATCTACTAGAATCTCGGTTCTAATTTCATCTGGGTTATGTTTCTATTTAGAAAAAAAGATATTGGACCGAACTGTGTAGGCTTCGAGAAAAAAACCGACCCGGCTAATCGACACCCAAAGTTGGCATTACTTATTTAAGGTTTGATGGAACAATTTTGCATCCAATGTCAATTGTGTCTGGAGCATAATAGAGTAACTAGTAAACGCAAAATTAGAAAGAAAAAAAAAGGGGGGGTGGGGGGATTATCAAATGCACCTTCTTAGGAAAACAAGAATTGCTGCCACCAAGAGAGACCCTTGAAAGATATGAGCAGTGATGTTAGACAAAAGCTTAATTAAGCTGAAACAGTCACAGGGTAATTCTCCTTTGGCATGTGAATGGTGATGACTGAGAATAATGGCATTTGGATCCCTTCCATTTCATACATGCCAACCGAGAGATGCCCTATCACTAATTTAGCTTCTATATGACCTCAAACCCCGACACCACTTTCCTCTCTCGCAATGTGCTCACCACCTGAAGCTTGAAATGGCTTTGTCCATATGATGAATTTTGGCTCTTGAAGGGGGTCGGTTTATATGCCATTTGAAGCCCCTTAGCATATGCTCTTTGATATACCTGAGGGCAAAACAAACATAAAAAAGAGGGAATTCTTTCAGCAATTCACATCTTTATACCTCTCTCTACATCATGTCTTCATAAAGCAATGCTATGTGCCTCTGTGTGTGTGTGTGTGAAGTGGAAAGAAGCAGCTGCTCCTCATATACATATGTGAACATACACAGACCATTATTAGGTGTGGAGGTGACCTTACTCAAGCATATATTCACCCCCACAATGTTCTCTTTCCTTTTGTTACACAAAGTCGAATGAAATTACAGCATATCACTTAACCGTTGTCAGCGGAATCACATTAGCGAGATAACAGCCGTAACAGGAAGAAGAGACTGAATAACATGAATAACAAGTGTGGAGGTGGCCTTCCTCAAGCATATATTCACCTGACAATGTTGTCTGTCCTTTTGTTGCACAAAAGTCGAATGTATCTACAGCGTATCACTTAACGGTTGTCGGCCGAATCACATTAGCGAGAGAACCGTCGAAACACGAGAAATAGACTTAATAACATAACTAAGAAGCGTAAGGAAATTGAAAGGGGAATGGCAAAATTCGAATCCCAGTCTTATGCTTTGAACATTGTCAAACAAACCGTTTTTCCCAAAAATTCAAACTATTAGGCAACGAGCAGATGATGTACTTATAGCATATGACTCCGATCGGTGAGAGAAAACAGACCGAGAGTGCTCATAAGTTCTTCTACTATCAAATCCTATGAAAAAAGAATCGAGTGGAAGCTCGATCTCAAAATCTAAAAATTTGTCAAATGGCAAATCGAGCTCAGTTAATTCTAGACTCATCCGCAAGTTGTCCATCTGATTAGCCGATGGTTGATTTCAACTTCGATTTGATAGTTGGCTTTGGGAGAAGGTGCTATGGTTTCTAACTATAATCACGGTGCTGAAGCAAACCCATTTCACTCCTATAAGAACTAGTTTTGCCCCCAAATCGACATAATCCATTGGCTTAGTAATAGGCCCGGACCAAGTCTGCTAACAAGAGAACGTTTCGGGCCCCGTAATGGGCCGTCTTCCGAAATCAAATGAGCCCAAAACGAAAATCCACATTGATTGCCATGTGCCCAAATGTACAAGGGTCGGTCCACTTATTAGCTCTGTGGCACGTACTCTCATCAAATTTCTTCTCGCAATCCACCCTACTTAATCTAAGATTTCTGAGACAGAGGTGATTTCTCATGAATCTCTTGATCTCAAAACAGATGCCTCATCCTCGACCATCTCATTGGAGTAGCTAAACTTACTATGTTGTATGAATTTTTCATCCCAGACGTCATCATGGCGTCGTGCACAAATCCATCATAGTAAATTATGTAACATCTATGTACTTCCCAAGACTCACCTGCAATTAATTTCGATAAGATTCATGAGATTGTAAGCACCAATTAAAATCCAAGGAGAAGATCAGAAATTTTCTCACGTTTTTTATAGAAGGAAAAAGAGGCCAACACCGCCAAATTCGGTCCATGTCGGATATGCCCTCGACTCTCTATGTGCTTCTACGACCGTCCAAAATTGCTTACCTAAATCACCTTTTAAATGAACGGATATTACACGCTAAAATCGCCGCCACAAAAATTAAAAAAATCTTGGCTTTATCGAAACAGTGCTAAGCGGAATCTTAATCGTAGTGGCGCATTTACTCTTGTCATCTCCCTCTCATTTGTCCAATTTCATGCCTTTTGACAGGGGGAAAAGAAAGTAATGATTGAGATAATTGAATTCGAAAAATTCTCCTAATGCTCGAGAGACGTCGAGGAATATCACGGTTTTGTGGTCGAGCATTGGCCCGACTACGACATATCTCGCGTTTGAATCACTGCATCTTCTATTCAAAGTAATTTCGAAACGCTCGACTGTCACCTTAGGGAATTCGTCGAGGATTGTAATCCAACTTACATGGGTAAATATTGGCCAATGGTGAGGATTATTAGGGAGGAATGGTCCTGTATTCATACTATAAAATCAAAATGAAGATTAGAAATGTTGAGGATGGAGATGAAGGTATTTGTCGACAAAGCCGCACGAAGTGGATACGTCATTATTGGTGAGAAGGGCAAGGAAGATGTTTAAAGTCAATTTCAGCTGCCCCAGAAAGGAAAAAGTTAGTGGATGAGTACCATTCAATGCATCAACTGTGTTCCCCGTGCATCAATGGTGGTATGCTTTGTCTACAAGTTTGTTTTTTTTTAAGAGTGGACCAACAATTTCAATGCCGTTACATATGTATGAATAACAATCTGGGTAAGGAGAAAATATTTCATATATCAACCGTGAAGTTGAAATGTTACAAAATTAACCGGTCACATTGTAATTGCAAATAGCACAATACCATCGATCGAGCCAAAAGAATTGGCATGATCGAGAAAACCTAGTCAGGGTGTTTCTTTTTTATTTAGTGGGAAAAAGATCCTATTTCATCCAAAAAACCATCTTAAAGAAACTTTATCCGATAAACTCCTTTTAGTCCCGAGAATTTCGTGGTTAGAACCTTTCTTCACTAGAAAAACAACTTAGTTATTACGACCCTCATTTTCTCATCCATAGGGGGTGAGTGCAGAGACATGGCTTAAAATTTTGGCCGTTGGCTAATTGGGAATTTAAGGCTTTATTTTGAATAACCGAGAGCTCGAGATTATACAAAATCCCAATAAATCCCAACGTGGAATTCACGCGTCGGCTATCCGAGGAGGGCTCCCCGCGAAGTATTCGTTCATTTGCCATGTGTCGTTCTCAACACCGGAATTGCACTGATAACTGACAACCAATTCAAGACCTAATCGAGGGTTTTCTTAAAATCTTTAAGTCCTCAATTGTTGAACTGCAACAATACTTTTGGTTGTGTTTTTGTACCATATCGTTCGCCGTGTAAGAAAGGGAAACACTAGCCCAAAACCATGATTTGGGTGCTACGGAGACATCCCAACGAACCAGCGGTTCGTAGGCGTTAAACAGAAACATACAAATATGGTCGTTTTCTTGCTTCGCTAAAAGATCACTCGCTTGAGTAAAAGAGAAACCTAAGACTTTACATGATTATGATTATTATATGTTGATCCAAGATAGTTTAGACATGTCGCACACGTTAGACGAACATTTACACCATAGTTAATTACATAATTGGCATAATCAGCAGGTTGAAGCATCCAGCTCCGGAGCATCCTTCTGACGGTTCCTCAAGAAATTAGTCTGACAAAAGGAGAAACGCTTAAAGGGGAGGACGATCAAGAACATGAACTAGCAAGCTCATCATCAGATGTATACGCGTCTCATCATTCAAATAGGTGTAACAGTCCCTGTTGGTGAATTATTACAGCACAACTATATACTTTTATGTACACATATCATGGAGCTTCTCTACATTTTTTTCCCCAGAAAATGATCAAATCCTACCCTTTCAAGCTACAACCTCTCATATGCGTTTCAGCATCGCGTGTGTAAGGAAAAAAACACACAAAAAAGGAGAGAAAAGCTAATTAAAACCACAAAATTCAAGAAGAGAAACAGCTACTCTGGCTCTGTTTGAGGACACCATGCACGTCCCTCTCGCTCTGTCAACTCATCAAGAGCTTCCTCGTCTTCTTGGTGGGGGTTATCTTGATGACCAAGCCCGGGAAGACGTCGTCCGGGTCGTGGATATGCGGGTTCCGCTCGACGATGTACGGGTCGCCGCACTTGTCGCTGATGGTGTGGAGGGTCTCTCCGTCGCCGACCACATATATCTCGTCGCACGGCCGGTCCAGGAGCTGATTGCCCCTGAGGCTATACGATCGATCGTCGTGATCGCCGCCGGTTACTATTCTATTGGCGTCGTTGCTCTCTCTATTCGAAGCCACCAAGATTAGGGTTATGAGGAAGATAGCGCACAAGGATGAGGCGGCGTCGGCTAACGCTATGGTGGCTCTAAGGGTGTTCTTGTTTGAGGAGGAAGAAGGAGAAGGAGAAGGAGAAGGAGCCATAGTCGTGTGAGGAAGGAAGGAGAGAGAGGGAGACTTGAGTTGGGGTTTTGATATGGAAAAAGAAGGGAATATACGGTGTTTGCTTTGGTATTGTTTAGCTTTTCGTTTAGATAGGATTTAGGGAAGTGGGCATGGTTATATATATATGCGAGTGTTTGATGATATTTGATGCTACGTGTTTCTTTATTTTGTATTTATTCGTTCTTGTTTCTTTGAGTGTGTGTGAGAAAAGTCTACCGAGTGCGGCCGTATGTGTTGGGTGGGGATGTTGGCCTTAACGGCACGGCAACGTTATTTTGTGCTTAAATTTGTTGTTTAAGCACAATATATATATATATAGGCGCGAGCGAGTGTTTGATTATATTTTTATTTTTATTCTAATAATGGTAGAGGTTTTGCGCTTGAATTTGTTGTTTTGTGGCTTCACAAGTGGGATGAATTGTGGGTCGTTTGAATTTTGTGCAAATGATGTCGGGATATTGAAAAACGAGGAAGTTCTATTCTTCGCAAAAATATTTGAAAGACCAAACTTAGAAAAAAAATACCAACCTTCAAGGTTCCAAATTTGAAATCTGCTTAGGCATCGATGGAGTGAATCTAGCCACGTGGGTTGCTTTGATTGGCGGGGCAGGTGGCTTCTCTCGAACCCCCAAATTAAGTTAAGCGGAAGAACTCGTCCCCATCCTATCTCTGGCTTTGGTTAGGTGAGCAACTTTTGAGGACAGCTTCCGAATTCCTCCGTCCAAAAAGTGATGTTTTCGAGCAGGACTTAGACCCATAATATATAAAAAAAATCACATATCATATGAATAATAATATTTTCTGTGGTTATTATACGGCAGTGTTGGTCTACCTTCGAGAAGTACATAGACAAGCCTTCTTTATAATTACGTCATTCCAAGTCTGATTGGCCTTCTTTCGGCAGTCCGAGCTATGATTTTTACCGATTATAATAACAATATCAGCCAATCAACGAGTAGGATTGGACGTGAGTTAGTGGGGGCCATGAGGACCTTCTAAGGTGGTTTTTTGTACCCTTTTAATTAACTCGGTATTAATACTCTAAGAGCATCGTGGCAAACGAATCATAGCCAACTGAAGAGTCATAAATTCTTGTTTGAGACTCCCTCTTGGAGGCAAATTAGAGGGACACCAAAGACAGACGAGGGGTCCATCGACGAGTTCGATCGTTCTATGAAGTTGTCCAAACCAGCAAGAGGAAGAAATCATCGTTCTTTCTTCCTTATAGATGGCTAGCTAACTGTTACAAGACGATTCAAGAAGGACCTGCAAAATCCCAAATTTGATCAAGCTAAGACCAAGCTCTAACCCAGGTGAGCAGTGACCCAACTACCAACTATATCTAAACTAACCAACGTACGTGTCCCCCACGAACGTCTTTCGTGGGGGGTAGCCCTTTGTTTAATTCGAACTCTCTCCTGTCGACATTCAACCTTGTGCCAAGACGAGAATCAATGGAAGAGGGGACCCAGAAGATCGAGCCTTTCTACTTCACTAGCTCCCTTGGGGAGACCTTGGACTTTTGCATTGCTCTACGCGTGCCACGGAAAATCGGCCAATGAGGGACCATCTGACCAAGTCTTCCACTGAACGAGATAAGGGGTTCGCAACTCTCTCGGTGGAAGTCCAAAAGGACATCATTTTCTCCGTCCACAACTTGGAAAAAGCGATTGGCACGTCTCTTCTTGCGAGGAGGTGCGGTCGGTGTCCGAGGCTTCTTATAGTTTGGACATCTTCATTGGACGTTGAGAGGGAGGAGAATATGAAAGTAAGTCGGACTGGTCGGAGACGGCAGAGGCTTTCGAGGGTTATCGTTGAAATGGTCATGAGGCCTGCCCTCGGAGGAGAGCTTAGACGAGGTCCAAGGGAATTGGCGTATGAACCAAACCACACATGTTGTTGATTAGTACGGCCCCGATTAGTACTTTAATCTGTTTCTATCACACCACGCTAGAAACGACACATTATACTGCCGTTATAAAACATTCTTTTAATCGTATATGACAAATTGGGTGGTCTTGGATGCTTGTGGTTGGCCTCTCCTTCTAACCTAGTTAGAGAAATTAAATGGACGGACGATTTCCATATCTTGGTTAATTATAGGTTTCGGCTTTTAGGTGTGGATTTATATATCGAGGAATCTGCTGGGATTGACAGACTTGATCTGGGAAAGCTGAATTGTAGAAGTTGGCAATGATGTAGACACATTGTGGCTCTAGGTAAAAAGAGAGAATAGGGTTTCTTACTAAAGATACGTCCTAATTATAACTCATTAGCACCAGCATGCTTGGGGATTAGTTTTTGTTAATTTTTGGTCATTAATCGTATTGATAAGATTCTTCAAGTCCGTTGGTTTCTTGGTTTCTTGCGGTGCATGGGATGTTAATCGGCTTTCGTTGGGGGTTAATCACTTTTTGATTGTAGTTTATACGCAAGCCAGTCAAAGCTCTTCTTTTTTGGGCTTCACCACCAAGTGATGAGAGAATAAGATGACATAATTAAAGTCATTATACGTAAAAAGCCACAAAGACAATCCGGCGGCCTAGAGCTATGGCCTCCGTTAGCCTTTGTCGCCGCTGTTATTAATTTAGGAATACTGTCACGTGATATTCACGAAAGGCGTCCGAACAACTTTTTATAAAATAGAACTTGTGTTTGTATAAGATTTTACGGATACACTACAAGTAAAAATTGTGTTGCTCTTTTCGGAGACGTGTCGATCTTTGTTCTACACAATTATCGGCATGAAATATTAGGAAAGAAATGTAACTTCAGGCCTTGTTTATTTCGCAACAAATATTTTCCGGGAAAACCTTTTCTTCATTCCGGCGTTTAGATCACTTAAGAAAATGAGTTAACGGAAAATATTTTCCTAATCAATGGAAAATCTGTGCTTATATTCAAGAAAATGATTTCATCTATAAAAAAAAATCGAAAATTATTTTCTAAAATATGATTAGGTATCAATGCTTGGACCATAAACTCTACGTTTTGGCATGAGAATCCCAACACTTCTTCTCGAGCCCCTAACAGCGGCCTCGAGGCAGGGCTGGGTCTACCAGGGTCCATCAAGGTCAAGCTCAAGTCCAAAGAGACCGGGCCCAGAACCCTGATGCCCGGGCCCGAATCCATAGAGATTGGGCTCGGGACACCAGCATTTGTGGCTGGGCCTAGGACTCCGGAACCGTTGCTTGACTCCCCAATGCCTCGAGTTGGGTCCACAAAGGCTAGGCTCAGGTCCACAAATGCTCGGGCTCGAGACCCCATGCTCGGGACCATGACCTTGGTGCCAATGCCTGGGTTCCCAGTTCCTAGGCCCATGTCCATTGAGGCCACGCCCGGGACCTTGGCGCCTTGGCTAGTTCTATCGAGGCCGAGCACAGGTCCTTGATGCTCGTGCCTATGTCCATCAAGGTTGGGCTCGGGACCCCTGCGCCCATGCCCAAGTCCCTAGCGCTTGGGCTTAAGTCTGAGTCCATTGAGGTTGGGTCATGGACGTTAGTGCCCGCCTGGGTCAATCAAGGCTAGGCTCGAGACCCTGGCGCCCACGCCCAGGTCCATCGAGTCCGAGCTTGGGTCCTCAACACCCGCGCCCAAATCCATCGAGGTGAGGATCATGACCTTAGAGCCCGTCCTTTGGTCCCCAGCACCTGGGTCGAGGTCCATCAAGGCCAAACCCGAGACTTTGGGGCCGATACTCGGTTCCTTGGTTGTTCATGCGCAAGTTACTGGCGCTCAAATATTTAATATTCATTATCAAACGACAGACAATATTTTTCAATTTATTTTTCAGATTTCAGCCAAACATCGAAAAATATTGTCATTTTCCTGAAAAATAATTTCCCTAAAAACATTTTCTAAAAATGCCATATTTTTCGCGAAACAAACAAAGCCTAAAACCCTTTCAAATCTCACAACCTTCTTGGTTTTCAAATCTCACAACCTTCTTGGTTTAGTCTTTTAAAAGGCATTTCTTTTGGTACGCTTAATAAACTCTGAGGACCAAGCGGTTACTATTTACTAAGCCACCTTGTTGTCCCATATAAATAAGAATAGAGTAACGACACTTTAGATCTCTAATATTTGAAAGTTTCACCCTAGCTTCTTATTTCATAAAGTCGAACGATTGGTCAAGTGCGGCCTCTTCCTCTTTTGACATTTTTGTTTCGTTTTGACGAAAGATGAACGAATGAAAAATTCTCAAGTGCAACTGTAATTAAGGCCGAAGCATTGGCCGACCAAATTTAGTTTGGAGCCCCATAGCTATTGTGCTAGACCCTGTTATGACTTAAGAGAAGGGTATCGTAAGTCAACTTCTGAGGCAAAAGGACATCAGAAGTGCCATAAGTTGTGTACAGAGATCACTTTGGTGCCATAACTTTTTTTCGAATTACTTTGGTGCCAAATCGGAGGAAAATAGACCACTTTAGGGCGCGCATGGAATCCATTCTGGAGTAGAAATTTTGCTCCAGAATGCATTCCGGAACAGAAATGTGTTTGTTAAAAAATTTCCGGAATGCATTCTGGAGCAATTTTTGCATTCTGGAATAAAAATGTGTTTGTTAAAAATACTTGATTCCAGAATGCATTTTTGATTCCAGAATGAGTTTTGGGCAAAAAAAAGAGAAACTACTTTTTGTAGCTTTTCTCTTCTAGAATGCATTCTCCCTATTTTCTCTCTTTTTCATGGCCTTTACAACACATTTTGAGATCTCATTAATTTTTTTTTCAGAAAATGCGTAAAAATTGAAAAATTCCAGAAAAATTCATAAAAATTTCCAAAAAATAAAAAAAAGTCAGATTTCCAGAAAATAGGAAATTTGGTGAATTTTTTTCAAAAAATATAAAAAAATCAAAATTTCAAAACTTCACAGAATGGCTTAGAATACCTTTGGGCACCCACTTTGAGTGAAATTTAATTTTTTTGAGGTGCCCAAAAAAATCAAAAAATAAAAAATTTCAAAACTTCACAAAATGGTTTAGAATACCTTTGGGCACCTACTTTGAGTGAAATTTAATTTTTTGAGGTGCCCAAAAAAATCAAAAAATAAAAAATTTCAAAACTTCACAAAATGGCTTAGAATACTTTTGGGCACCCACTTTGAGTGAAATTTTTTTTTAGGTGCCCAATAAAATAAAAAAATAAAAAATTTTAAAACTTCACAGAATGACTTAAAATACTTGTGACCACCCACTTTGAGTGAAATTTAAATTTTTTTAGGTGCAAAAAAAAATCAACAAATCAAAATAGATTTCTGTTCCGGAAATCAATTTCTGGAGCAGAATTAGTCATGTTTTATCAAACAGATTTCTCCTCCAAAAATTAATTTCTGGCAAGAATTCTGGAAATCAATTTCTGGCAAGAATTTGATTTCTAGTGCAGAATGGTTACCATTCACGCCCTTAGTGACTTCGGCCAAAAAGCTGATGTGGCATTTATATTTAAAAAAAAATGGTCTGACTTGTACACGTGGAAATTATGTGGCTTTTTTCGAATTTTTTAATCTTTTTTTTTCCTAACTTTTTCCCGGTCGCCGTTCCGGCGACCGACCAAAGGGGAGGGTTGGCGAGGCCGACCTCGCCGGTCTCTAGAGAAGCTCACCCCGCCGGCCACCGGCGAGGGCTCCTCACCGGCCCCTGGCTGGGCGAGGTCGGCCTCGCTTGTGGCCGGCAGGGCGAGCTTCGCCAGATCTGGCAAGGCCGACCTTGCCATTGCCTGGGTCGCAACGGCGAGGTCTCGCATCGCCAGCAAAGGCGATCGCTTCCTCTCGGCGAGGGTCGCCGAGCCCAGACCAGGGGCCGGCGACCCTCGTCGACCACTCCGCTCACCACCGTCGGCCCTTCCCAGCGGTGGTGGGGTGGCAGCAGCGCCGCTGCTGCAATGTTTGATGTTTTTTTTTTTAAATATAAATAAATATAATATAAATTTTATTTTTCTAAAAAAGTACACGTCGTGACTAAACAGGCGTCCTTTTTGGTTTTTAATGCTTGATTCCACCTGGACCTCTCCGGTGAGCCATGTCAACGCCACATAGGATTTTCGGCAAGCCATGTCGGCATTGACACTAAAGTGATCGTTTTCAAAAAAGTTGGCACCAAAGTGATCCGAAAAAAAGTTATGGCACCAAAGTGATCTCCGTACATAAGTTATGGCACTAATAGTATCATTTTGCCTAACTTTTGATGAGCCTTAATTATTTATTTATCTAAATATTTTATTAATTCACACATTGCTTAATTAACCAGGGATACTGGGCTAGCAAGCCGGTTAATTAAGCACTGTGCAACCCAACAGGAACTGAAGTCACTCTCCTGTCACTCTAGGCGCGGAGGCTACTATTGTAACAGTCTGAATTTTCGATCCTTTTCCCGGGATTTAAGAAATTAATTTGACCAATGCGCTATAGTGAGATCTCACCCGGGAACCGCGCATTCTCGGGATGCTAACCTTAGGGGTAGGGCCGTTACGGGATTGAGTTCGCACAACCAAAGAACTCGACTTGGCTTCGATCTTCGACCATATGGATTGACGAGGGAATGTTTTGAGCCAACCGAGACCGGTCTACTTGATTGATCGTGTCCAAAGGGCACTAGTGACAGACCTTGCAATTATATGACAATCGAGGTCGTCTTGGTTCGAGCAAACTTAAACGTGATTTGACTTAGTGTCGATCATGGGTCGAGAGCGCGTAATCCCAATGAGCCACCCGTTAGCCAGAGATAAGCTAAAGTTGCGATTGCTCGATTTTAGTCATTTCTTGGAATTCGGGCCCGGGAATCGAGAATTTTGAAAGTGACAATTTTGGACGGCCGATGACGTTTTGGCTTGGCCAACCTTGGGGCCACCCATTTCGCAAAAAAATGGATTTCGATCCGGGCAGGAAAATTACGGTTTTGCCCCCGTGGGAGGCCGGATTCGGAGGCCGTTTGAGGTTATTTTTCGCGGCCAAGGTCATTTTGGGGTGGCCACGCACATTCAGTGGTTTTGGCCAAAAATTGGAATTTCGACAAAAATTGGAAAAATAATATTATTTTATTCCCGAGACTTTGACGTGGATTTTCGAGGGCTTGCGCGATGAATTTCGCGATTCCGACGCCATATTATGTTGGCCACGCATATATGGAACGCGTATGTGCAAAAATTGGAATTTCGGTTCGGGATCGGAAAATTACGAAAATACCCCTAGGCCATTTTTAATTAATTCCGAAATTTGGATTAATTTTAGGATTAACCAAGGTGAGTTAGGCTTAACTCAGGTCTGGTCAACCATGGTTAAGAGCAAATGACCATTCTACCCCTAAATTATTGGATGAGAAGGAAAGAAAGCCATTGGATCAAGGGCAAAATTGTCCAATGGGCTTAGATTGAGACACATGGATTCCACTCACACCATCTTTGACCCATTTGACCAGACCATCTCTCTCTCGTGGAAGACCATTCAGCCATTTTTCCCCCAAAATTTTCTCTCTTTTCCCGTTTCCATTTCTGCAGATTACGTTTCTCACGCACCCTTGGACCTCCCTCTCACTGTTCGGCCCACCACGATCCGGTTTTTGTCAAAAAACAGCCTTGTTTCTCTCTTTTTCTCTTTCCCGCAAAACAAGATGCACTGCCGAGACCAGGAGCTCGATCACTGTCCGTCGACACCGGCCGTCCAGGCCTCGCCGTACGTCGCCGTCCGCGCGATCCGTACGGTGTCCGTACGGTGCGCATTCACGCTGTCCGTACGGAACACTTTTTCACGCCGTCCGTACATCGCCGCCTATTCTTTCTTGCTGTCCCGACCCGTTCCGGCCCCATTCTGTCTCGCCTTTTTGGGTAAGTGTTTTCCCCAAATGTCATTTAGGACCTCGGGGTATTTCTAGACTCGTTTGAAGTTCGGTTTAAGTGATTTTAGGAATTTGTTTGTGGCGTTTCTGGTGGATCTTCGGGACTAAGTTAGGGGTTGAATGTTTGGAGGTTGTGGGCTGATTGGACGACGACGAAATTCGAGGTTTAGGAATGCTAAGTTAGGGCTGTGATGTCGAGGATCGATCGGGAATTAAATGGGTGATTAATTGGAAATGTATTGGCTTGATTGGGTTTATCGGATTAATTGTGTAGTTTGCGATCATTGGCTTGTTCTAGTTTGTGCTTGGGCCGAATGTGATGTGGTGCTATGCCGTGTGTGTGGTTGTGAGGTGTGGTGGCGTGGACATGTGAATGTGCATTGAGTTCGTGTGCCGAGTGTGGGTGATCATGTGGTGTTCGTGTGATGAGAATGCGTGTTTGTGAAGTGTACGTGAGATGTGAATTTGGTGCATGGCTATGTATGTGTGAGGCGTATATGTTTGGCCGTGCGTGTGCGATTGTGTGTAAGTGTGGTTTGAGTGGAACGAGGGTACGGAAATGTGAGATTGGTTGGAAAGGATCCGTCCGAGGCGTGTACGTTTACGCGGGACGATGCCGTCCCTAACGAGGTGACGATGCCCTAGACCCGAGGGTGTCGATGCCGACGTGGTAAGAAGACCGTTGGCCTGATGCGTTTACGCGGGCGCGGTAGAAGGAAAGTGTGTGTAGGATTCCATCCCGAGCGTGTACGTTTACGCGGGATGATGCCGTCCCGACGAGGTGACGATGCCGGCCCGACGGGAGTGATGCGATGCGACGAGTCGAAGACCATTGGCGATGCGTTTTACGCGGGCGCGGTAGTGGTGGAAAGGTTGAGAATGAGTGGGATTTGGCAAGACAAGCGAGAGGATTGTGGAAAGTGACGCATGGTGTGAGTAGCGTGCGAGTGTGTTTGTATCGCGTGATGTGATGCTTAATTATGGGGTGCCCAGGTTGCCCAGTGAAGTTGCAGGCGATGCCTAAGAAGTCTTCCGGAGGATCGAACCAGGCGAAGTAGGAGCATGAAGAAAGGAGGATGAGCCCTAGGTTTTTCCTAGGGTATTATAAGGAGTTGTTAAGATTAGTTTGACCAGTAGTGAAGTTAAGATAACGCAGGGCCTGATATTTCGATATGACGGTGACTTCGGATGCTTGATTTGCTGTATATGTTTGTAATACAATGTTTGTATATTTGGTGTTGTATAAATATGTTGTTGTTTGTACATTTCATTTGTTCTACCCGTTGTCGTCATTATTTGTCCGGGGTTTTATTATTCGCTTCCGCATGTGGCTCACGATGTTTGGGTTGGGTCGGCGACGTTCCTGGGACGTCGCATCATTTCGACCGGAGCAGGGGATGTCGCGAGCTCGATGGGGTTCGGGGCGTGACAACTATACCTGTCTACCCCGAGATAGTTAGCCAAAGCTGATATGGAGTTTACCTTCTCTAACCAAAATGCCTCTTAGTTCCCTTCCAATCTTTGTCTTCTCAGGATAGAGGGAATATGGAGAGAACTTATATGGAAGTCTTACGGGTATAAACCTAGCCACAATGTTTTTCTTGGCGTGGGACCTGCCTATACCCAAGTCAGTTTAAGGTCGCCTGACACCCCTAAAGTGGGGGCTAACCCTGCCAAACTCGACTATGTGGGGTATTGTTTGGGGAGCCTTTTGAGATATTGCTCAGGACCAAGAACTTTTGCTATTGGGAGTGAGCACATTTGTTGCCTTCATCTAGATATTCGGCCAACCGAACAAAACGTTTTAAATAATCATGCACTTTCACATCATATTATTAATCTCAAACCATAATCTCCAGAGCAAAGAATTTAGTGCTTTAACTTTAGAATTAGTGAGAGCATAATACACCTTTGTTCTCCATTAGTTTTCTCTCCAGTAAAGCGACAAAGTCACCACTTCGTGTCAGTGTCAATGTTTCACTCTGGTTTTGACTTAATCAACGTTCCTGAGGCCTTGCAAGTTGGAATGTATCAATCAAATGCTTGGTCAAGCAAATGTCATCTTCCTCAAATATCATTTTCAAGCTATGTTGGGCCTAAAATTGTACTTCGCAATCTCTGATGAGCAAGTTTTGGATGAGGGCCTTGGCCTTCTTTGACAACATAACCATGTTCAGATTTATCCAACGGTACTAAACATGACTTCCTACAGGTTAAACATGACTTTAATGGCGTTGCCGCCGCGAGCGCTGGTCTCAAAGGCTTGTTCAATCTCCTCCTGCGAGAATCCGAAGCGGTGGGTTATCAAAGGCTTCACGTCGATCTTGCCGGTCCGTAAGAAATCGATGCAGAGAGGGTATGTGTTTCTATACCGAAATATGCCTATTACATCAGTCTCCCTGCCAAAGAGAAGAAACTCAACTAGTCATAACATTCAAGAAGAAGCTATGCGCGAGTGAACAAATGCAAAATGAATGGAATCGTGCTTGCTTGTAGACAAATCACAGAGGCAGAGGGATAACATTTGCATTAATGTCATTTGCATCGTCCTTGAAACATCAAATCAAGCTATGCAATTACCTCGCTGCTGCAGGAGTAAGAGGAACTGTCATCTTGCTCAAGGCTAATCCGATAAGGCACACTTTGCCACCAGCACGAGTCGCATTCAAAGCTGTGGTCATTGTTTTGTCATAGCCAACACAATCGAAGCTCACGTCGATGTTGCAGCCCATTGCATTTTGAATGCGTGCCACTTCTTCATCCACGAGCTGTAATGTTTCAGATTAAGTCACTCAAGATGAACCTGAAGAACTTGAACATACGTTGAATATACAGCAGAATGTTTTTTCACTTGAAGAAAATCGAGGGCACTCCCAATTAGGCTGCGCAGTGGGCCAAGTCTCTAGAATGATTATGTTCTTTAGTATACAAAAGTACAAAACTTGAAAATTATGCTATCACCTTTACATCTGTTGAGACTTGAACCGCCTCATCAGCGCCAAGCATTTTCGCAATCAACAATCTGTGCTCATCTACATCAGCGATGACGATTCTCGGAGCTCCAAAAGCACGAGCTGCTAATAAGGTAACGAGGCCTATCGGCCCTGATCCCATTATGAGTATGTTGGTCTCAGGATTGATATTTGCTCGGCGACAAGCGTGGACACCAACACTGAGGGGCTCGCACATTGCCCCTTCCTCCAAGCTCACATTTTCCGGTAGCTTGTAACACAGATGTGCGGGATGCACCACCTACTCCCAAACAATTAGACAGGGAAAAAGAAGTGTTTTCATCAACTATGTTCACTTCATTTCTTTGTTAGCAAGCAAAACGCTCTCTACCAACGCGAACAATCTGAAAAGTTCAAGGAACTCGAAATAGGGAGTTCTACAGAAGCCTAAACTGTAATTTGAGTCCCCAGAATAGCAAAGAAACATAAGGCCGTATTAACTTTTACCCAAGAAACTTAAGATTTGTTCAAGAGTAAGAGCAGCGTTGGCAGCACAATACTCTAGGCATATTGATGTAGTGTAAATATAGCTGGAATGGGAATTAATAATCTATGCACTGTACCTGTCCTTAGATGCAAGAACAAAATAACACAGCCAGAAACATGTCTAATATATGAGGAAAGAAATGTTAAAACAATTATTATACGTTCAATCAAGCCATTACATTCATGTAAACCTCAATACTGATAAAGGCTTATATAGATTTTAATCGGTCAAGCAAGGGCACTATTTGGCTATAAAAGCCTGAAAAACCCAAATGTCAGCAAGCATACCTTATTGGCAAGAGAACCATTAGTTGGCGGAGATCCGAAGAATTTCATTTCCGGGCAAAGATTGTAGCGGCCATCTTTGCAGTGACGGCATTGACCGCAACTGATTCCGGGCTCCAAGGCTACACGGTCGCCTACAACCAGAGACTTCACCTCAGTCCCAACTTCTTCTATGATCCCAGCACACTCGTGGCCTATTACCATTGGCTTCTTGACAATGAAGTTTGCACACCGCATTGTCTGTAACAAGGATATACAACAAGAAGCAGGAATAAGGTCACCAAAGGGTTTTTGCGGTTGCAGGTCAAAACCCGAAGAATAAGGTATGAGTAGAGTCTTCTACCTTGAAGTGATGAACATCGCTTCCACAGATACCAAGAGCTTTTACCCGGACCTTAACATCGTGAGGACCTGAAATTGTAAATAGAGGGTGAGCAGAGCACAACAAAGCATATACACATTTTCCATCACAGTTTAAACATCAAATAGAGTGGGGAGCAAATAGAATCTTGTTCAAAAAAAGGTAAGTAACCTAATTATCAGAAAGCAAAGCTAAATTCATGCATTTGCTCAATTCAACGAGCACAACTTTTAGGAGCTCATGCTAATATTCCGTGACAGCATAAGTAGCCATTGTCATAGGAAAGCTCAATTAGACACGTTCTGTTTCTGTGGCAGATCTATAATTTACCACAAAAAGATTCTATTCATGCTTTCATCAACATCCTCTCATAAAAAAGGACTATCGATCTTGCTTGAAGGCACAAAAGGGGAAATTATAAAAGAGCACGAGCCATGAGATCACTCTCTGGGAGTCCAAATCCAGCAAGAAGCATCAATTAAAGCACCACAGGAAAAGTGGAGGATGATCACCGCATAAAAGTCAGATAAATAGAGGGGTTCCTACCCACTTTGAGCAAGGCAAGAATTTTTAATTCAGCACAATTGTAGACCTTAATTGGTCGTGGCTTGTGGGGTGGGGGTTGCTTCAACTTCTGAATCGTAATTTGAATTGAGTTAAAGACTCAACAGCAAACGCAAGAGATGAGAACCAACCAAGAGGAGGGAGATGGTAGGGTTGAATTTTGAGGTTCTTGACACCCAGAAGCCAAGCAGCCATGTTGGTCTCTTCTTCTTCGTTTGCTTTGGTCTGTGTCTCCATGATGATCACCGACCTGAGAGAGAGAGAGAGAGATGATGCTAGCATGAAAAATGGAGGTTCTGGGGTTCACTGTCCATGGAAGTGTCGCAGTCAGTCCAACGTCAACCCATGAGTCCGATGATAAAGACCAGATCACTAGATGACAGATGACTCACCTCCTATGCGACTTATCCATCCATCTGCCCACGTATCTGGCACAACAAGAGTTATCTTGACTATTGAGAAACTATAAATTAAAGATAAAAGAAACTAATTTCTTGATAAATGATGTAAAAAAAATTGCTCAAGTTATTTATATTTTATGGCAAATTGCCTTGCCACTTGCGAAGCAGAGTCGCGAACGACGTGGAAAGCCTCCAACTTTCTGGTTTTTTACTCTTTCTTTATTGAGGTCGCTTGTTCGTGTTCGCTAATGCCAATGACTGGATTCTGATTCTGAAGCCAGCAGGGTCTGGGTAGGATCGAATCTGCCAAATTCAGAAGATCCTCCGCTTGAAAGTCGTTGCCTTTTCGACTCGAACGGAGGCTTAAAGTCCTACCCTTTATTCTCATCCTCCACCCGCTCCCCTTTATCCCTCCTCCTTCGTTCCCAGTTCATCGCAGAATCACAAGGCTTTGGCTTGACACTCAAGTGAGCTTTTGGAGTGCCCTGAGAGAAAAAGTGGCAAATATGGGCAAAGGAGGCATGTCTCGCGAGAATGGCGATGGAGAGAACATGGCTGCTTGGCTCGTTGGTGTCAACACCCTGAAGATTCAACCTTTCACTCTCCCTCCACTTGGTCATAAGCGCTTAATCTCTTTTGATGTTCTTTTCTTTTCTTTTCTTTTTCCCTTTGGAGTTTCCAGTTTCCTTTTGTATGTTCTGTGCATCCTTTTTGTCTGTTTCTTGATGACCCGTGTGCGGCATTTTGGATTAATCTGTGCTTTATACGTGCAAATAGGCCCCCATGATGTCAGAGTCAGGATGAAGGCTGTTGGTATATGTGGGAGCGACGTTCACTATCTGAAGGTTATGGTTTTATAACTGTCTTCTGTATTGCTTTCTTCCCCTTCTGTTAATGACAGTCTATTGGCTAAAGCTCGGGATGATGGCTTACTTTCATGTGGATCGCGCAAAATAAGCTGGGGAAGGGAAGAAAAAGGACTAGTTGGCACGCTGATCTGACTTTGATGAGTAACAGATGGGAATTTGATTTAAAGGGCTCCTCAATGAGAGAGGACATTTTTGATACTGGTACATTAGTTAAAAAAAGAATGATTGATCCAGCTCGGTTAAGAGATTCCTTTATATGTTGGACCATATGGATTGTGAAATGCAGTGATGAAGATTTTTCTTCTTGGTTAGCAATACCCATGGTTTCATCTTAAGTAAAATCTCATCTCACAAGTTGTACTTGGCTAATAAGTATATTCTTTTACACTTGCTCTCTTTTGATTGTTTATTCGACTTGCAGACGCTAAGATGCGCGCATTTCGTGGTGGAAGAGCCTATGGTGATCGGGCATGAGTGTGCAGGGATCATAGAAGAAGTGGGGAGTGAAGTCAAGACATTGGTTCTGGGTGATCGAGTGGCCCTAGAGCCAGGGATCAGCTGTTGGCGTTGTGATCATTGTAAAGAAGGCCGATACAATCTCTGTCCTGACATGAAGTTCTTTGCCACTCCTCCTGTACATGGTTCTCTTGCCAATCAGGTGAAAAAAATTAAGTATTGTTTCACTATATGCTGTTTGACATATGCTCTGTTAGTAACTGTTCTGTGTCATGACATAGCTATTGAGCGAAATTTTTGTAGAACATCTTGACAAGGCTTAGGTTGTTGTTGTTCTGTATCTTGAAGTTGGTTTGGAAGGACCGGAAGGGATGGGAGAATGACTAAAAATCTGGATCCTGTACTATTTTGCTAACATTAAGGCATGGGGATTGATAAATACTTCATTTGGACATCATTTGGTATATACGGATGGAGTTGCACAGCTATTTGAAATTGGGTCGCATAAATTGTTCAAAGGTTAGATGCATGAAGAAACTTGGGCAGTGTTGAAAGTACCTTTCTCTCTATTGGCAGGTGGTGCATCCCGCAGACCTTTGTTTTAAGCTTCCAGACAATGTGAGTTTGGAGGAAGGGGCAATGTGCGAGCCCCTGAGCGTTGGAGTTCATGCTTGTCGCAGAGCTAATGTCAGTTCAGAGACAAACATTTTGGTAATGGGTGCAGGACCTATAGGGCTTGTCACAATGTTAGCTGCCCGTGCTTTTGGAGCACCCAGAATTGTCATTGTGGATGTTGATGACCACCGCTTATCAGTTGCAAAGGATCTGGGTGCAGATGACATCGTGAAAGTTTCTACAGATAGGAAGGTATGCTAGACCAAATTTGAAGTAAGCATCATTTTGTTGTTTTCAATTGAACTAACAAGCTGAAGCCAGTGATTTTGGTGTGCATTATAGTGCCTTTTGCATAATTTGTGTTGGTTGTGACTGGTTGAGGTGTTAAGATTGCTCATCTGCCTATACTGTTCACTCTGCCAAGTTGTTTGCGAAGAAATTGGACTATAACAGTCAACAACACTTGTGTCTCTTCCCCAACAATACAACCAAGGAGCCCGCATCCGTAGCACTTGTTGTGGAGAATAAGTTGTTGAATTTCTTTGACAGTTCTATTTTCCATTTCATGGTTTTGGTTTCCTTTTCCTTGTTTTTATTAGAGAATGGCGTGGCAGAATGGTGCGAAATAGCAGGCTTATAGGCCCTTATAAGCTTATATCTCAAACTTGAGAAAATGAAGCTATTGCTTGCTCTCGAGTTCATTGTCTTGAGTTCACCCTTCTGCAGGAAATACCTGAAGAGGTGGTACTGATACAAAAAGCAATGGGAACAGAGATTGACGTGAGCTTTGACTGTGCCGGTTTCGACAAAACTATGTCAACAGCACTGAATGCCACTCGGTCTGGCGGCAAAGTTTGCCTTGTGGGAATGGGTCATAACCACATGACTGTCCCGCTTACTCCTGCTGCTGCAAGGTACTTTTTCTTCCCTCCCGTATATTTTCCCCCCAGCTATGTTACAAATGCCACTGCAATGTGCTCTGCTAATGTTAGCCGAGGGCTGGCCAGATATGAGCCAGAGCTTTTCACTGCCTAACTATGCTATGACGGACAGATTTGTCACTGATCAACTATATATCCAAAGATAGTGTGTCAAAATAGTGGCTGTTTAATCGTTAAGTGACAAGTGCTAATATTTGAAGAGTGTTCCACTGTTGCATCTGAATATGAAGAAGGAACGAATTCGGTACCTTTGCTCATTCACGCATACGTTGATGACTTGCAGGGAGGTTGATGTGATTGGCATATTCCGGTACAAGAACACATGGCCTCTCTGCCTCGAGTTTCTAAGAAGTGGCAAGATAGATGTGAAGCCCCTCATAACCCACAGATTTGAGTTCTCCCAGAAGGGAGTCGAAGACGCCTTTGAGACGAGTGCTCGGGGCGGCAACGCCATCAAGGTCATGTTTAATCTGTGAGAACGGAATCACGCCAAGAAAATTTCCGTCACGCGGTGAAGTGTCTTGGCTGTGACATGTAAACCATAGATTTCAACCTTTAGGTGTGGATTGATATATCGAGGAATCTGCTTTGGTTTGCCTTGCTCAATCTGGGAAAGTTGAATAACAGAAGTTGGCAATGATGTAGACAGTGTGTGGCTCTGGGCAAACTGAGAGTGTGGGGTCTGTTATATAAGATATGCACCAGCATGCTTGTGGATTAGTTTTTTTAAATTTTAGGTCATTAATCTTATTGATATGATATTACAAATACGTTGCCTTCTTGATTTCTTGCGGTGCATGGGATGTTAGGCTTTTGTTGTGGGTTAGTCACTTTTTTATTAGGGTTAATATCATGAAAAATCTCAAACTGGTACGATAAATTTATCCAAAATTAATTTTTTGATCAATATAAATCCCAAATCGGTATATCTGTGATAAATTTATCCTCACTAAAAATCCCAAACTGGTACATTTGTGATAAATTTGCTTTTCGTTAATTTGGATTAATACAAAAAAAAACCACAAACTTGTATACCCGAGACAAACGAAGGGTAAAATCTCAAATTAGTACATCCGTTAACTGTTATATGTCATTTAACTCAATAATTCGACAGTAAAATTTAATGAAAATTAATTGATGGTAAATTTGTCACTTTAGTTTTGGGCAAATCTATCATAAATATACAAGTTTGAGGTTTTTCATAGTATTAATCATTTTTATTACAGTCTATATGCAAGCCGTCAACGCCTGTTTTTTCTTTGGATTTCTTACACTGCTTAGTGATGATTGAATAATATGACATAACTAAATTTATCGGACATGAGAATCAAGAGAATCTCTCGATCTCGATTAGCATCTGCCGCCACTTTTACTAATTCAGAAACACCGTCACATGATATTCTCGAGAGGCATCCGAACTACTTTTTATGAGATGGAACACGTGCCTGTATGAAAATTTACAGACACATTACATGTAAAATTATGTTGCTTTGCTGGTTTTTGAATTTACCAGTTGGCTAAATTTTCGCCAGCCAGTGAGCACTTGATATTTCTGGCTGCTAAAATGGGGCATTTTTGTCCAAAACAAAATTTGGAAGTGATGAAACATGCCTTCATGCCACTCACCTCCACCTCCACCTCCACCTCCAATGCCTCTTCACTTTCCATCGGAATCACCATACACAACAGGAAATCCCTCTCTTTTTATCTTCATTTCTAAGAAGAACCCAAGTTTCAAGGATACAACCCTCTTCAACTTCCACCCTCAAGGCCAGTCCAACACAAATGCCCTATTCCACCCGCCCAGAAAATTAAGTGCTCGGTAGACCGGCGACAATTTGGCTGGCTCGCAAACTCAACCCTTGTATGAGAGAGGCTTCGCCACTTCGACCCTATATTTAAAATAATATCCATTTTGAACCCTTTATTTTTTTTTAGAAAATGACTTCACTAATTTTCCCAAAAATTATAAAAAACAAAATTATATGTGATTTTGCATTCCGATAATGAGTAGGAAGGTCTTCCAATGATTCACGCTAATAAAAGGAGATTGATAAAATCTTAAGAAAATTAAAGATTAAAAGTAAAATCCATGTTGAAGTCGCGTGAAGTAAAAGTACAAAAGAGCAAAAGAAAACAGAAACTAATTTCTTGATAAATGAACTAAAACAATTGCTCAAGTTATTTTTATTTTATGGCAAACTGTCATTGGCCTCGTCATTTGTGAAGCAGAGTCATGAACGACGTGGAAGTCTCTAATTTTCTTGTTTTTGTGGTTGCTCGTTCATGTTAGGCTATTAGCTAGTGGCCACGACTGGATTCTGCTGAAGCAGCAGAGATTGGATCGGATAGAATCTGTCAAATTCAAACGAACCCAACTTGAGATAATCATCTGTTCCGAACTTTCGACCTGAACAGAGGTATAAAAACGCGTTCTCATATCTTATCCTCCACCCACTCCCCCTGTGCCCCCTCCTCCAGCTCGTGTCGGACTCGCAAGGCTTTTTGACTTGGCACAGCTCCTAGGAAAAGAGCGGGCTCTTTAGAGTGCTCTGAGAGAAAAAAGTAGCAAAAATGGGCAAAGGAGGCATGTCTCGCGAGAATGGTGAAGAAGAGAACATGGCTGCTTGGCTCGTTGCTGTCAACACCCTCAAGATTCAACCCTTCACTCTCCCTCCACTTGGTCATAAGCTCTCAATCTCCTTTTGATGCTCTTTCTTTGTTTTTTTTGGGTTGTTAATATTCACCTTTTCGCTTGTGAGGGTGTTAATAGTTATCTTTGTGTGCTCTGTGCATCCTTTTGGTCGATTTCTTGATGACCCGTGTGCGGGATTTTGGATTAATATGTGCTTTTTTATGTGCAAATAGGCCCCCATGATGTCAGAGTCAGGATGAAGGCTGTTGGTATATGTGGGAGTGACGTTCACTATCTGAAGGTTATGGTTTTATAACTGTAATCTGTCTTCTTTATTGCTTTTTTCCCCTTCTGTTAATGATCGTCTATTGGCTAAGGCTCGGGATGGCCACTTACGTTCATGTGGATCGCGCAAAATAAGCTGGGGAAGGGAAGAACAAGGACAAGTTGGCACGCTGATATGACTCTGATGAGTAACAGATGGAGATTTGATTTTTTAAAGGGCTATCCAATGAGAGAGGACATTTTAGATACTGGTACATTAGTTAAAAAAACAATGATTGATCCTACTCCGTTGAGGTATTCTTTTATATGTTGGACCATATGGATTGTGAAATGCAGTGAGGAAGCTTTTTCTTCTTGGTTAGCAGTACCCATGATTTCATCTTAAGTAAAATCTCATCTCACAAGTTGCACTTGGCCGATAAGTAGATTCTTTACACTTGCTCTCTTTTGATTGTTTCTTTGACTTGCAGACGCTAAGATGCGCGCATTTCGTGGTGAAAGAGCCTATGGTGATCGGGCATGAGTGTGCAGGGATCATAGAAGAAGTGGGGAGTGAAGTCAAGACATTGGTTCCGGGTGATCGAGTGGCGCTAGAGCCAGGGATCAGCTGTTGGCGTTGTGATCATTGTAAAGAAGGCCGATACAATCTCTGTCCTGACATGAAGTTCTTTGCCACTCCTCCTGTACATGGTTCTCTTGCCAATCAGGTGAAAAAATAGAATATTGTTTCACTATCTGCTGTTTGACTTATTCTCTGATAGTAACTGTTTTGTGTCATGACGTAGCTATTGAGCAATATTTTGTAAGAACATCCGAACATATAATGAATGGAGATTGATAAAAACTTCATTTGGACATCCTTTGGCATAACTTGGCATCATACATGGAGCCACAGAGTTACTTGAAATTCGGTCACATATATGGTTAAAAGGTGAGATGCATCTAGAAACTTGGGCAGTTTTGAGAGTACCTTTCTTTATATTGACAGGTGGTGCATCCTGCAGACCTTTGTTTCAAGCTTCCAGACAATGTGAGCTTGGAGGAAGGGGCAATGTGCGAGCCCCTGAGTGTTGGAGTTCATGCTTGTCGCCGAGCTAATGTCGGTCCAGAGACAAATGTTTTGGTAATGGGTGCAGGGCCTATAGGGCTTGTTACTATGCTAGCTGCCCGTGCTTTTGGAGCACCCAGAATTGTCATTGTGGATGTTGATGACCACCGCTTATCAGTTGCAAAGGATCTGGGTGCAGATAATATCGTGAAAGTTTCTACAGATATGAAGGTGTGCTAGATTAAATTTGAATTAAGTGTCATTTTGTTGTTTTTCATTGAACTAACAAGGTGAAGCCAGTGATTGGGATGTGCATGTCAGGGCCTTTTGCATAATTTGTATTAGTTGTGACTTGTGACTGGTTGAGGTGCTCATCTGCCTATACTGTTCAGTCTGCCAAGTTGTTTCCGAAGAAATTGGAGAATGACATTCAACAACACTAGTCTCTCTTCGGCTATAATACAACCTAGAAGCATGCATTCATAGTACTGTTCGTGGAGAAAAAGTTGTTGAAATTCTTTGGCTGTTCTATTTTCATTGCCATTTCATGGTTTTGGTTTGCTTTTCCTCGTTTTTATCAGAAAATGGCATGACGGAATGGTTCAATCTAGCAGTCTATAAGCCCTTATAAGCTCATATCTCAAACTTGAGAAAATGAAGTTCTCACTTGCTCTCAAGTTCATTGTCTTGAGTTCGCCCTTCTGCAGGACATACCTGAAGAGGTGGCGCTGATACAAAAAGCAATGGCAACAGAGATTGACGTGATCTTTGACTGTGCCGGTTTTAATAAAACTATGTCAACGGCATTGAATGCCACTCGATCTGGCGGCAAAGTTTGCCTCGTGGGAATGGGTCATAACGAGATGACTGTCCCGCTAACTCCCGCTGCTGCAAGGTATATTTTTTCCCCTGCCATGTTACAAATGCCCCTGCAATGTGCTCTGCCAATGTTAGCCAAGGGCTAGCCAGATATGGGCCTGAGCTTTATACTGCCTAGCTATGCTACAACGGACGTACTTGTTACCAACTAACTATAGATCCAAAGATAGTGTGGCAAAATAGTGGCAGTGTAGTTGTCAAATAACAAGTGGTAATGGTTGAAGACTAGTCTAAGAAGTGTTCCACTATTGCATCTGAGAATTAGGAGTGAACAAATTTGATGTCTTTGCTCATTCATGCATACTTTGATGAACTGCAGGGAGGTTGATGTGATTGGAATATTCCGATACAAGAACACATGGCCTCTCTGCCTCGAGTTTCTAAGGAGCGGCAAGATAGATGTGAAGCCCCTCATAACCCACAGGTTTGGGTTCTCCCAGAAGGAAGTTGAAGATGCCTTTGAGACGAGCGCTCGTGGCAGCAAAGCCATCAAGGTCATGTTTAATCTGTGAGGACAGAATCGTGCCACGAAATTTTCATCACAAAGTGAAGTGTCTTAGTTGTGACATCTAAATAGCTGCAACGAATAACAGTAACAAGTCTACGGGCATCCACATGTTCGATACCTAATAACGTGGAGCCTAGAATAGTTATTAGACCATAAGGGCGTGTCTGAATGCATGATGAAATGGTGTGCCCTATCTTCAGCCTGTTCGTCCAGTGTTATCATCTGCTGTGGTTGGAAAAACCCGGCGGTGCTACATGTATCGGTGGACTATAGCTAGTGAAGTTTGCTATTTAAGCGGGAATATCATGCCGTGATTTCTATAAAAAGTTTCTCTTTCTTCTTCAGCCCATAAAGGTCGGAATGCGAAGCTACTAAAATCGCGGTCCTGTCATGTTTTGCTTAGGTTTGCTTAGGTTGTTGCCCATAAAGGAGATTCCCTCAGATATTTGCTTAAGGTTTTTTTGGCAAGTAAAGCACAGTTTCTTTTACAATTAGCTAGTGACATGTTACCTGATGTTAATACATACAGGTAAATGTCACAAAGGCAAAAATGAAGGAGACCTTTCCTTATATGCAGGCTTAAAGGGGGAATTAGGAGCAGAATATCCTGCCCTTTTTGTCTAATAACTCTAAAGCATGAAGCTACTAGCATTTTCTTTTGCGATTTTTCAGCACTTTTTATCGACTTTGAACGAAAGTTCAAACGAGAAATTGGGAGGAATGAATTGTATGTTTTGGATAGAAGTCCATCAATAAAGACATTGTTTTACGAAAGCAAGTGAGTGACAACCAGTGTCCTTAGACTTTTAGACCAAAGGGTTTTCACAAGATGCAAACAGTATTTGGTAACACTTTCCTACAAACTTTCATATCCAATCGGTTTTAAAATAAAAATTAATTTGAGAAAGAGAGGTTGGATGACTCGCGTAAGGGCCACGGATCAGGCCAACCAACTTAGGCTTCTGGTTTCTGCGATCCTAGGCAAAGGCAACCTCCGCCAGCGCCACCTTGAAGTTGCACGGCCTTGCCTCAAGCAGTCAGTGCCAGATTTGGCTCACTAAACCGTCAAATCTAGGATGTCAGCCAGATATGTGCCGGCGACTTCGCATGATGCTGGTCAGATATGCACAATAAAGCTGGGAAGGTAAAATTGGAATTTACATAATTTAGCGAGGGCAATATAAAGTAGCATTTTGAAAATGCTCAAAGCCAATGCGGGGTAGAACGTGAATTGGGTTAAGAGATTTTTGAAATGCTAGTTTTGTTCAAAACCCTTTGGAATTATCTCGCTAAACACCTCAACTTCGGCACAAAAGCATTTAGAAGCTCAAAATCTCTGACCAAAGCTGTGCCAAACGCATCATTACTCTTGAAGATTATATGAAACTACAGTAGAGATTATCACTTGGTGCTGTGTATTGTTTCGCTAGTTTGATAGCTAAGTCCCATCTCTATAACGTCAGTCACCAAAGGTTGATGGAAATCCAATACTCATCCACACAAAAGTGAGATTCCATCAGGTTGGATCTCATCTACTTTTCCTTATGAATCTCTCTCCACCAAAAAACAGTTGCATTCGAAGGTCACAACAAACCCAGACATATTCTTAAAAAACAAGGGATGTGTTTGTGCTAGCTACAAGAGTAGGATCGGGTGTCCATGGGGATGGAATCATTTGCACAATGACTTTACTTCTTATAATTTCACATGCATTGAAACAGTCTATCCATTCAACTTTTTTATGTTTTTATTTTCTGTTAAGGAAGAGGCCCAACCCTAATTTATTAACCTAAATTTTATGTTTGGATGTGTTTGTTTCGAGAAAGAAATATTTATTTCAAGAAAAATGTTTTCCCCTTTTCAGAGATTAGAACATTAATTTTCCTTATTTTAAGTATGATAAAATTTCTATCGACCGTGAATGGTTTTATATGGACTAATCATTTTCAATATACCAAACGCGTGAAAGTTTGAAAAATTAATTCTCAGAAATTTTTTTCACTCAAACAAACATATCTTTAGTGTGAGTTTCTAATCAAATTGAGTCATCCTATTAAGGGCTTTTACGGTCATAATTAGACTACTTATGTTTTTCTCAATGTCACGGTTGACTTTACTTCTGATTATCAAGAGATTTTCCTCTAAAATTTCATTTTATCTTGAAGAAATTCTTGAGTTTTCATTTGGAAAATAGAAAAGACTCTATTCATTAAAGCTTAAAACTCGTCGTGCGGAGTCAATTTTAGTATAATATATATCAGATTGGAAGAACGGGGTACTTTCACAAGTACTAAAGTACGAGTTACTAAAACTTATAAAAAAAGATATGCGAGGGGCATCGTTGCAAATTACAACGCTTTGACTAGCCTTGCTGAGAATACAATAATCATAATCACATAATCAAATCAAAAGTAAACGGAATTAAAGAAAGAGTTCGCATCCGAGGAGTGGAAGGGGAAGCCTTTCAATTTCAAAAAAGCAGGGGAAAAACAGAGCACCCAAAGCACCCCCAGCACAGCAAATCGCCATCGCCAGAGAAGCAGAGCAGAGAGAGAGAGAGAGAGAGAGAGGGAGGGTGGGAGAGAGCCCCACAAGCAGAGAGAGAGAGAGAGAGAAGCCAAATAGTTCAGCTTGTCCTGCTCCAACGGCATCTTCTTCTCTCTCTCTCTCTCTCTACCTCTGTCTCTCTATCTCTGTCTCTCGCTCGCTCGAAGTCTTCGCTCTCTTGCTCTCCATGTAAGCGCGATGCGTGGATGCTGAGCCGTCGCGCGTGCTCTGGAAATTTGCAGCAGAGAGCATTTTGGCTTTCGGGTATTTCTTCTTTTGTGCGCGCGTGACTTAAAGAACGTCTTTTTAGCCGATGGGCATTAGTGATCAATAGGTATGAGTTGTTTTGCTCTGCGACCGAGGTCCATCACCGACTGCTTAGGGGTCAATAGGGTTCTCAAAGATGGAGGCTTTTTTGGGTGCTTTCGCTTTCAAAACCTCGAGATTCCTGATTTTTGAAAATTTTTGTCGTTTTGCCTTTCGCCTTCTGTCTTGTCTGCTGAAAGCAGGTTGCACATTGCAGCAAATTTTTTTTTCTGTTTTCACCTTCAGTTGAAAATTTTTAACCTTGAAATCGGTATCTTTATTATAGTATAGTAGCTGACGTTGGTCAGAGAATTTTCCAGAGTAGCTGGTGTTTTGATGTAGTGGGTTTTAGTTGAATCCAGCGAGAAGACGATGATGTGATAAAGTTTGTTGCTTTTTTTGGTCATGTTTCAGATCCAGATGATTCTCTTGGGGACTGAAGTCTATTCAGAATTGTTTCCCGCATTCCCAGGAAAATGATGTCGTGACCATCACGGTAAGAGCCCTCGTCAACTTCAGCAAACTGGTCACATGAGAACCTTCTTCTCGGATTTTGACCTACGGTATGCTTTTGGAGAAAATGAGGATCTTTGACTTCAAAACTCGGCATTCTTAGTTGCGCCGAAAGGGTTTGAAGCGTTTGAGGGCAGACATTAGTCTAGAATAGCTTTGGATCCTACCCAAGAATCTGATAATCATTGGGTAAGTCTTTGTTATGGCTGTTGCCAAGAGCAACAGCAGCAGCAGCGAATCATCAATAAAGGCGTGCGACTACTATAAAGTTGCTGGCTTGAGCGAAACGATTTTGGGTGCAGAGCAGATCTCAAACTTGAAAGATAGATATGCACTCGGTGAGCAGTTGGGTTGGGGTCAATTTGGTGTAATCAGGGCATGTTCTCATAAGTCAACTGGGGAACTCCTCGCGTGCAAATCGATTGCCAAAGATAGACTGGTGACATCCGATGATGTGCGTAGCGTGAAGCTCGAGATCGAGATAATGACTAGGTTATCTGGGCATCCAAATGTAGTTGATTTGAAAGAGGTCTATGAGGAGGAAGATTACGTTCACTTGGTGATGGAGCTTTGCGCTGGAGGGGAACTGTTTCACCAGTTAATGGAACATGGTCGATTCTCTGAGGCTGAGGCTAGGGTTCTTTTCAGGCATCTTATGCAAGTGGTTTTGTATTGTCATGAGAAAGGGGTAGTTCATAGAGATTTGAAGCCGGAAAACATTCTATTGGCAACCAAGGCCTCATCTTCGCCCATTAAATTGGCTGATTTTGGTCTTGCCACTTACATTAAGCCCGGTAAGGTCTTAATTCCTGCTCTGTTGATAATATTCATTGCTCGCTGTTCTCTCTCCTCCAAATAGTGAGTTTTATGATTCAGCATATCTTTACAGGACAGAGTCTGCACGGGACTGTTGGGAGTCCATTTTACATAGCTCCAGAGGTGTTGTCGGGGGGTTATAACCAGAGTGCTGATATTTGGAGCGCTGGGGTCATCCTTTATATTCTCCTCAGTGGGATGCCGCCATTTTGGGGGAAGACCAAATCATGTATCTTTGATGCCGTTAGAATAGCTGATCTGCGATTCCCATCCAGTCCTTGGGATTGCATCTCTGCATCTGCAAAGGCTCTCATCAAGGGTATGCTTTGTGTTGATGCTTCTCAAAGATTCACAGCTCAGGATGTTCTAGGTAGGTCAATCTACATTGTTTCCGCTTAATGTAAGTTCACACAAATCTGCTATTTTTATGAAGCTATATGGGAGTACGTCTATGTAATGTGACTTTCAATGAATGTTTGTGTGCCATCCCTAACTTAACAGCGAGGCTAAATTCCAATTAGTGGATGACATTATTGCGATGCAAAGGCTGTTCCATGTTGTTCTTAATATCATCTGGAAGTAGGATATCTTTGGCTTTTCTTTTCCAAGAAAGACTACAACAAAAAGTTGATCATCTCTGCCATATCTACTATAGTAGCGTTTAAGCATCTGCCTAGGAAAATCTTGTATGTACTGCGATGATGGATCCTGACTATCAAATCTAAATAGATTGAAAGCGTCTTTTATTGTAATCTATGGTGACTTGTATGGTATACTGGTAATAGACCAGGATACTTCACTTAGCATCAACTTAAATGCGAGTCTTGTGATAAGCATTTTAGGCCTCGCGGGTGTGCCTTTTGTCTTCACTGGACATGATAATGATGCTTATGCAAGATAAGTAGTTGAGCATACTACTTCAATCTCTGACTTTGATAACCATTGTGTACATATACCTTGTGTAGGTCTTTATAAATGATTGTATCTTACGTATATTTCCACTCCCAACTTGTGCATATTATTGTCCTCGTGAAGAACATTCCTGGATGGACGAACATGGACCAAATGTTGAAGTCCTAAATCTATGGGAGCATAGGGCTTCTGGAGGATTTGATGATTGTGGAGTGTCGTTTTCTGCCACGCATATGCCTAGGGATCAGGATATCAGCTTTGGCAACAGAACACACATTACATGTGAAGCTCAGTCACCCACATTTACATGCAGATCATCTTTTTCTTCCTTCTTTCCTGAACCATCAACACCATGCCTTGCTTCTGGTGGGTTTTCCTTCCGCAGCTGTGGTAGTTCTGGTGCCCTGGAGTTCTCATCTCCTATTCCCTCAATGCCAAGCTTTTCTTTCTTCAGTCCCGGTTCGATGAATGGACAAGGAAGTGCTCCATCAGGGTTGTCATCATATGCGTCTGCAGGTGGAGGTACATGGTTCTTCATTTTGCTAATGTCGACAACTTTATATTCTTGTTAGTTGATACCATACGTTCGTGTATGTGCAGAGGCAAGGTCGGGTAAGCTGTTTACCTTGCCAAGTTCATCACTTGTCGTTTTCAACCATTTGGTGGGAGAGGAGGAGCATAAAATAGCTGAAGTTAAGAGGGGCGGAGGAACAACTGAGCATAGAGTATTGGGCATCCATAGCAAGAGGAATAGAACGATTGGCCTTGGCGAGCAGGAGCGACTAGATCTTGTGGTGACCGAGTCAGTCATCCGGTGGTCGTCGTGCACATTGATTCCCACTTCTCTTAGATCTTCTCTTGTCTGCTGAAGAAATTGGACATGGTGCAATCTAAGCTACCTATCGTATATGTGCTAATTTGACAGTGCTGTGACCTATTAGTGAGCGGAAAATATTTGTGTGACGACGGAGCATTGTCCTCATTAGATGTACAATTTGTAACTGGAGATACGATTGATGAGGAGTGGCCAAGGATTAAACATTATTGGGTGAATGTCTTGCTCTTGAGTGATTGTAATGGTGGATTTTCTCAACTTTTGTTATCTCTACTCAGTGTCTTTCTCAAGATTCTTCTGAATTCTTATCTGAGGAACTAGTGTTGGATTTTCGTGACTTCATAGCCAACCCAGTTGCGAATAGACAACATCCCTCGTTCAGTTTTGATGAGCCTTCTCAGGCGGCTAGGTCGAACGTGCTCAAAAACTTGTTCAGTTGTCGTTTGTATCGTGTCCTGGCACGTGAATTTAGATTCAATTGGAAAATACTCTCATCTGACCACCTCGTGGGACTGGTTCATCCACGGTCTAACTTGTCAGAGCTCGAGCTTTGTTACATCAATCTGGGAAAATTTGCTTGCCTTGAGAGGTGCGGCCGGAGTAATAGGCCGACACCATTCATTCTTGAGGTGAAGGGTGGCGATCCTTACCTAGACCCCTTGTCCGCATCTCATCCGGTGTACCGGGACGGGCAACCTGCCTGCATTGGGTGGTTGGGGTAGGTTTTCCCGGATTAATTAAGATAATCAAGAAAGCGGACCACAACCAAATGATAGTTTACAGGACTTCCGTCCGGTTCCGACGTGTTTTTTGGTTGAATTTTTGGACCAATTCAACTGGTTCAATCAGTTACTCGATCTCAAGTCTCTTATATTTTCACACACTCTTTTCATGATGCTGCTATATAATGCAAAAGAACGATGCACTCGATGGGTTGATTTTCAAGTCAAATGGGCTCCTCTACATTTGCTTACGAGCGACATGCATCAAAGAAGCGCACAAAAAAACAGTGGCCAGGAAGGCAAGTCCAACTCGGCGCATATCAGCCTCATGTTCTGCTTACCCGAAGCTTTATCCCCGTATATCGTTTCGATTTCTTTAAGGACAGAAATATATATTTTGTGCGTTATCCACATGGACCAATTCCACAAACATCCATCACCTGAAAGAAAGAAAGAAAAAGAAAAAAACAGAAAAATGACCCTCTTCTTCTTCGTCTGCCTCTCCTGAACTCAATAACAGAGCAGATGCCCCAAATGGGTTGCAAGATCAATGCCTCGAGCTCACCGGTTCTGTGCAAACTCCCAACAATGAGAGCAAGAGTCGCTCCAAAATCCATCTCCTTCATTTCTTCTTCCTACGCTAAAGATGATGGAGAACTCGCTTCAACAGCCACAACCAGTCAAGTCCAACTCTCAAGGCCTAATGCTTACAAGGTAGACTTCAAGACCCTTGGGGCTTGCAAGCTCGGCATCGCCAGATATCCCGATTTCGAGTACAATCCTCAGGGAGGTAACGGAAGTGGGCACGGTTCAGTGGCTTCGAACGGCGATCCGACTGGAGAAATATCGGTGTCTTTTGACGTCGACACGCTTTATGTCCCGCCATTGACGAGCGCGACTACTAAAATCTTGGGATTGCCGCTGCCGCCTTTCCTGAAGATAGACATAGTTCCGCAGCTGTTTGAAGGCAGGATTTGCCAAGAATCTGGCAAGGTAAAAAAATCTCAGTAAACTAGACAAATGATGAATATCGAAGATCTCATCAGTTCGAACTTCAAATCGTAATCTTGTACTTGCAGGTCGATCTTCAATTCAAGGCTAAGTTTTGCTTCTCAGTCGGGAGCCTTTACAGAGCTCCGCCGCTGATCGTGGAGACCGTGCTGACGTCGGAGGAATCGAAGGGGACCATGAGATGCGGCCGAGGAGAGAGACTGGATGAGGAAGGGAATTGCAGATTGGTGGGAGTGGCAAGTGTTGATCCCATTGATGACTTCTTGATGAACACGTTCCTAGGGCTTCCTACCGAGTGCCTTGCCAGCCTCAATGCTGTCATATCCCTCTCTAGTTTATCATAGGGACATTTGCTTTTGTAATGTCAATAACATGTTCATTTGCTGCACAAACATTAGTGTTCACGTCTATTGAGAGAGAGTACTACATAGTTTGTACATTGTAGCAGTAAATTGGCTACGAAACTCATCTAGGTACGTAATACCGTGTGAACGCAACATATGACTCCATTTATGATATGAATCTTTGCTAAGTTGTCACAATCCTACAAGCCTTCAATATCTTCCTTAAGGGTTGGCTCTATTCATCACCAACAAGCGATTCACATCATATATTAGGGAAAAGAACGAGAGGTGGAACGCATTTTGGCCGTAGATAAGCATGTAATGCTAAGATAGGAATCTTAAAAATCTTCCAAAATCTCTTAATAAGTAGAAAGTCAAAAGAATAGGAGCGTAAATGATCGAGACATTCACGAGTCGGCTTTCGCTCCGAATTCGACAGGCTGTTCAAGTCACGTTCCATTTAATAACATCTTGTTTTTGCCTAGCTTAACAAAAGATCTTAACGTGTCTAGACTAAATCCGTCTACCGGTTCGATCAAAGACAGGTCATCATCCAAGGTAAAAAAATTTAACAGCACTTCAACCCTACTCCCTCTTTTTAATGTTCTACAACACCATTGTAAAATGGGAAAGTGGGTTTTATAATACATTTTCAATAGTGGTCAATCCATACAGACTTGGGGGGTAAACACAAAGAAGCCATGGTGATAAACATCTGAGATCAGCTCCCTCTCTGGAGGTCTTGCTCTGCTCTTCTCCACTTCCTTAGCTCTCTCTTGTTCTGCTTCCTTCACAAATCTTTCAATCTGATCGTTTTCCGATGGAACCCAGTACGTGATTTGACCAGATGAGTCCCCCTCGCGCGCTCTTGCTCTCCGTCGCGCTCTTCTCCCTCGTCGCCGGCCTCGACGCCAGCGCCGGCGACGCGGATCCGGTTTACAGGTGGCTTTCTTCTTCTTCTTCTTCTGCCGGTTGGGTTTGTGTTCGTTTCGCTCAATTGTTGTTCTGTTCGGGATCGTTTACGGATCTGCTGGATAAGGTGCCTTCTGGTTGGTGATTCGCTTGTGTCCTGTGGATGGTGTTTGGTTATGTTGTGGTGCGGATTCGCTCTTTTGTTTGAGGAGCTGGATTTGTCGATGCAGTGTTGCTCGTTTGTGATTGAGTTTAGAAAGAAATAAGACCAAGATCGGTGCGTCTAACTAGAAAAGAAGATAGAAAAAGATGAAAGCTTTCTTTTGAATTCTGTGTTGTTAGCCATCTGGTGGTTTGTGGAGGTTTAGGAGATGCAAGTCGAAGTATGACATTTAAGAAGCCGTGCGCTTTGGCATATTTGCCGATGGTATACATTCTTTTGATTATAACGGTGGGAATATATGGAAGAGGTCGGGGCTGGAAATTATGTGTGTCTGTTCTAAGTTTTTTATGCGTGTCCGTGTGTGCATCTCATTCTCTGCTTGTCTATGTGAGTTACTTCTCCCTCCTTATTTGTTGTTAAGAGATAACGGGGCTGTATTTGTAACAAATCACGGGTACGTTGATTGATGTGCAAAGATAAGGAGTCTAAGGACGTTGTTAAAATGTTAAATGAAACGAGATGCATCTTCATTCTCTTTGTATTTAGTTCCCCTTTGCTTGGCTTTTCTTTTTCTTTTTTTAAATTCCAATTATGACTAGAATAAAGGTCCATCTTTGCTGAATGCAACTATTCCAGGAAGAGCTGATTGAACTTTTGTGTTGCTTCTGCTCTTTGCTTGTTTTCTTTTTTGGATTCGAAGTCGATAAGAAGTAGAAAGAAAAGTCCTTTCCCTGAAAGATTTTTCGTTTTTTCTTTGAATGGCTGTAGAGTTGTTCTTGTAAGTTGGCCTATCTACTTGCTGGTTTGAAATAAGTTCAATCTGGAAGGTTGCTCTTTGATTGGAATACTTTCCATTTCATCATGGCTAGTCTTGATGTTTTGCCAGGTCTTGCGTAGAAAACTGTGAAAGCTCGGGGTGTGTGGGAGACCAGTGCTTCCAACATTGTAAATTTTCATCTGATGGGAAACCTATTGATGGTCCATGGTATTTGCAAGAACCCCTTTACCTTAGATGGAAACATTGGGACTGCCAGAGTGATTGCCGATATCATTGTATGCTTGTGAGAGAAGAGGAAAGACAGAAACTTGGCCACAAACCTGTTAAATATCATGGGAAATGGCCGTTCAAGCGTGTCTATGGATTTCAGGTTTCCACATTTAATTTGTTTTCTAGCATTATCAAACTATGATGTGTGTATCTGATGATATTTGATAGCATATATGCTCAACATGCATCTAAACTGATTTTCTTCCATCATCAGGAACCTGTCTCTGTTGCTTTTTCTGCGCTTAATCTTGCAATGCACTTTCATGGGTGGCTATCCTTCTTCGTCCTTTTGTACTACAAGTTACCCCTGAGACCAGATAAGAGAACTTACTATGAATATACGAGCTTGTGGCATGTGTATGGTTTCTTGTCCATGAATTCCTGGTTCTGGAGTGCTGTATTTCACAGTCGGTAAGTATTGCCAAACATATGCTTTTCATTTTGGTCAAATTTTGTATCATCGAGTGCCACCTCTTGTATCATGATTTTAGTATCTGCCTTAATGAGTGGAAATTGGCTAATAAATTCCCTGCATAGCATTAGAGCGCTAACTGTGTTCGGCTGTCATTCTTACATGAAAAAACGTCTTAACACTAGCCATCATGCATCAGTTAGATTGAACATTATGCAGTACTGTTTGGGAATAGATGCCTATTCCTGAATTGTAAATGCGATGAAAGAACCACCAGTTTGTTACATGATGTGACCACTAATTTGGCATTTCATTTCTTTCTACATGTCGATGTGGCAATTAGTTATCACACCATACTTAAGAACTTTAAACATAGGAAACAGCCTTTGATCTCAACAACTCTGCTTCCAATAGCCTCTCCAATTTGAATATAAATAGAGATAAACGAAGCAAGAGTGCATCTGAATAGGTGAGCAGAATTATCAACAGGTCAGAGAAACTGAACTGGATAGATCAATGCAACCAGGAAATAGGTTCGATCTTCATTCAGTTTGTATTTAGAGTCGAGTACTTCATAATAAAGCTTACTTTGTGTATCGGGATATAATAGTGGAAATGCATCATAATAGAACTTTTATGACACTCGAGGCTGGTAGTTCAATTTGACTTTTGTTTTTTGTTCCTGTCGGCATTCATCTCTTACGTGAGGGATGATAATGTCAAATCTGCTGCATCTCCCTTACAATTGATTGTAAAAGACCTATATCTGCTTATCCTGTTATGTTTCATGCCTTCTTGATGTTCTTTAATGTACTTACTTTCACAGAGATGTGGACTTCACAGAAAAGCTGGATTATTCATCTGCTGTTGCATTACTCGGGTTTTCTCTCATATTGGCAATACTGAGATCAATTAACGTGAGAGATGAGGCTGCTAGGGTCATGGTTGCAGCTCCTCTTATTGCATTTGTGACCACACATATCTTATATCTCAACTTCTATAAGCTTGATTATGGTAAATACTTTCATTCATGCACCCATTATTTCTACGGTTGTTAAGAATGCCCTTCAAGATTGTGTTGGCGCTCCGATGTCTTGTAAATCCATGTTGTTCCTTAATGCCATGAATTTGAATGCTTGAGGGCCATGCTTTGATGTTCTTATTATCAGATTTGTGCTAGCCACAAGGGTTTTTTACCCTCGAGATAGATATTCATTAATGCCTAGTGCAGTTTCAAGAAATGCTTGACCTGGAATTATTGACATGAGGTCGGGAGTACTATGTGAGTCTCTGATTGGCAATATTCAGATGCTCATCCCTAGGTTTTTTGGGGGGGATCGGTTTGCTTGCAAAAACTGTGGTCTTGTATATATGATCTCCAGACCTAGATAAATGATAGTCAGCGGTCTTCACGAATAGTTTTATGTGTTTGTCACAAAGTTAGTGGTCATCATGGGTTAACCGATAGACAACTTAAGATTGGTTTTGAATCGGGTTTTATAAATGGCGACACCAACAATATTAGAAAACATGTATCAAAATAGTTGCTGAAAGTTCCAAAATGAATAAACAGATGTGTGCAGCAATCAACCTACCGATCTATTTAGTCACATAATGGCTTGAATCCTTGTCTTGCTTGATATTGCGAGTCTTCTACCAGAAATGGTCTTAAATATCGCTCTGTTGCAGGTCTGAACATGAAAGTCTGCGTGGTGATGGGCATAGCTCAACTTCTTCTATGGGCGGTATGGGCTGGTGTCACTCGGCATCCATCGCGTTGGAAATTGTGGGTGGTGGTCGTGGGTGGAGCTGCAGCTATGCTGTTGGAGATTTACGACTTCCCACCCTACCAGGGACTTGTAGATGCCCATGCTCTCTGGCATGCCACTACCATTCCTTTGACATATTTATGGTGGAGCTTTATTAGAGATGATGCCGACTTTAGGACATCAACCATCCTCAAGAAGAAGAAATAGACACTTCCACAGAAAACATGATTTATCAGATCATGAATCTGGAACGGCAGACATCGCTCCCCCTCAGTTAAGTCTTCACGCATGACAGTTCTCACCAGCATTCCCTTTGTTTGCTTCTCGTTTGACGAGAACTTGGTCAATGCGATATGTGATATGCTTGTAATGGCACTGATCTTTGTGTTCTATTTTACCCTCCACCAGAAGAAACCTACCAGATGAGAATTTTGATCTAGGTAGCTTAAAATTCAACTGTAGATTTGTTTTGCTTCTGTCATCAAGGATATAAGATTCAGACTGTGCTTCCAAGGTTGTGATCCACATCTCATGAACCACTTATGATGCAACTTGCTTCTTGGACTGCACGCACCTGTTCCGATGTTTGTTGAAGATTGTTTGGAGCAGTAAAGAAAACATTTAAATTCGGGTCATGAAAATTCTCTTTGATTTGATATCATTGTGAGGAATCACTGCTTATACTGAGCCAAAATGCAACTAGTTATAACGAAGAAGAAAAATGCTCGATGTTTAGTGACTAGTCTTAAAACTTTTGATGCATTCATCAGCTACCATCGTTCTTGGAACCAAATTTCATGTCACCGGTCGTGGTCAACATGAGAAAGTGGGATCGCAAATGACACTTGACAAAGTTGTCTGTCTAGATTTGGGCAAGAGGTGGGCTGGACTGTAGGGCTTGACCTCTACCCCTTTTTATTATAAGTTGCTTGATAACTCATAAGCTGGAGGAAATTGTTATTAGCTTACATCACCAACAACAGTTGTAAAAGCTTTTATTTATTAAATGCAACACAATCTTTTAAGGACAAATGATGTTTTTCGTTGCCGTTAAGAACTCAAGTTGCTATTCAAATAACCAAAGTGCCCTAAAAATAGTGCCGTCAGAATGAATCGGATAAAAAATGGTCCAATCCAAATTGACCCATTATATTTGCATTGACATATTTTTATGCAATATAATTTTAATGATTCATACTTGACTTGGACCCAACCAATACTTTACCTTACTCAGGCTATAATTTTTAGTAATTTTTTCTCCTTAAATTGTTGCCTTTGAAGAATGGGTGTCTTCATGGACCAATTCTTCAAGTCGATATGGGAGCTTGGGTGCCCAGGATGGTTTGTTGGCTCAGATTTCGCGTGGCACATGAGCAATGTGGAGACATAGAACACTTGCTTGGACAGTTCAGGCTGAGAGTAGGTCCATCTGTTTTAACCCCTATTGGCATTTTTATATTTGTACTGACCTATATTCAACTTGACTTATATCCATGCCAACTTAATAAACTCGTCCCGACCCCTTCACTAGAATCAATTGGCACGTGTTTATATTAATTTTGTAAGACTAAATTCAATGATATCTGTTTAGTTGATGAAATTGGCAATCGCCTTGCTAGGGGCGGGCAAGGCTTGCCCTCACCAGTGGCCGATGGGGGTGAGCTTCGTTAGAGGCCGGCGAGGTCGACCTCACCAGCCCTCGCCTCTGGCTGATTGTCGAGGCACAGCGACCGGCTACAGAAAGAAGGGAAGAAAGAAAAAGAAAAAATTCGGAAAAAATTAAAATATTATGAAATATTGTCCGAGTCAGCACCAATTGTGCCATGTAGGATGGCTAACATTAATGTCAGTGATTTTTTGCCAAAATTAGCAGAACTGACTCAATTGGGAAAACGTGCAAATGTTTAGAAATCGATTGACACAATTAAAAGGTTTAGGATTGAAATGATAAAAACGCAATATGTTTAGAATTTTTAGGACAATTTTCCCATTGAAATGAGAAGTTGAATATGGAAACCGTTCCATATTGGCCAAAGATAGGATTGGAAGAGCAAGTTGTTGCTTGATAAACTGCGAGTGGAAGTTTCAAGCTAATTGTGCTCTGCAAGGTGTATCATTGGGAATGATTTAGGATTTTCGGCGACACAATGGGCATGATTTATGAATTTTTATGGTTTTAATTAAAAATATAAATAATGTTTCTAAAGAAGGTAATGCGATTGAACGAAAGTCTTGCTTCAGACAGCCCAAATTGTAACAAGATTAATATGTTGGACAATTTCTGATCGCCGACCTTTTTTTTTTTTGGTCAGAATCGCTGACTTTGTATGCTTATCATTTTTGCCATGTTTCTTTTGCCAAAATCGAAGAAGAGCAAAGAATAGAGTGTATATTCTCTTCAAAACCTCATAATTACGAGGGAAAATGACACAAACAGTCCATAAACTTTAACTTAATGTGCAATTTGATCCATGAACTTTTAACTTGTTCAATGTAGTCTCTAAACTTTAACCCAATATTCAATGTGGTCCCCGAACTTTCAATTTGTTCAATGTGGTCCTTGAATTTTTGGTACATGTTCAATATAGTCCCTAAACTTTATAAAAATGTTTAATGTAGTCATTCCATTAATTCAAGTTCAGGGACTATATTGTATATTTTCATATAGTTTATGGACTAAATTGAATATGTACCAAAAGTTCAGGAACCACATTGAACAAATTAAAAGTTCAGGGATCAAATTGCATATTGAGCCAAAGTTCGAGACTGTTTGTGTCATTATCCCTAATTACAAAAACACCAGAGATGTCCCTTAAATATCTTCTGCGTTACGCAAAAAACATGAAAATCCCTTGAATGCATCATATCTCTAATAAGATTGAATCCATCGTGACTCTTCCCTTGGCCCAAAGTGGAGTTCCCCAAAGGAGGAATAATTCATTGAGTGTCCCCAAATAAGGTTCTTTTTCAACTTCGATACATGCCTCACGTCTGTCAATATACATACTACCCCATCGTGCATCCAAATTTGAATTGTCCCTATCCCCACAATCTTGCAGGCTGGCGTTATTTCCATCAAAGCTCTATTGCCATCTATAGTATGGTAAGTAGTAATTCAATTCCTATGAGACAAGATAAGAATACCTCGAATTTGAACCCATTCATCTTTTGAAGAACTAAAAGTCACACACAAGACGGCCTTTGCATCACTAGTGCTCGCATCAACAACGTTTGCCACATTGCTTGTGGCATTTTGCCTATCAACTTTGTTTCTTAGCTTCGGACAATCTCTCCTGATATTCCTCTCCTCATGACACTTAAACATTTCATGTGTCTCTTGGACTTTCTATGGTATGACTTCAACCTGTTTTTACCTCTACTACTATTGGACCCTCAATGTTGATTTCTATCTCGAATTACTAGTCCCCGCACTATGTTTTGCGCTAGATTGTCATCTCGCAATTTCCTCCGCTATTACTTCGAGAACAATGTGGATTTCATATCTTCCGAGGTAATCGTAGTATACCCTTGTAACAGCGAATCAATAAAGTGCTCCTATGTCGACTCTAGTAAAGAAGCTAACAATATCATGACTTGTTCTTCATCATCTAGGATCTTATCGATGCTCTTGTCGGTGGGATCTGATAGACGTACATTCATTTTATTGAAATTGAAACATTCTCTTTAACAAGTATAAGCAATAATTTAAACCATTTGTCACATAGAGAACCTAAAGTTTTGCTCACAACGTTGCAGCATCATTCTCCTCGATCACCTCTATTAGCACCTCACCCGACAAATTCAATAAAATTGTACTCTTTGTTTTCTTCATTAACTCTACCTTATCGGCCACTTTCATCAAAATCGGCAACTCATCTTTGTCATCCAATGCCTTGGCCAGATCTTGGGTTATCAATAGTGTACGCATTTTAACAATTCTCAATTCAAAGTTGTTCTTCCCATTAAATTTCTCAATTTCTACTTTTGCTCCAAACGTAATTGCAGCAAGATTTCTAGATAATAATCAGACAAGCGAATTCACAATCTAGAAAATCCTATCCCGTAACTCTAATATCAATTGTTGTAAAATATAACTCGGAAAGTAATTGGACCTTGCAATTTAAATCAACGTGAAACCATAAGAGAAATAAACAAGGAACAATAAGGACGGGTAAAGTGTCAAGAAAGTCCTAAACCTTTCGCATTGGTGCTAATTTAGTCCTAAACCATTTTTTGGTGCCAATTCAGTCCTAAACCTTTTGCATTGGTGCCAATTTAGTCCTAAATCTATTTTTTTGTACAAATTCAGTTCTAAACCTTTTGCATTTGTGCCAATTCAGTCATAAACCTTTTGCATTTGTGCCAATTTAGTCCTAAACCTTTTTTTGGTGCCAATTCAATCCTAAACCTTTTACATTTATGCCAATTTAGTCATAAACCTTTTGCATTGGTGCCAATTCAGTCCTTCGGCACGTGAATAACTATTAGCCAGAAGGACTGAATTGACATTAATGCAAAAGGTTTAGGACTAAATTGGCACCAATGTAAAAGGTTTAGGACTGAATTGGCACCAAAAAAGGGTTTAGGATTGAATTGGCACCAATGCAAAAGGTTTAGGACTGAATTGGCACCAAAAAAAGGTTTAGGACTAAATTGGCACCAATGCAAAAGGTTTAGGACTGAATTGGCACCAAAAAAAGTTTAGGACTAAATTGGCACAAATGCAAAAAGTTTAGGACTTTTTTGACACTTTTCTCCAATAAGGGCACGAGAGATTTACGTGGTTTGGTTTGAGTGTCGGTATCTACTCTACGAGAAGAGTCAGTATCAAATAATCCATTATAATCGGAGTATACAATCGCTCACACACTCGAGTATTTCCCACACTTAAATTAGGCCCAAATCCATAGTGTTCACAAATAAATAACTTAAGAACTCACTTTGCAAAAATCACCGTTTGCCTATGTACATAGATCTCTTCGTACGTCTTTGAGAAATTCTTTATTGTGTAGCTGTTCATTTTACTGAAGGAACCCACCTCAACCTTTTTTGTTTCTTTAGGGCTATACTTTCATGTGCGACACAAAAGGACAAAAACATAAAGTCTCATTTATAATGCACCAGTACGCGAATGGAAATTTTCCTTCTTTGTTTTGGTCAAACCCTTAAAGATAAGGCCCAAAAACAAGTCATATATATATTGTTTGATTACAAATACATATGTGGCCGACCTTCAATATTATCTCCAACAAATTATTTCACTGCCTAAGAAACTGCACCCCTAATTGGCCTTGCAATGCGGACCAATCTACATCTTCCAATTTGGTTGAATTTGGTAAACAGCTCAAATTTGATACATAAAATTAAAAATTCTCTAAATAGAAAGACACTAAAAGTGTCAAAAGTCATGTACGACACTCACTTAATGCCAAAAGTTTTTTTTTTCGAATTACTTAAGTGTCAATTTTTTAAAACCATGATCACTTAGGGAGCGAATGACGCCATTTCTCTTTCCCAGTCCTATTTCTAGCTAGAAATTAAAAAAATCTAATTTTCTTTCCAGACTAATTTCTGAGCAAAAAGTAGTGTTTGATAACAACACAAAATTTCTGTTCCCGAAATAGAAATTCGTTTGATAACGATGCAAAATTTTTATTCCCGCCAGCCGGTGAGCGGCGGCGGCGAACGGCTGGTGAGCGGCGGTGGCAATGGGCGACGGCGGATGGCCAGCGAGTGGTGGTGGCGATGGGCGACAACAGGTGGCTAGCGAGCGGCGGGCGGCGGGCGAGTGGTAGCAGACTGCCGGCGAGTAACCGATGGCAGCGGTGGACGGCCGACGAGTGACGGTGGCGACGGGCGACGGCAGATGGCCGGCGAGCAGCGAGCGGTGGTGGGGGGCCGGCGAGCGGCGGCGGCGGGCGACGGGCGGCGGCGAACAAGCAGCTAGCGGCAGACTGCTGGCGAAAGGCGACGGTGGCGGTAGGCGGTAAGGATGAGCAATAATAGAGAGTTGTTATTTCTATTTTTGTTTCAAAAATAGAAAAGTAAGAAATTTTAACTTCTTATTTCTGGGCCAAAATTTGTCACAAGTGCCAACTCCGATATGGATCACCAAAAATCCAGCACGGCCATATTTTATTAATTTCTGAAACCTACGTGGCTCATCGGCGTGCCCAGTCAGCATTAATGACCCAAAACAACGCCAGTTAACATGTTTGGCCCAAGTTATAAACTAGGGGTGAGCAAGATGGACTGCCCAAATCGAGACTGGACTGGACTGACCGGTTTGGTTCGGTTTTCGGGAATATCGGTCCGATTCTCGGTTTCTAAAAGTGGAACCGGTTTCTGGGCAGTCCGGTTCCTGGTTCTAGGGTGGGAAGCAGACCGAACCGGATCGATAAATATATATTTTTCTAATTTTTTCATATATATTTATTTACTTTTTAAAATTTTTGAAAAAAATAGAAAGCCTAATCTAATTTCTCCAATTCCCTCTTGCATTTACCAATAAGTGATTGGTCCCATTGGAACTGGTCCACGGTCTCAAGACTAGCCGGTCCGGTCCTAGAAATTGAGAATCGATCCTCTCGGTCCGGTTCTCGGTTCTTGGGTTGGATCAGACCAAATCGGAAACCGCTCATCCCTATTATAAACCCTAGACAAATCAAGTTTATTGAAATCCTAATTTTTCAAACTCCTCTTCTTCAATCCCTTTGATGAGCGAACTCTCACCACGATCCGCCACATTCCAGCAAGCCACGAAGAAGCTACTCCACCGGCCCATCGTGACCTCCGCTTCCACGAAAGCCTTGTCTCACACCTTCTCTGTGGATGTGCTAGCGGTGCAGACGGCCGAGCCACGTTTGTGGAGGCGTAGAAGAAGCTAACTCCCAATATCGACCCTCCCATAAAAATCATTTTAGGATATCACTTGGACATTTGGTGATGTGCAGACAGGTGATCTCCATTCAATTTTCTCGTCAATGCTTACCATGAAAGATCATCCGGTTAGTGAATATAACTACAAACAAAACAAAGGCAAGTTCAGCTTTTGTTCGGTAATAACGGATATAGTAGAAATTGCATTCAAATGAGAAGCATTAACCACAGGAGATATGCCGAACCACGCTCCAATTAATCCAGAATCTTAGACAAATTTACGCAATTCTAGTTTCGACATTTCATCGAACACATGGTGAGCATCTCCGATGAAGGTCTTATATGCAAAACTAGAGCAAGGTTTTCGATTCCATAATATCAAATTAGTAGAAATCCAGACCAAATTGTCAATAACTACTTCAACGCTATTCAGTTTGAGTTCTCTCGGTTGAAATAGAGAGTGAAAGAGGGGATATATGGGGCCGTAAGGTAATAGAGAAAAACGGCATCGGATGGTGTTCAACGGCGATCGTAATAACTCCAACTAGACTCGAATCAGCGATAAGGAGTGTTATGACAGTAGAGACGAGTGAGAAAGAAGAGTCAGATATCGCTGGAGGGCTAAACACACGGAGAAGCAGACCCTAGCAGCAGTAGTGTCCTTGAGAGACCTGATTCGATGTTGCTATAGAAAAATGAGGGTTCAAGGATGTGTTGTTCCCATAGGGAGAGAAGACGAGGTTGTCATATGCGACGCTAATTGGAGCGAATCAGCGAGATCCCACAATTGAAACTCAGCTCTGCCATTGAGAGCAACAGAAGGAAGAGCAAGAAAGAGGAGATAGGCGACTCAATTTTGATGTGGACTCGTTTTTAATATAAAAAATGCCAAGTTAGATAAAAAAAAATAATTATAAAAGCTACGTAATCATTTTGGCAATAATTTCTCATCGGAGGTACTTAAATGATCGTTTTTTGTCCGATTTGATGTTTAAGTGATTTCACGAAAACTTTTGGCACCAAAATGAGCGTCGTACACAACTTTTGACACTTCAAGTATCCTACCCAATTTTCTAACCTTGACTTGACGTTTGAAGCTGAGTCATAATGTCAATCATCCATGCTTACTCTCCCAATACCCTGACAAGCACTCACTCTTTACAGACGTTAATTAAGCTCAAGCGAAAATGGCTTAGTCATCATGTCGACGGGGTTCTCTGCTGTAACGATCTTTTTCATAACAATCTTACACTTCTCTAAGACATCTCGGATAAAATGGTACCTAATGTTAATATGCTTTGTTTGCTTGTGATAGACCAATTATGTGCTAGATATATCCCATTTTGGTTATCACAGTGTATATTAATACTTTTTTCTTTCAACCCAAAGACCAAGAGCAAACCCTTTAACTATATCGCCTCATTCACTATAAGGATAAGTGCCATCTACTTTGCCTTAGTTGAAGGCAAGGTAACGTGGTTCTATAAGGAAACCTTCCAACTCACTGCATCATTTGCCGACGTAAATACGTACCCTACTAAAGACCTACACTCATCCAAGTCTCAGGCGTGATTCGAATACACATAACTATTGGTCTCATTGCCATTGCCGTCCCTTTGGTATACTATTTCAATGTTTGTTGCTCCCTTCTAATATCTGATGATCCATTTCATAGCTTCCCAATAGGCTATACCAAAACGCTTCATGAAATATTAGACCTGATGCACACTATATAGTACATAATATTACTCACCGTACTAAAATAATAAACATAGGACATGCTCTTCCTGCTCCTTAGTCTATGATGATAACTTATCAGAAAGTTTAAAGTGCTTCACTAAAGTTGTACTAATAGATTTTGATGACTGCATATTAAAATGTGCAACAATCTTCTCAATATATTTCTTTTGAGATAGAAATAAAACTCTCGCAGTTCTATCACACCAAATCTCCATGCCCAATATTTTCTTTGCAACACCTAAATCTTTCATTTCAAATTCAACACGCAACTGCCTTTTCAACACATCAATATCAGTCATATTCTTAACTGTTATCAACATGTCATCAACATTCAATAACAGTTAAATCAAAGAGTCATCTTCCAATCTCCAAAAGTAAACACAAGTATCCATTTGATTTTTCAAATAGTCTTGACCAGCCATGAAAGTATCAAAATGCTTATACCATTGTTTAGGAGATTGTTTCAAGCCATATAAAATTTCTTTAATAAGCAAACATGATCTTTCTTAGCTGGAATAGTAAATCGCTTTGATTGGCTCATGTAAATCCGCTTCTCCAACTCTCCGTGAGGAAATGCCGTTTCACATCTAGCTACTTCAGCCCTAGATCCTGTGCAGCAACTAAGGCAAGTAATACACGAATAAAAGTATGTCATATCATTGGAGAGAACATCTCTTTGTAGTCAATACCTTCCTGATGTGTATACCCATTTGTAATAAGTTTCACTTTATATTTCGCTGCTTTGACACCACAAATGCTCTCCTTCTGTTTGTAGACCCACTTTTTTGTGGCAATCTTTTGACTCTTGGGTACTTTGACTAGCTCCCATGTCTGATTTCGATGGAGTGATTTTATCTCTCCGCTTATAGTTCTAGCCACTACAACAACTCAGAACTGGGAATTGCCTTAGAAGTAAGACGAAGACTTATCTATTTCCACCTCGTCACTTTTAGTTAGTGCATAAGTGGTATTTGTATAACCAAAACGAATCGATGGTTTGATTTTCCTTTTTTGTTTGCCTGCAGCTATATTGTGCTGTAACTCTGCTAGTTGTTCTGTACCACCGACTGCAGGAATTACGACCTTATCTACAGTAACTACCTCTATTGCCTCTAAGGTTTGCAGAGTCTCTGCATAAAGCTTCACCTCACTACTGACACTATGATTTATCTGTCTGAGGACTCCACTGTCGAAACATTGCAATCTCGTCGAAGATGATGTCTCTACTGATTGAAAAATTAGGTGATTTGGGATTAATGCACCACAGCCGTAGCCTTTCACCCCATGTGCATAACCTAAAAATATGCACTTCTTCACTCTTAGTTCAAGCTTACCATCACTTGCATGAGCATACCCAGGACATCCAAATACTCATAATCAAGAGTAATCAACAGGTTTCTCCGACCATACTTCCTCAGGAGTCTTCTACTCGATAGCAGATGATAAAGATCGATTGACTAGGAAACATGCCATGTTTACTGTTTCGGCCCAAAATTCCTTATCTATTCCTACATGCGAAAGCATGCATCGAATTCACTCAAGTAAATTTTCATTCTTTCGTTTTGCAACGCTATTTTGTTACGGTGTTTCGGGTATTGTGCGGTGTTTCGGGTATTGTGCAGTGTTTCGGGTATTCTGTTACGGTGTTTCGTAAGCCCCTCTTTCTGGCAGAACTCGGTAAAATCTTTATCATTGAACTTAATGACGTTATCGGTTTTTAGGCACTTGATCTATTTATCTAGCTGCTTTTCAATTAATGCCTTAAATTTCTTAAGTCGTCAAACACATCAGATTTGTGATTCAAAAAGTATACCCATACCTTCCTCGAGGAGTCATCGATAAATAATAGCATATATCAAGCATCTGCTTTCGAAGGAACTAGAGACGGGTCCTAGACGTCTAAATGAATATTTAACCGATTGCTTGATCGAATGAATAGATGTAGTAGACTTAATCCAACACTGCTTCCCAAAGATACAGTGTTTACACAAGTCCAGCTTCTCTATCTTCTTATCTTCAATAACACACTCTCGCTCAGTATCATCATGCCCGCCTCACTCACATGCCTTAACCGCATATACCATAATGGGGTCAAGTCTAAGTTTGACTCACTTGATGAAACTGCAGCAAATCTTATCACAATCTCTCTTAGTAGATGATAGAGAGTATTCACTTTCTTTCCTTTCATCACTAACATGACACCTCAAGAGATCTTCAATTCTCCACCTTGAGCAGTATACTTAAACCTGATGTCATTGAGTGTCCCTAGAGAAATAAGGTTTTTTATAAGCTCTGGTACATACCTCATGTCTAGCAATGTGCGCTCTCCCCTATCATGCATCCAAATTTGAACTGTCCCTATCCCTTCAACCTTGTAGGCTGCATTATTCTCCATCATAACTCTATCACCATATGCAGTCTAGTAAGTAGTAAAACGGTTTCTAGGAGGCGTCATATGATAAGAACACTTCGAATCTAGCACCCATTCGTCTCCTAACAAATCAAAAGTCACACACAAGATGGCCTTTGCATCACTAGTACTCTCCTTGGCAACATTCACCATACTACTTGTGGCATTTTGCCTATCACCTTTGTTTCTCAACTTTGCACAGTCTCTCTCGATATGCCCCTTATCGTGCCACTCAAAGTACTTTATGCGTCCCTTGGGCCTTTGATGGCTGACTTCAATATGCTTTTACCTTTGCTACTATTGGACCATTGATATTGATCACTATCTCGAATTACTAGTCCTTGTGCTATTTTTTGTGCTAGATTGTCATCTTGCAACTTTCTTTGCCACTCCTTAGAGAACCTGGCGGATCTCACCTCTTTCGAGGTAATCGTAGTATGCCCTTATAGTAATGAATTGGTAAAGTGCTCTCTTGACTTTGGTAAAGAAGCTAACAACATCATGCCCCATTTTTCATCATTTAGGATCTTACCAACATTCTTTAAATCCATCATGAGTTTATTAAACTCATCTAAGTGGGATCTAATAGACGTACCTTCAGTGTATCAAAACTGGAACATTTTTCTTCAACATGTATAAACGATTATTTAAATCCTTTGTTACATAGAGTGCCTGAAGTTTTTCCCACAATGCTGCGACATCCTTCTCCTCGATCACCTCTATTAACACCTCACCCAATAAATTCAATAGGATTATACTCTTTACTTTCTCCATTAACTCTACCTTATCGGGCTCTTTCATCAAAATCGGCTACTCATCTTTGCCATCCAATGCCTTGACCTAACCTTGGATTGTCAATAGCACACCCATTTTAACACTCCACAACCCAAAGTTGTTCCTCCCATTAAACTTATCAATTTTTACTTTCGCTCTAGACATAATTGCAATAGTAAAATTTCCAGATAATAATCAGACAGGTAAAAGACCCAAATCACAATTTAGAAAATCAGGATAAGTGCATTCAAAGTCCTAAAACTTGTCATGAAAGTGCAATTGAGTCCTAAAACTTTCATAATGTGCAATTAAGTCCTAAAATTTGTTAGGAAAGTGCAATTGAGTCCTAAAACTTTCAAAAAGTGCAAACAAGTCCTAAAACTTGTCACGAAAATGCAAACAAGTCCTAAAACTTGTCAAATTGGTTCAATCAAATCCTTCCATTGATTGCACTTTTTGAAAGTTTTAGGACTTGATTGCACCTTTGTGATAAGTTTTAGGACTTGATTGCACCTTCGTGATAAGTTTTAGGACTTGATTGCACTTTTTGAAAGTTTTAGGACTTGATTGCACTTTCGTGACAAGTTTTAGGACTTGATCACATTTTTGAAATTTTTAGGACTAAATTGCACTTTCCTGACAAGTTTTAGGGCTTCTAGTGCACTTATCCCTAGAAAATACTATCCCGTAGCTATGATACCAATTGTTGTGAAATATAATGCCGAAATTGACAGGATCTTGCAATATAAATTAACACGAAATTACTAGAGAAATAAATAATGAATAATAAGGACATTAGAGATTTACATGATTTGGTCCGAGTGTCGGCACCTACTCCATGAGAAAAGCCAATAACAAATAATCCACTATAATCAGAATTACATTTGCTCACACGTTTCAGTATCTATCCTATCTAAATTAAGCCTAAACTCACCGCGTTTATAAATAAAAAACTCAAGAACTCACTTTGCACAAATCATCGTTCTTCCGTGTGCAGAGATCTCTTCATACGGCTTTGAGAAATTCTTCAATGTGCGGCGGCTCTCTTTACTGAAGGAACCAACCTTAGCCTTTTTTGTTTCTTTAGGGGTACACTTTCTTGTGCGGCGCAAAAGGACAAAAATATAAAGTCCCTTCTATAGTGCGGTAGTACGAACGGCAGAAATTTTTCTTTGTTTTGGTCAAACTCTTAAAGATTAGGCCCAAAAATAGGAAAGTCATTTATATTGTTTAATAAAATATAAATATGTGGCCAACCTTCGGTATTATCTCCAATGTATTATTTGACCACCTAAGAAACTGTATGCCTAATTGTCCCTGCAATGCGAATCAGTCTATCGAGTTTGATTCCGTAAATGGCTTAAACTTAAAATATAATTTTAACACGGTCATTGACGGTGGCACGTCTTAATGCATTGAATTTAACTTATCTCATCAAATGATTAAAGTCCTCTCCCAATAATTTCCTATACCTCCATCCTCAGTATGGAGAACAACACTGAGTTCATCATAACAACATGCACTAATTCCTGCTCCAATCACATCTTCTTTGGCCCACGGTTGTTTAGAATAAATGTTTCATAGTAAAGTGGAGTTCATGTTGCTTCTGCCTCACGTGCGTAAACCCTAGTTGCATTTACAGGACGAGCCATTTTTTTTCTTTTTTTCTTTTTTCTGTAGGGCGCGCTTTGTTCGTCATTTTTAATATTATTCTTGTTCTATTTTGGTGGAGAAAGCTCAAGCCTCTCTCTCATAAGAGTGGAATATATTCATGGTTTCAATATCATCTTGAATGGCTTCATTGCCTCCCCATGAGGAAGAGGTTAGGTTAAACTGCTTCATCTTGGTCCTTCAGTGGAGACGTAAAACACTTAGAGGGTATTCCCTCCTCTTGGGAAAGAAAAAGATTTAGAGGGAATTAGTGGGCCTGGACATGCAGGCGCCATCACGTTAATATAATAAATGCAATCTTGACAACTCGCCAGGTGTATACACCTGGACATGTGAGGCGACCCAATTGTGGTTTCAATATCATCTTGAATGGCTTCATTGAAGTGCTTTGATATGTTGTACGCAAGCTGTGATCTCGTTGGACTGTCTAGTAAGTTATGTGTGAATATGCTCCACCGATTAAGAAATTACATGTTTGCCATATTAATGTTAAAAGAACTAATTGTTACTTCAAAAGTGAAAATAAGTTTTCTTGATGTTTTGTATGGTCTTCCAAATTAGTAGTCATACCTACAGAATAGAGCTATTCGATCGATAAGTGTGTTTGGAGAAAATCTTACTATCGCAACTTTCGAACTGTGGGGAAATTGTCAAAAAAGTCCTAAACATATTGTATATAGACCAATTCAGTTATAAACCTTTCAATTGTGTCAATTTAGTCCTAAATTTTTTGATAATTTGTCAATTCAGTTCTAAACTTTTTGACGATTTGTTGATGTAGTCTTTCTGACAAAAAATCCAAATAATAGATTTATGACTAAATTAGTAAATTTTCAAAATTTTTAGGACTAAATTGACACAAATAGAGGTCTATGACTAAATCGGTAAATCGTCAAAAGGTTTATCATTAAATTAACACGATTGAAAGGTTTAAGACTGAAATGACTGCCGTACAATAGATTTATGACTTTTTGCACAATAATCTCTTCGAACTATCGTTCCTAAAAAAATTGTCTCACCCAATTTTATAAACCGGTATAGATGTATAGCGTGTGTCGTCAAACACACACATTATGGCACCTGGCAATATATAATTGCAGCATAATACGGCTAGAATATGGTTACAATTATGCCAAACGAAGTCTTGACGAACTATTAGCTCCATTAATTAATTTTTTTCATTTTATGAGCAGAAATGACGTTTGCAAAAAATAAAAATAAAAATTCATGCATCCTTGAACCCCACCGTCCAATTAACATGAAGAAATCATCACAATTTTACCAAATAAAGAGGGTAAAAGTAAAAACAATTACCGACATTTTGTCTCTTTCTTGGTGATATTCGATCTAATCATTGTATTCATTGATATTTGCTGTCGCCAAGTTGTATTTAAAGATCATATGTGGCTTTGCCACGTGTTCCCGACCAAATTGATTTAATTTCCCAACGTGTGAATAGTTACATAATTCCACAATAGAATGATGACATATGTTTTACTTTACTTCCCATGCCTTTGTCCTTGTCCTCCAATTGGTCAAAGATCCCTCTCATGATGCAAGCATTTGTTTTTTTTTTTTTCTAAAAGTATCAAATTTCCCTAATAAGCTGATCCTAAAGATCAATAATTGGCAAAATATTACAGAATTTACATGCTTTTTATTTGCTGAAGAAGAAACAATGGAACTCGACGCTTCTTCTGTTCCTCCTATTTTTAGTTTCACAGCATGGAGTTGTCAAATTTGGCAAACCCTAGCCAATCTTGATTTTCTTCTTTTGAATTTCGGGTGATAACTGATATATCCAGATGCACAAAATCATATCTCCAGAAAATTATTATTCCTACTTTATGTAATTTAGCGGGTCTCTATTTTTTATTTAGATTGTTAAAATCTACCGATATATCATCGAAAACAACTACTTTAGAGTAATCCGTGTACTTTTCTCTTATTATTTTGGTATCTCCCCTATTATAATGAGATTTATGAGAGACTATCGTGACGATCGGTCGTGTAATTAGTTTAACCAGAAGATCCAAACATGCAAAACCACAAAAACAGACTGCCAAGGATGTTCCAAATTTCTTGTCTTCTTCTCAGCTCCTTGGTTCAATGAATTCAACAGCTATGACTCTGGTGCCCAAAGTTCCAAATCCTTGAAAGATGACTGAGTATAGACAAGGAGATCCTTTATCTCCTCACCTCTTTTCTAAAGCTACATGGCTTTTCTCTTGTTTGCTTACTTATGCTGCGGAGCAGGATAAAATACCATCCTAACTGCAGTAGAGAAGAAAATGAGGAAAACAAGGAAAGAAAGAAAATGAGGTGAGAAGAAAATGAAAAAAGAAGGGAAGCTAATTGGGAAATCGAACATGCTGAATGATGGGGTGTCAATTTCTCAAGGGCATAATTTTAAGATGTGAAGTTAAAGCGCACTGGTGTTGCAAGTTTTAGGATTTATAAAAACTAGATGGAAGTTTTGGGACTTAACTACCATAATAAGTGTGAATTAATGGTAAAATATTTAGTCGGGTGATATTTTTGTTCATGATGTTATGGCATCATATCCTTATAAAGCAAAAAAGAAAATTATGGCATCATGTTCTTGTGTCCTTCAAACGTGAAAACACTACTAAATTCTTGCATAGAGGTAAATCTTGTAATTGCATGCTAATTCCTCTATTTTGCTTTTAGGTTAAGCCCACTTTCACCTTCACAATCAGCATTTCTCGTCTGTCTTTCCATGTTTACACAAGGCATAGCACGTTGGATGGTATTTTCTCACCATATCTACCTCATTTCGACAAAAAATTAAATTTCAAAAATCCGATTGAATCAGCATGGTTACATCAAGTAAATATTGTGTAGCAAAAGAGTTTAAGAGACTGTTTAAATTTACAATCAATTCCCAATCGTGTGTGGTAATCCTCTATGTTTTTAAGATGTTGGGACAATTGCCCCACTAATTAATTTAGCGATTTGTTCATATAGATTAAGTTCTCCTGAATACGTTTTCCCTCACTAGGAAAAATGCTTCGCATAACACAGGATAATGCAACATGAGATTAATCTGTCACAATCTTTGGCATACACAGAGCATATTAGCTACTAGGGCTAACACATAATTGAGGAAGTGCAATGCAAATCTGTCAAGTACCTAAAGATGTAAGTTTTAGAATCTTGTCCCATAAAAGTTTCAAACCCGTGTAAAGATGCACCATATATTCAACAAACGTCCCTTCCTAGTGAACAATCAAACCTGAAAATCAGTCACAAGATGTTCAATTCAGCCAACATCCAAGGACTAGAAAACCGACACATCTCTTTGGGTACAAGGACTAATCACAAAAATCTGATCTTTGGCTTTCTTTTTGGCTCCGAAAGAAAAGATGGGTAAATGCCCAGCCGCCGTTTCTGATTCTGGATTGTAACAAGTTATAATTTCATGTTTTTATTTGTTAATTCTAATTTCATGTTATTTCACTTTTTATCTTCTTAGGCACTTGACACCAACAAATTGCAATAATCACCGTCCTCGAAAGAGGGGAAAAGTGTCGGATAAGTCCTAAACTAATTGAATTGATGTCAATTTAGTCATAAATATTTTAATTATACCATTTTAGTCCTAAATCTTTTGACTCAGTGCCATTTCAGATTCCGGCTAATTTGGCCAAATATTGCTGACGTGGACGTCGGTCGGACCCGCCTGCCCAGAAATGTATAATTTTTAATAATATTTTAATATTTTTTTGGCTTTTTTTTTCTTTTTTCCTTTCTTCTTCCTTTTGCTGGTGATTGGCCATGGTCGGGCGAGCATGCCTCTCCTTGGCGAGGGTTGCCGTCACCTGCCATAGGCAAGGGCGAGCCCCGGCAAGGGCTCACTTGTGGTGGGCCATAGCAGCCCTCACGCATGTGAGGCCAACCCGCCTAGCCATGGCCGGTGGTCGGTCATTGGCAAAAGGAAGAAGAAAGGAAAAAAAAAAGAAAAAGAAAAAAATTAGAAAAATAAAATATTATAAAAAATTGTCTACGCCAGCGCTGATAGTACCACGTAAGCCGGCCGGCATTCACATCAGCATTCGGCAAAAATTAGTTGGAGGGACTGAATTGACATTAGGTCAAAAGGTTTATGACTAAATTAACATAATTAAAATATTTAGGACTGAAATTGGCACTAATGCAATAGGTTAAAGACTTTTCTGACACTTTTCCCCTCGAATGAGACATGTTTTTTCGAAAAAAGAAAACTAGAAATATATGACTCTCTACATTGCTTACATATGCAAAATAATTTGACACTTGGACCAGTTACTCCGAGGTCATAACTTGGGAATGATCTAACCCTACAATGGAGTTTCATGTCATATTTAAATTCTTTATGAAATTGTTCTTTTAGCCCCTAAAATGAACGAAATACTTCAATCCGTTTCTTGTATAATCAAATCTGCGTCGTTATGTTCTCTTGTACGAAGCTAGATTACTTCGGCTCAGCTCACCTCGGCATCCACTTCCCTGCCATATCTAATCAAATCTAATCTAATCAAATCCGATGTGATTTCAACTGAATAAAGGAATATGAGAAATGGAATCGAGCAACGAAATAAATAAAGCATTATGTCTTTGAATTAATAGAGGCATGGAATCTTCCATCCGGTTCCTACTCGATTGATGGTATGCCTTTGAAATGCATAAAAGTTGGTTTAAATTAGGGCAAATATCATAAAAAAAAATCTCAAAGTATATCTAGTGCGACACAAATAACCTAAAACTTTTTTTGTGTCACCAAAAACCTAAACTTGCTCGTCGTAACATAAATACCCCAAACTTTTTTGTGTCACGAAAAAACTCGAACTTATACATATGTGACCTATATGTCTTTTATTTCAATTTCATCTAAAGTATATTTGTCGTACTGATATAAGTTTAGGGTTTCTATAACATAAAAAAAAGTTTGGATATTTGTACCACAATGGGTAATTTTAGGATTTTGGAAAAAAAAAGTTCCGATTATTTATGTTACAATAAATATAATTTGAAATTTTTTATGATATTAACTCTTTAGATTATCAAATACTTTTTACTTGTATAGATTATTTGTTTCCTTGGTGAGCAATGCAACTACATACCTTTTTTTTCTTTGTCGAAAGCAACTGTGGCCCCGTTTGGTTCAGCTTTTCGAGTCCGAAAAGCCGAAAGTTAGCATTTGGAATGCCGAAAGGCCAAAGCTGGTCCGGACTAGTTTTGGGCTTTCGGCATTCCACAAATGCTGAAGCCTTTTTTTTCTCTTCTCAAATTGCCCTCACTCAAATTTCAATATTTCGATTTTGCCCATGTTACTGTTCATCTTCTTCACCGTGAGGGTGGCCCGCGAGGGTGGCCGATGAAGGGCCGGCGAGGGCGGATCTGGCCGGCGAAGGGCTGGCGAGGGGCCGGCAAGGGCGGATTTAGCCGGCGAGGTCACCCGACCCAGGCGAAGGCTACCTAGGGTCGGGCGACCGCCTAGGCGCCGTCGCCTGGGTCGCGTGACCCCAGGCGACGTCGTCCTGGGTCGCGCGACCCCAGGCGGCCGTCGCCTGGGTCACGCGACCTCAGGCGAAGGCGCATGGGCGGTCGCCCGACCCAGGTGGCCTTTTCCTGGGTCGGGCGACCTCACCGGCCCTTCGCCGGCCAGATTCGCCCTCGCCGGCCTTTCGCCGGCCAAATCCGCCCTTCGCCAGTCACATTTTGGTGAAGAAGATGAACAGTAACAAGGGCAAAACAGGAATATTAAAAATAAAAATTGCCAAAGCCCTTTGCAAAAAAAAATTTGCCAAACACTACTTAGGCCAAAATAGCTTCACAAAATTTTTTTTTTACCAAACGTCACTTGCATTTTTTCAAGTGGCTTTCACCTAAAGGTATTTGCATTCCCCCAAGTAGCATTTGAAAAGCCGAACCAAACGGGCCTGTATCTTTGATTGCAAGTTGATTAGATCTATCACTGGCTTCCGGCATTTCAGGATCGAGGACGAACGAAATCGGGGAGAATCTAAAAAGAACGACGAGAAAACAGAAAAAAAAAAAAAAACTTACTGCTATATCTGAGTTCACGTACGTACGTCTGCCTGTTTTTAGCCTCAGGAGCTAATCCATGAACAGCAGCAATACATCCACAACAACCAAACTAACATAATTGGCTTACAATAATGTCCCTTCATACATATCAATTTTAGCCACGTTTCGCGCTCCTCCGACTCCCCCCGCTTTCCCCTACCTTTAGTTTATACATATATTTTTGTTCTTATTAGCCAACATCACAAAACCCTACCAACATCTTCCTAAGGAGGAACCCTTTCATCTATTTACACAATATGTCCTCGACATCATATTATATATTGCTAGGATTTAACACCATCATGTTTGTCTCTGAGTTTGATCTTGTATTAGATAAATGGCCGATCAGCCTGCTAATCTTGGCTAAAACCGACCAAAAACTCCACCCTATGATACTTCTTCCACCACCTCACCCTCTCGAGTATGCTCTTCCCACAACGGTGTTAGTGGTCTGCCCTAAGAATCAATCAAGGTTGATACTCTAATATTAGTTGTGGATTAGGTTGTGTTGGAAAATCGATCTTCACTATACTTAGGTAGTCATAATGTCTTGCTAGAGACCGCTTATGACTTGTAGGCCAAAAGAGTTTTGGGCACACTGCTAATGTTTAGTGAACCTACAGGGTCGCACACAATAGCGAACGGACTTAATATTGTCTGTGCGCCTTGATCTACTTAAGAAGTAGATTTTAATTTATTCTCCTATTTAAATTATCTATGCGGTCGTGCGCGTTATGAGATAACGATTAAACGTACGATTGAAGGTGGACGGTTTGGCAGGCCCAAATAGCCTGGCCCACTTCTTTTAATTCCGCTAGATAATGAGGCTGTATAAATAAATAGAGAATCGTTTTCTGTCTAAGGTTTTTTTTCGATAGAGTATCGAAAATCAAAAGGCGTTCAAGAAAAAGGAACTTCAAGATCTTTCGCTAGCACGTGGATCGTTGGAGAATTCCGTTCGTGTGTGTGGATACCGGTAGAGGCGCAACACTTGGGGCGCTCATCCAGACACAATCAGTTGCTGATTTATCTTCGATCTGCAAAAGGTACGTACCGAAATTCCTTTTCGATTTCAATATACACATGGATCCTGTCTAGGGTTCTATATTCCGCTGCATTGTTTTCGTTGATGAACCCTACTGTGGTATCAGAGCTGCTTGTGATATATTGAAGTTGAATCGGAAACCCTAATTGTTGATACATATGATGTATGCCTGAAGTGAGTCTCAATTAGGGTTAGATGAATTTAAAATACGAATTGATATGATCAATTGAGAAGGAACGAAGCAGGGATGGATCGATCTTGTTCCGCTCGCGCCTGGGCTGTTGCCCGAGGCGGATACGGCGTCGCGCCTGGGCTGTTGCCCGAGGCGGAGACGGCG